>NW_023270773.1:144637-290116 GCF_011800145.1 Mirounga leonina | reverse complement strand
TTTCTTTCTTTCTTTCTTTCTTTCTTTCTTTCTTTCTTTCTTTCTTTCTTTCTTTCTTTCTTTCTAATTTGGATACAATAGAGTTTATTCAACATGAAAGGAATGAAACTTTGAAATATGCTACAATATGGATGGACCTTCAAACACTATGCTAAATTTATTATTATTTTTTTTAATATTTATTTTATTTATTTATTTTTAAATATTTTATTTATTTATTTGACAGAGAGAGACACAGCGAGAGAGAAAACATAAGCAGGGGGAGTGGGAGAGGAAGAAAGAAGCAGGCTTCCTGCTGAGCAGGGAGCCCGATGCAGGGCTCGATCCCAGGATCCTGGGATCATGACCTGAGCTGAAGGCAGATGCTTAACCAACTGAGCCACCCAGGCACCCCTAAAATATTTATTTATTTGAGAGAGAGAGAGAGAAGAGCTTGCACAAGCAGGGAGAGAGGGAGAGAGAGAATCCCAAGCAGACTACTTGCTGAGCACAAACGCAATGCAGGGCTCAGTCTCACGACCCTGAGATCATTACCTGAGCTGAAACCAAGAGTCAGAGGCTTAACTGACTGAGCCATCTAGGCTCCCCAACTAATCTAAATTTAAAAAGTCAGACACTAGGGGGGCCTGGGTGGCTCAGTCGTTAAGCATCTGCCTTTGGCTCAGGTCATGATCTCAGGGTCGTGGGATCGATCCCCACATTGGGCTCCCTGTTCTGCGGGAAGCCTGCTTCTCCCTCTCCTGCTCCCCCTGCTTGTGTTCCTTCTCTCACTGTGTCTCTCTGTCAAATAAATAAAGAAAATCTTTTAAAAAAAAAAAGTCAGACACTGTAGGACAAATATTATATTACTCCACTTGTATGAGGTACCTAGAATTGGCAAATTCATAAAGGCAGAAAGTAAAATAGTGGTTGCTAGGGTTGGGGGAGGAGAGAATATGGAGTTATTTTTTAATGGGTACAGAGTTAATGTTGGGGATGATGAAAAAGTCTTGGGTATACATAGTCATGTTATACAACATTGTGAATATATTTAATGCCACTGAATTAAATACTTACAAATGATTAAATGATAAATATTATGCTATGTATATTTTATCACAAAAGAAACTAAGACATTTTGTTCTTCACAACATTGTAAAGAAAATGAAAAGGCAAGCCCCAGCTTTGGAGAAAATATTTGTAAAATATATAACCAACAAAAGACTTATATCTAGAACATTAAAAGATATTTTACTACTCAATAAGAAGACAAGCCAATTAAAAATGGGATAAAGGGGTGCCTGGGTGGCTCAGATGGTTAAGAATCTGCCTTCAGCTCAGGTCATGATCCCAGGGTCCTGGGATCAAGTCCTGCATCGGGCTCCCCACTAGGCGGGGAGCCTGCTTCTCCCTCTGCCTCTGCCTCTCTCTCTCTCTGACTCTCATGAATAAATAAAACATTTAAAAAAAATAAAAATGTGATAAAGAAGATGTGGTATAAAATGTAGGGATCCAAAGGGGTACATGCACCCCGATGTTTATAGCAGCAATGTCCACAATAGCCAAACCATGGAAAGAGCCAAGATGTCCATCGATAGATGAATGGATAAAGAAGATGTGGTATATATATACAATGGAATATTATGCAGCCATCAAAAGGAATGAGATCTTGCCATTTGCAATGACGTGGATGGAACTGGAGGGTATTATGCTGAGTAAAATAAGTCAATCAGAGAAAGACATGTATCATATGACCTCACTGATATGAGGAATTCTTAATCTCAGGAAACAAACTGAGGGTTGCTGGAGTTGTGGGGGGTGGGAGGGATGGGGTAGCTGGGTGATAGACATTGAGGAGGGTATGTGCTATGGTGAGCGCTGTGAATTGTGTAAGACTGCTGAATCACAGACCTGTACCTCTGAAACAAATAATACATTTTAAGTTAAAAAAAAAAAATAGAAGAAGAAGAAGATAGCCGGAAGGGAAAAATGAAGGAGGGGGGAAATCGGAGGGGGAGACGAACCATGAGAGACTATGGACTCTGAGAAACAAACTGAGGGTTCTAGAGGGGAGGGGGGTGGGGGGATGGGTTATCCTGGTGATGGGTATTAAAGAGGACACATTCTGCATGGAGCACTCGGTGTTATATGCAAACAATGAATCATGGAACACTACATCAAAAACTAATGATGTAATATATGGTGATCAACATAACATAAAAAAATGAAAAGATGTGATATATACATATATATACCATAATACATATATATATACATACACACACATACACACATACACAGTGGAATATTACTCATCTATCAGAAAGGATACTTACAATTTACATCGACATGGATGGAACTGGAGGGTATTATGCTGAGCGAAATAAGTCAATCAGAGAAAGACAATTATCATATGGTTTCACTGATATGTGGAATATAAGAAACAGGGCAGAGGACCACAGAGGAAGGGAGGGAAAACAGAGTGGGAAGTCATCAGAGGGAGAAAAACCATGAGAAAGTCTTAACTTAGGAAACAAACTGAGGGTTGCTGGGCAGGGGGATGGGGTAGTGATGGGCATTAAGGAGGGCATGTGATGTGATGAGCACTGGGTGTTATATGCAACTGATAAATTGTTGAACACTATATCTGAAACTAATGATGTACTGTAAGTTGGCTAATTGAATTAAAAAAAAAAGACTGGGATTTTGTTCTCCCTCTCCTCTCCTTCACCTTCTCCCTCTCATCACTCACTCTGGGGCAAAACAGCTACCAAGTCATGGGGACACTCATGCACTCTTTGGAGGGGCCCATGTGGAGAAACTGAGGCTTCCAGCCAACAGCCAGTGAAGAACTGAGGCCTGCCAACACCCACATGAATTAACATGGAAGTGAATCCTTTGGTTCCTGTTGAGCCTTCCAATCATTGTAATGTGAAAATGTTGGGGTCCAGGAGCAAATGGTCAAGAAAGAATTTTTGAGGCATCTTGGATGCAAAAAGGGTGGCTTAATTAGAGCCCGGGGACAGGACCCGTGGGCAGAAAGAGCTGCCCTGGGGTTGTGAGGAGTGGCTGATTATATACTTTCAAGTTGGGAGGGGGTTAGGGATAAGTCTCTAAGGAATTTGGAAGCAAGGTTTCCAGGACCTTGAGGGGCTAGCTGTTGTGAGGATGAGGTCATTTAAGGTCTAGGTAAACCTTAGTCGCGAGAGCCTTCAGATCTCTATCAGTGTGCGATATGCTTTGAGGATGATTGCCAACATATATTTGGTGGGAGGGATGCGTAAAGATACAGGAAGTTTCCAAAGCCATTTTCATATGTTAAAGTAGACTTATAGGACCCTGGAGGTCAGGCTAATGTCAAGCTAAGGTTGTCTTTTGCCTTTAGCAAAGCATTAACGTGGAGGCAGTAGAGTTCCTGGAGAAAGGCAGTTGAGTTCCTGCCTGTCCCAAGTGCTTGTCAATGGGCTGTAAGATATAAGGAAGTTTAATTTTTTTTTCCTTTTGCCTTTGTTCTCCACATCAATTGCAGCTCCTGCTGACAGTTTGACTACAACCTCATGAGAGATCCTGAGGCAGGCTCACTCAGATTCTTGTACAAAATTCAAGATTCTTGTACAAAACTAAGATTTTGATATAAAAATTGTATGAGGTAATAAATATTTGTTGTTTTAAGGTGCCAAGTTGGGGAAAATTGTTACGCAGCCATACAAAATACAATTGAATAATTCACTGAATTTTCACAAAAGGAAAACACTCATACAATCGACACTCAGAACAAGAAACAGAACATTAACAGCATCCCTGATGTACCCTGCCTTCCCTTTCCAGGCACAAAACCCACCAAAACAAAATAAAACAAAACAAAAAAATACAACCCAAAAGTACCAAACTACTTTTTGTACATAAATTAGTTTTGCCTATTTTTGTTCTTTAACTGAATGGCATCATAAATATGTCCTCTTTGGTGTCTGATTTCTTTCACTCAACATTGTATCTGTGAGCTTCCGCCATAACATTGCGTGTAGTCTTAGATCATTTATTCTCATTGCTTTATAACATTCCATCATGTGATCACACTACAATTTATTCATTCATTCTACTGTCAGGGGGCATTTGGGTGGTTTCAATTTGGGGGTGTAATAAATAGCACTACAGTGAATGTTCTGGTTTTAATACGTATCTTTTTTTTTTTTTTTTTAAGATTTTATTTATTTATTCATGAGAGACAGAGAGAGAGAGAGAGGCAGAGGGAGAAGCAGGCTCCCAAGGAGCAGGGAGCCCGATGCAGGACTCGATCCCAGGACCCTGGGATCATGACCTGAGCCGAAGGCAGACGCTTAACCATCTGAGCCACCCAGGCGCCCAATACATATCTTCTGATGAATATATCTATGTATTTTTGTTGGGCATGCACCTGGAAGCAGAATTACTAGATCACAGAGCAGTCTTTCTTTTTAATTCTTAAGATACTGTAATTTTTTTCCATCTGAACAATCATTCCAATACAGGAATTATTCGTGGGTCCATTTCCGCGGTCTTTTATTTCTTCTTGTTCTACCCCACTGCACCTTATTTCCTTGTGTAATCATAGTAGATTGTGAGCTACTAATTTCCTTGGAATATTATTGATGAGACATTTTTGAGGTGTAAGATGAAGGTGCCTTTTTCTGAAGGTCACTAGAATTGCTTCAGCCAGGCCCCTAGGTGGCACTACCAGGCTAGGAGCACCACAGACTAAATTCATGGCTTGGGGTTTTATGGACAAACTAAAAGATACAAATTTGGCCTGTCAGTGTATGCAAGGCCTGGCTTATGGTTACATCTTAGAGAGAGGTCTGCCTCCTCTCCTTGCTCTGTTAAACCACCCAAGCAACTTTCTTTGATGTCCCCTCCGGGTGGAGCTGGCTTGCTGCTGAGTCATCCTGACCCTGAGGGCAATATCTGGGGTCTCATTTGTATGTGAGGAAGGTCTCCTATTAGATTCCTAACCTTGAACAGACTCTGTGTTTTGTCTTTTGTCCATACACCTCTTTTGGGATATCAGACAGGAGACACACTGGCTACACATGGGGCATGTTTTACTCATGCTGGAGCAGGAAGCTCTCAGAAGAGTAACTAATGTCTTGGAAGGCCGGGTTATAGAACTCATGCCATGTCATTTCCATCTACATTCCATTGGCCCAAACGAGTCATATGGTTAAGCCTAAAAATACCATAGGAAAATAACTTCATCTCAATAGTGGGAATAGTAGAAAGTAAATATTACTTGAATTATAATCTAAACTATCTCAACCCACACTTTTCTTCACAAATATTCATTATAATTCTGTACAAAAAATATTCTCATCCCATCCTGAGGCCTCAAAACTTCCATTAATCACAGCATCAGGCTTGAAGTCCAGGATTTGAAGATCTGTATCAGCTGGGATATAGATGTACACACTAAACATACAAATTACTTGCCCCCTCTCCCTGTCCCAACTACCTAACATACAGTTGGGGAAAAGGGACAAGAAAACTATAATAAATACTATCAGTGGCAAAGAATGGGAATGGTAAAGTGGAGGAATGAGAAGTACATTGAAGTCACTGGCCCTTAGTAATTAAAAAATTCTGGGCACAAGTTGCCAGACATCCCTACCCTGTGGGGAGGAAATAGTCCTTGTGAACCATTCCCCAGTTCACCATTGTCCACTGTTCTTGGCTCCATCCTCTGAGAGATCATTGCTTTTCCATCATTCTCCTTGGCCAATGCTGAAGAATACATCAAAGAAAATGCCCTTATGGTGCTTGACAGCTTTCTCAGCATGCTCAGCCTGCAGAAAGTTCAGGGCCCAGAGGTCTTTTTATCTCAAACAGAGTCACTGTCTTTTAGTCTATTGTGGTGGTGCTTTTACCAATACCACTCTCAAAATCTTTGTGGGGGTCTTAGTCCTTCGGGCTGCTAGAACAGAATACCACAGACTGGGTGGCTTATAAACAACAGAAATTTATTCCCACAGTTCTGGAGGCTGGAAGTCCAACATGGCTGGGTTCTGGTGATGCCCTTTCAGAAAGGGCAAGGGAGTTTTCTAGGCCTCTTTTATAAGCGCACTAATCTTACTATTCATGAAGGCTCTACCCTCATGACCTAATCATCCCCAAAGACCTACCTCTGAATACCATAATTTTGGGATTAGGATCTCAACATATGAATTTGGTGGTGGTGGGGGGGAGACAGAAACATTCACACCTTAGCTATGGGCTTTCTATGTATTTGATTCCAAGTGCCAAAGTCATGAATCAACTCCATGTGCCAAAAACCACACCCAAAATTCTTTTCAAGACATGCCTCTGAATTTACTTTCAGCACATTAGGCTTCTACAGAAACTATACTCTTAACCTTTATAGGAGCACCCTTATCCAGCTGAAAGGGTCTACCAAGTGCCACCCTAACAAAGTGTGTCACAGCTACATCTTCAATTGATATTTACCCTGAGTCCATGTCTTACTGGCCAAGTTTTAGATATGGACTTCCTGAGGGTGTATGGGTAATGGGCTCACACTTGATTGATTTAGAAAGTCTCATTCTTCCAATGCTGCAACTTTTGCACTCTCACCATTGCTTCTAAATTCAGCTTGCAAATTGGTCTTTTTTTTTTTTTTTTAAGATTTTATTTATTTGAGAGAAAAAGCACACGCACAAGTGTGCACCATTGGGAGGTGAGGGCAGAGAGAGAGGGAGAAGCTGGCTTCCCCCAACATGGGGCTCAATCCCAGGACCCTGGCATCATGATCTGAGCTGAAGGCAGACACTTAACTGACTGAGCCACCCAAGTGACTGAGCCACCCAAGTGCCCCGCAAATTGGTCATTTTCTGAGTGCATTTTTGTGATGTGTGGTAGAACCCTAACAAGTGAAGCTAGAAGCAACCAGCCCATGTTTTCAACATTTGCCTTATTCTTTTTACTCAATTGGTACAAGTTCATTAGATACACTTTCTTTCCCATAAATTACTCATAAGTTTACTAGGGCTGCCGTAACAAAGTACCAAAGACTGGGAGGCTTAAACATCAGAAATTTATTTTCTCACAGTTCTGGAGGCTAGAAGTAAAAAAAAAACCCCCAAAAAACAAACCACTGTCAGCAGGGTTGTTTCTCTTCAAGTCACTCTCCTTGGCTTGTAAATGGCCTTCATTTTCCTGTGTCTTCACAGGGCCATTTCTGTGTCTGTTTCCTAATCTCTTCTTTTCATAAGGACCAGTCAGATTGGATTAGGCCCACCCATACAACATCATTTAACTTAATCACCTCTTTAAAGACCCTATGTCAAAATACAGACACATTCTGAGATACTGGAGTTTAGGACTTCAACATATGACTTTGGAGGGACATAATTTAACCCATAACATTTACCAGAGGCAATTCTGTCAATTAATAATATAGATCCCCAATTTTTCAACTTTGTTAAACAGTTTCTTACTACCCCACCACCTGGTCCCAAAGCAATGCCATATATTTCTGGGTTTTGTTATGAAATACATCATTTCTAGGTACCAATTTTTGTATCCATCAATATTACCACAATAAGGCAATTACCACATTGCCACAAAAATGTAACCACCTCAACCTCTCTGTGACTTATGCTTATAACCACACTTACTTACTTACTTACTTACTTACTTACTTATTTATTTATTTATTTATTTATTTATTTATAATGTTATGTTAGTCACCATACATCATTAGTTTTTGATGTGGTGATCCATGATCCATTGTTTTCGTATAACACCCAGTGCTCCATGCAGTACGTGCCCTCCTTAATACCCATCACCGGGCTAACCCATCCGCCCACCCCCCTCTCCTCTAAAACCCTCAGTTTGTTTCTCAGAGTCCATAGTCTCTCATGGTTTATCTCTACCTCTGATTTCCCCTTCATTTTTCCCTTCCTTCTCCTAATGTCCTCCATGCTATTCCTTATGTTCCACAAATAAGTGAAACCATATGATAATTGATTTCTCTGCTTGACTTATTTCACTTAGCATAATCTCCTCCAGTCCCATCCATGTTGATGTAAAAGTTGGGTATTCATACTTTCTGATGGCTGAGTAATATTCCATTGTATATATGGACCACATCTTTATCCATTCATCTGTTGAAGGGCATCTCGGCTCTTTCCACAGTTTCGCTATTGCAGACATTGCTGCTATGAACACTGGGGTGCATATGGCCCTTCTTTTCACTACATCTGTGTCTTTGGGGTAAATACTCAGGAGTGCAATTGCTGGGTCATAGGGTAGCTCTATTTTTAAATTTTTGAGGAACCTCCACACTGTTTTCCAAAGTGGCTGTACCAACTTGCATTCCCACCAACAGTGTAAGAGGGTTCCCCTTTCTCCACAACCTCTCCAACATTTGTTGTTTCTTTCCCTGTCCATTTTGGCCATTCTAACTGGTGTAAGGTGGTATCTCAATGTGGTTTTGATTTGGATTTCCCTGATGGCTAATGATGATGAACATTTCTTCATGTGTCTGTTAGCCATTTGTATGTCTTCTTCAGAGAAATGTCTTTTCATGTCTCCTGCCCATTTTTTGACTTGATTATTTGTTTTTTGTGTGTTGAGTTTGAGAAGTTCTTTATAGATCTTGGATACCAGCCCTTTATCTGTAGTGTCATTTGCAAATATCTTCTCCCATTCTGTGGGTTGCCTCTTTGTTTTGTTGACTGTTTCCTTTGCTGTGCAGAAGCTTTTTATCTTGATGAAGTCCCAAAAGTTCATTTTTGCTTTTGTTTCACTAGCTTTTGGAGATGTATCTTGAAAGAAGTTGTTGTGGCCAATGTCAAAGAGGTTACTGCCTGTGTTCTCCTCTAGGATTTTGATGGATTCCTGTCTCACATTGAGGTCTTTCATCCACTTTGAGTTTATCTTTGTGAGTGGTGTTAGAGAATGGTCGAGTTTCATTCTTCTGCATGTGGCTGTCCAATTATCCCAGCACCATTTATTGAAGAGACTGTCTTTTTTCCATTGCATGTTTTTTCCTGCTTTGTCGAAGATTATTTGACCATAGAGTTGAGGGTCCATATCTGGACTCTCTATTCTGTTCCATTGGTCTGTATGTCTGTTTTTGTGCCAGTACCATACTGTCTTGGTGATCACAGCTTTGTAATATAGCCTGAAATCGGGCAACGTGATGCCCCCAGCTTTGTTTTTCTTTTTCAACATTTCCTTGGTGATTCGGGGTCTTTTCTGATTCCATATAAATTTTAGGATTGTTTGTTCCAGCACTTTGAAAAATGTCATTGGAATTTTGATCGGGATGGCATTGAAGGTATAGATTGCTCTAGGTAGCATAGACATTTTAACAATGTTTATTCTTCTGATCCATGAGCATGGAATATTTTTCCATCTTTTTGTGTCTTCTTCAATTTCTTTCATGAGTGTTTTGTAGTTCCTAGAGTATAGATCCTTTACCTCTTTGGTTAGGTTTATTCTGAGGTATCTTATGGTTTTTGGTGCTATTGTAAATGGAATCGTTTCTCTAATTTCTTTCTACAGTTGCATTGTTAGTGTATAAAAAAGCAACTGATTTCTGTGCATTGATTTTGTATCCTGCCACATTACTGAATTGCTGTATGAGTTCTAGTAATTTTTTTAAATTACATCTCACTCTAGGTCTGTGGGTTGGTTGGGGTTTGGATGATTTTGACTAATCTTGCATCTAGGCTTCAGACTGGGGTTGGCTCTTCTCTACATGCTCCATTCTGAGCTTCAAGCTGAAAAGCCTGGGGCTCCTAGGGACATGTTGTACTCATGGATGCAGCAGGAGTGCAAGAGTGCAAGCCAAACAAGGGAGGACATTTAAACCTCTGTTTCTATAATGCCTGCTAACATCCAGTCAGCCAAAGAAAGTCATAGGGCCAAGTGTGAAACCAAGGGGTGAAGAGGCATCTTTAGTTCATGACAAAAGCACGGCAAGAGTATGGATGAATCCTATTGCAGAGAATTAAGACGTAACAAATCTAACCTCTCTGTACACTTTCCTCAGATGATACTTGGATTTTGATCTGAGAATACCTTAAATCCATTTATTCCACTCCTGAGTTGCATACTATGGTTCTCATATATTTTAATTCTGATATTTTTTCATCCCAGAAGGCATTATTATTTTTTGCTATGCAGTCAACTCTCATTTAGATTTACCAACACATTCTTCTTGAATTTTATTCTTCCTCTATCTCTGATTCACCATTTGAAATCATTTTATTTTTTTTGCCTGAAGAAAATCTAGTAGTGTTTTTGGTTTGGGGGGGTTCAGGTCTACTGGTAATGAATTTCCCCAGATCTCATTTGTCTGCAAATATCATTTCCCTTACATTCCTAAGGGATTTTTTTTTTTTTTCAAATATAAAATCTAGGTTAGCAGGACTTTTTTTTTTCTTCTTCACACTTTGGAAGTATGATTCTTCTGTGTTCTGGTTTCTATTGTTTGAGAAGTCAGTTCTCAGCTAAATTACTGCTCCTTAGATAAAGTAGTCTGTCTTTTCACTCTGGCAGTTTTTAAGGTTTTTTTGTTTTTTAAGTTTTCAGCAGTTTTACTATGACATGCCTAAGTGTGGTTTGCTTTTTACAAATTCTGATTGAAGTCTGTAATAATTCTGGAGCCTGAGGCTTGATCTATTGCATCAATTTTCAAAAAAACTCTAAGCCATTATTTCTTCAGACATTGCTTCTGCCTCATCCTCGCCACTTCAAGGACTCCAATTACATGTATGTTAGACCTTGGTACTCTATCCTCTACATTTGTCTATATTCCGTATTTTCTACGGAAAATTCTCTCTGTGCTTTAATTTGGATATATTCCTCTGACCTAACTCTAGCTTTATTAGTTTCCTCTTTTCAGCTATGTATAACTTGCTAACAAACACTATCCATTGAATTTTTTACTTCAGTTATTTTTCAGTTACAGGATTTCCATTTGGTTCTTTTCTTATAGTTCACAGGTCTGATAAAATTCTCATTCTTGTCTTTCATCCTCTTAACCATATTAAGCCTAGCCCTTATAAAGTCTTTGGGAAAACTGCATTACCTCGATTCTCTATAGATCTGTTTTTCTGTTATTTCTCTTGTTTTACAATCATTTATCTTATCTCCTTGGATGCCTATTTCTGATTGAGCATGATCACTGCCAAGAACAATGGTAGAAACTATGTGAGGCCCATTATGAGGTTAACCCTCTCCCAAGAGAATTTATGTTTGCCCCTGGCAAGGACTGAAATGATTTGAATGGCATCCCAAACAATTTGTGGTCCCCAAACAATACATTAGGGTACCTCCTTGGTGGTTCCCCGTCTTAAACTTTGTCCACCTAGGGCATGAGTGTGATAAAAAATGCTGCACAGAGTCCTAGCTTCTCAGCCATTCTTCTAGACTTGGCAGATCCGTCTCAGGAAAAAGCATCCCAAATGTCAGGCCAACCTCTCATTTCCTTGGATACTGGCTTCATCATTATTCATTCCCTTGTTAGTTCTCTGATGCTTCCTGGAAACAGAAGTCCTCCGTGGGCTTTTTAATTTCACTTATCTGACAGCCTCATGGGAATTTTAATTTGGATATAACATGTTTCCTGTGCCAGTGATTAAGTTTTGTCTTTCAGCTCTATCTTCCCTTCCCCTCATATAAACTGCCTTGTGGTGCTAGGGCTGAGACTCTGGAAGCAAATATTTCTGTGCTGGCCAATATTCCATTAGACTCTACCTGTAAGGACACTGGAGAGTGACTACAGGATCTGTTCCTGTGAGCATTACCTCAGCTATACTTCTTCAAGAGCAGATTCTTCCCACAGAAGAGGCTGAATCCAGTCTGAAGTTTTTCAAAGACTTGCAGAACCAGCCTCAGGGCATCTCCTTCTCAGAGCTCTGGCTGCCAGCTCCACTGACCCTCACTAGCAGTGTACATACAAGTCCTATAGAGACCCCTCCTCTAGGCTTAGAGACCCTGGCCCTAGCTGGCCAATCAATCTGTCTCCCCAGAGGCCTGACTTCCAGCTCTACAGAGCCCCTCCTCTAAGTTGGAATATTTTCAGGTCCTATTTATCTTTGAGCTCCACGAGTGGTAGCTAATGCCTACACTTGTACCTCCATGATAACTTGGGGTTCCTGTTTTACCCTTCCAGCTATTTGGTTAATAATGGTATTTCATGTTAACTTTTTTTTTTTTTTAATTCAATTTCCCCTGTTCAAATAATTAGCGTGATTTCTGTCTCCTGACTGGTTTCTGACTGACAGTTCCCATCCTTATCCTGCCTCTATTCTCATTTTATTTACCTCACAGCATGATTAGATAATTTTGGGCCCACTTACAATATTGTGCCAAGGCTTTACTGTACTCTATTACATTTGGCATTTCTAGAATTTCCATTTGGTTCTTTTTCAAACCTGTTTGGGTCATTCTTTATAGTTTCAGGTTTCCTGCATGTATTTTCCCACATGTATTTTTAAGCCGTAGCTTAACTCTCTTAACATATTGAATATAGTAATTTAAAAGTTGTTTGTAATAATTTCATTTTCTCAACCTCCGTGAGTCTGTATCTGCTTCTTGGTCTTCCTGGTTCTTTCTTGTGGTGGCTCGTTTCCCTGAGTGGTTTTGTGGCTGGCTGGCTGGCTGGCTATCTGTCTGTCTATCTATCTATCTATCTATCTATCTATCTATCTATCTATCTATCATTTTTACCATGAGCTGCTAGTTTTCCTTGGAATTTTATTTGTAGGATGAAGGTCTGCAAGAATAACTGCAGAATAGATACCTTAGGCAGAACACTAAAGTATACATGCATAAATATCATCAAATTGCCCTCCTCATACCCCTCCACCACAGCATTATCCAAGTTTTTGACCTGCTGATAGGTACAAAATTTATATACAAAAAATATATAAAATATATAAAATTTATAAATATATATATGCAAGTCACTGACCAGTGCTGAGAATACTAGAATCCTTCTCAAATCAGAATGTTCAGTTCCTGGGCGCCTGGGTGGCTCAGTCATTAAGCATCTGCCTTCGGCTCAGGTCATGATCTCAGTGTCCTAAGATCGAGCTCTGCATCTGGCTCCCTGCTCCACGGGAAGCCTGCTTCTCCCTCTCCTGCTCCCCCTGCTTGTGTTCCCTCTCTCGCTGTGTTTCTCTCTGTCAAATAAATAAATAAAATCTTTAAAGAATAAAAATAAAATTTAAAAAAAAGAATGTTCAGTTCCATTACAAGTACAGACACACAGCGAGGTCTGGACTTATTAAGAATCCTATCATTTTGTTTAACCACAATTTTCTTGAAATTATTTTTTCTAGGATGTAAATTTTTAGTTTTGACCCTCCAAAAGCCCCCCCCTTTTGGGGGGAATGGTAATTTAGGGAGCAATACTAATTAATACTAAGAATTTATATGTTTGGTGTGAAGGGTACTTGGGGTCACAGGCATAATTGCCAAAATGGAGAGATTTGGGTGGTACTACCCATAGCAAAAGCCAGCTCTATTGTTAGATGGTGAGGCTACACAGATGTTGAAAGGGCAGTCTGCAAGGGTTCTTGGTTAATACTGAAAAAGAGATTTCATTTGAAAGTGAGCAGTGTTTCTTCTTTAACATATTTTTGGACGATACTAGATTGTGAAGCCATTGTGCAAATAATTGCACACTGTGGTATTCACGGTGGACTATTAATTTCTTAAAATTACCAGTGAGCAACCGGAAGCATACAGGGTATCGATTACACTGTGGGAATGCTTACACAGAATGCCAAAGGCTTTCCCTTCCCTGACAAACCTCTTTTATGCAGCTGAGCCATCTGCATGCAAAACACATCTTCAGATGGTGCCTCAGAAAACAACTGACCGCTGGGCAAAGCAGGTGTGGGCTCTAGTTCCGGAACTGCTACTACTATCGTGCGACCACAGGCAGGTGACCAGGTGACCCTCAGTGGCCTTTGGTTGGTCATCTGCTGCTAGATGTGATCTTTGCAGGCTCTCCGCCCTGATATTCTGATACAGCACACTCTATAGAAATTGCATGAGCCAGGAAAGATGTTCCCTACAGGAGCGAGGGCTGAGCCTTGTGCACTCATCTGCACACATACTTCCCACACTCCTTTCACGGTGCTTTTGGCACATCTGTGCCTGAATAAAAAAGAGTGTCCCTGAAACAACTGTCCAGAGTTTGAGGTAGAACTTCCCCCACTGCCCGCCACGCCCAACACATGGAAGGCTCTAGGCAAGGGCAGTCCCGGAACTTGGTTTACCTCTTGTGAAAACCCTATCCCTCAGGAAACTTGCTGAGGGCAGCCCACGCCTAGTCCCCGTCCGCGCACACTTGTCCTGGGCACTGCGGCCAGAGACTCGGTCCACCTTCCAGCACACACCGGTCCTGAGCATCCGCGGGGAGCAGCCCACTACCGGTTCCACCTTTCCACGTACACCTGTCCCAGGCACTGGCCAGGGTTTAGCCCGGAACCCCTCCACCGTCCCGCGCACACCTGTCCGGGGCACCAGCTGGGGGTTAGTCCGGGACCCCGCCACCTTCCCGCGCACACCTGCCCTGGGTACCTCCCCAAAGCAGCGCAGGCCGACTGGTTCTTGCTCCCGGGTGCCGGAAGTGCGGATACGCGCGGGACTACTTTTCGCGGACCCTCAAGCGGCGGGCGGAGGGATCCCGCGCAGGGTTCGTGCGGGGAGCAGCGCGTGCGGGCCGGAGAGTCGGCCAATGCGCCTGCGCGGCCGCCGCCGCCGCCGCCACCCCCGCTCTCGCCGCGCGTCTGCCCGCGTGAGGGGAGCTACAGCCACGGCCGCTACCGCCTCGGTCTCTGTCTCCGCCGTTTCCTCGGCCCTGCGCTCGCTATGGCGCAGATCCTCCCCATCCGTTTCCAGGAGCACTTCCAGGTGAGACCCGGGCTCCGGCGCCGAGGCCGGGCGGGCTATAGGGCGGGTCGCGCGCTCCGTCCTGTCAGCCGCGCCCCCCGCCGCCCCGCCTCCCGGGGGACCGGGCGGGGGCCGCTGACTGGCCGGCCACCCAGACCCCCGGCCCCTGGCCCTGGACCCCGACTCCGATGGACGCGGCGCTGCACACAGATCCGGGCGGGCCAGGGTGGGCGGGTCGGTGTCGAGGCGCGCCGGCCGGTGCAGTGGCAGGGCGCGGTGGCCCGCACGTGCGGCCCCGCCAGGTGTGCTGGTCGCTGAAACCCGTTATCCGGTAGCGGCGGTAGTCCTCGGGCGGCTCAGACCTCGATGGCATGCTGAGAGCGCCGGGTGATGGAAACCTAAGATCTGCCGCAATGTCCCCTTTCAGTGCTTCTGGGAACTGTAACTAGACTTACGAGCAGGGCACTCGGATTCCAGTCGCAAGCTTTGTAACTCTAAAATCTGAGTCTGAGCCTCATTTCCCCTTTTGCGTCTCTCGATTCTCACCTCTGAGTTTGCGTCTGTTGGCTACCGAAGTCACTGGAGTGGTTTCGTGGGGGAAAGGATCGTCAAATCGTGTGACCAAAGAAGAAGAGGGATCATGGTGTGTTTTAATAAGATCCTTTCAATGCAGTACACCCCCCAAAGTTTAGCTTTTTACTGAGGTCCCAGTTTGTTGTATCTCCAGCTCTCCTAATAGAGTTGTGCCTCAGGGAAATAAAAGATTGGCTGCCGGTGTTTGACCGAGGGTTGTGTACTGGCACGGTGTACAGTGCTTCACTCACCTCACACGCATGTGTCACACCTGTGAAGGGTGATATGGTTCTCATTTTACAGGTGAGGAGGTGGGGTAGATGAATAGTTGCCCTTGGCTCTGTGCTTTATGTTAAATCATCACAATCCTGGGGCGCGTGAGTGGCTAAGTCCGTTAAGCTCTGACTCTTCATTTCAGCTCAGGTCTGGATCTCAGAGTTGTGAGTTGGAGACCCCACCCCCCACCCCGTGTCTCCATGGGCTGGGCATGGAGCCTACTTAAAAAAAAACAACAACATTACAATCCCATAAGATCCATATGATTTTCTCTGTTTTCTCGGTGAGGAAACCAACGTACAAAGATGTTAAATAAGTTGTCCAGTCATTCAGCAAGTAAGAGCAGGATTCAGACTCAGGTCTTTGTGACTACACTGCGGGATTGCCAGGAATGTGGTGAATTGGAAGGTCTTTTTTTTTTTTCCCCCACAGCGCATAGGAGTATAGTGACCAGTCAGATCCTCTTATTATGCAGATTGGAAACTTAATCCCTAGAGTATTCCTCTGTGGTCACTTGGTTAGTGATACAGCTGTGGTTGTGTCACGGTAGAAGTCTCCTGAACACCCATCTCTTGACAGTAATGTGAAATAACAAATTACTACTGCTGCTGCTAATTAGAACAATATAATAATATGTATGAGCCATTTTATTGAACCATTTCTCTTGCTAATCACTATACTATGTATTTTATAAATTTCATTTAATGTAGTATTTATCATAACAGGCACAGACTTATAGATAACTGAGGCAGAGAGAGAGTAAGCAGTAAAGGTAAAATTACACAATTAGTCAAGTGACAGCTTGAGTTCTAACTCTGATCTCTGACTCCAAAGCCGTGCTTTAGCCACTAAATATGTTCTCTTCAAAAGGCAAGGAATCAGTAGGGCATTTTAAATTTCTATCCAAGTTCATAATGTCTTGAAGAAATCTTATTACCTGGAAAATGCTTGTGACTTGATAACGTACAGGTCATGTAAATGTGGTTTGTGGTCTCCAGCATTAACCAGCTGTTGAGATTGCTCTGCACTCCTTGTTTTTCTAGTCTGTACACTCTCCCTTAACTGCAGACATTTCAAAATTTCCGCTTGTTTCTTAAATCCCTGATCCCGCCACTCCCCCTTGCTGGCAGCAGATGATTAGAGAAACAGAAGCCATAAACTGGGATATTCCTCACCTTCATGCCTGCAGCCTTACAAACTTGTGTGCAGTTGCCCCTTTCTGCCTTCCTGTTTTCTCAAAAGTGGGTTTTTTTTTTTCTCTTGCATGTGTTCTGGATCCTACATCCTTCCCCCTTTTAACAGGGAGTTGCTCAGTAGCATCTTCTCTTTCCTATGTTTTCATCCATTCCCTCTTAGTGGCTTCTTCTATATTTGTGTTTAACCATGTTCACATCTCTTCTGTCTTTACACAAACAAACTTCTCCCTCTCCCCTGTCCCCTTGAAGCTCTTACCTCACAGCCAGACACCATGAAAGAATTACCTTATCCCTCCATCACTTCCCTTATATTCCTTAATAACCTGCAGTCTGGTTTTTGCCCCCACTGTTCCCCTGCATCTGTTCTTGCCAAGGTCACAAGTTGTCATGCAGACTTTTTTGTAAAGGACCAGATAGTACATAGGTTAGGCCTTTGAGGGCCATGTATTGTCTCTTGTCACATAATTTCCCACCCCCCCTTTTTAAAATTTTGTGAGAAGTGTAAAACCCATTTTTAGTTGGGCTATACAAAAACAGTCTGTAGTTTGCCAGCCTCTGCTACAAAAAAGATGAATTCAAACCCCAGCATCACAAACATCTTCTACAGTTGACACTGTGCTTTACTGCCTCCTCATGACCCTTTCTTTGTTGCTTTTGGTCGTACCACAGTCTCCCAAGGTTTCTCCTATCTCTCTGCCCACACCCCAGTTTCCTTTGTGGGCTCCTCTCATGAATAAACCTGGGGTCTGTCTTGAGCCCCTTTATTTTTTCACTTTGTATGCTCTACTGGCTGATTTGTATGTGTTCCCATATGCTCAGTGTTCCCAGGCAGGCTGCATATTTTTGCTGAGCCTCAGAGATGCATGTAGGAGAGACAATAGCAGGCTCTGGTTAAGAGCACAGACTGAGGACAAACGGAAGGGTTTGAATCTGGTCTCAGGCACTTAATGGCCAAGTGAATTTGGGCAATTTTTGTAGCCTTTTTGTGTGTCCATCTCTACATCTATAGTATAGAGATAAAAGGGATAGTTTTTACCTCATAGAGCTATTATGATATTTTGAGTTAATAAATGTGATAAATGTAAGGTGTGGGACAGTGTCTGGTACATAATAAAATGTTCTATTCTTGTCAGTTGTTACTGCTATTATGACAGCTGTCTGTTGGAGAAGGACATTGGATGATCCATAGGTTCTTCCAACACATCATGTTCCAAAATAGGGTTCTTCTTTCTCCCCAAATGTGTATCTTCTCCAGTTTCCAGCCAGGAACCTAGGAGAGAGCCATGACTTCTCCCTCACCTGTTGGTGCTTCTTCCTATGTATTTTGGGCATTATTCTGCCACTCTTTTTTTTTTTTTAATTTTTTTTTTTAAAGATTTTATTTATTTGCGAGAGAGAGCATGAGAGGGAGGAGGGTCAGAGGGAGAAGCAGACTCCCCGCTGAGCGGGGAGCCCGATGCAGGACTCGATCCCGGGACTCCGGGATCATGACCTGAGCCGAAGGCAGCCGCTTAACCGACTGAGCCACCCAGGCGCCCTATTCTGCCACTCTTAGCATGACCAACATGACCCTGGCCTATGCCAACATTGCTTACCTAGATGGCTGCACTAACTTTGTCTCTGGTCCTCTACCTCCAGTCTTGCCTTCCCCATTCTCTAGCACACAGGCAAAGAGGTTTTCTCAAAGGCTAAACATCTGCTTAAAGTTTGTCAGTGAATGCTTCCTTCTTGCTTCCAAGATGAAAATGCCAGACTCCCCAATGCCCTATAAAGCCCTGCCTAATCCAGCACCTGCTCAGCTCTTTTGATGCTCCCCATCTTGTCCTTCAAGACCTTCTCTGGAGCCCAGCACTCTTACCTGTGGGCTTTTGCACATGTTATTGCCTCTTTCCAGAACATTCTTCCCCCCAATCTTTTTTATTTTAATTTTAATTTTTGTTTATTTGAGAGAGCACACACGTGCAAGTGTATGAGCAGGGGGTAGGGGCAGAGGGAGAAGCAGACTCCCCGCTGAGCAGGGAGCCTGATGCTGGACCTCTGGGATCATGACCTGAGCTGAAGGCAGATGCTTAACTGACTGAGCCACCCAGGCACCCTCTTCCCCTCACTCTTCTTACCCAGCCAAGTCCTACTTAGCCTTCTGCTTAAATGACAGGAAGCTGTCCCTGACATGTCAGAATTAGGAGCCTTTATTGTGTGCCCCCATAGCTTTGGGGCTTCCCTCATGGTGGCCCTAACTGCATGGTGTATAGGTGGTTATTTTCCCTACTGGACTGCAAGCTCAGGATCTCCTCCTATCTGCAGTTGTATTCCCACTGCCCAGTACATAACAGGCCCTGAGATCTTTGAAGGAATGAAGCCAATTTCTTACTGAAATGTTTGTATTATCACTGACTGGTTAGTTGTAATGTAGATTGTCTAATGACAGTTTGTAGACTTTTCTGCATATTTGCCCTCCATATAGCTCACCTGTGACCAGTTTACTGTTAAGTCTACTTTATTAAGAATACTCCTGCTTATCTCACATTTTGTTCCCCCCCCCCGCTGTGTCTACCATATCACTTTGTATTTTGTGAATCTAATTATCTTTCTTCTGTTTTTAATTTTGGTTTGTTTCATATGAAAATTCTTGGGCCAGATTTTCCCCAGGGGAAAAAACAGTTTTATAATGGCCAGTGGGGAATTAGATATCAGCATATAGGGGGTGCCTGAGTGGCTCAGTCGGTTGGGCCTCCAACTCTTGATTTCGGCTGGAGTCATGGGATTGAGCCCCATGGGAGGCTTGATGCACAGCAGGGGTTTCTGCTTGGGATTCTCCCTCCCCCCTCCCTCTGCTCCCCCCTCTGGAAGATAATAAATCTTTAAAAAAGAAAAAAAGCAGATCAGTGTATAGGAACTTTTATTCTACAGTCAACTTTTCAGGAATGTACCCAAAGCAGAAGCTGTACTTCTGTATCTAATGCACTATAATAAAGCTTTCTTCTACTTCAATTTGAGATTGTAGCAATTTATTTAACTTTACTTATCCTGTCACCCTGGTTTTGAGAGGAGGACTAGTTCTGCAGAAATATTTTTCTTCTACGCACTGTTTGAACTTTTTTGTATTCAGATATCTAAGTTTGAAGGTTGTTGCTATTTATGCTGAGAATGGAAAAAAGCTAAAGGGCTAAGAATCGATGACACCTTGATTCAGAAGAGGAATAGTTGTTTGTAAGAGTTTTGAAATGTGAAACAGCTCAACACAGAGAACATATAAATGCATTCCCTCAAGGTTTTGATATGTAGCATATCTCTGAGGTGATGTTCTTTTTTTTTTTTTTTTAAAGATTTTATTTATTTATTTGAGACAGAGAGAATGAGAGACAGAGAGCATGAGAGGGAGGAGGGTCAGAGGGAGAGGCAGACTCCCCGCCGAGCAGGGAGCCCGATGTGGGACTCGATCCCGGGACTCCAGGATCACGACCCGAGCCGAAGGCAGTCGCTTAACCAACTGAGCCACCCAGGCGCCCCTCTGAGGTGATGTTCTTAACAGATACAGAGTCTGCCAAGGGAATCTATGTAAGTTGTAGGAGCGAGGTGGTCACTAGTCTTAATCAGTGCTTCCCAGCCTAGGCTGGGAAACACCTCTATAGGCGCCCACCTTAAACATGAAATCGGAATCTCTGAGAGGTGAGAACTTTGGCTTTTCTTTCCAGGTGAGTCTCACATGCAGTCAATCTTCTAATCATTATTCATAATTAAAGAAAGAGATTGATGTTCGAAGCCTTTTACACATGAGTAGGGAAGGCAGAACTCTAAGGAGTAGATTGAGCTTGAATTGAAAACAGACATGTGCACCTGTGTCTGCTGGAGAGGCCCCAGGGAGTCACTCTGAAAAGTGACACTGTACTCACAGCCTAGTACATACTTGGTTTATGTTGCCATTACATAGCCGTCGTATTTTGTGAAATGTTTTTTGTTATACTAAGACAAACAACAGTAGGCTCCTTGTGTACTGAAATTGTTGTGCACCCATGTAAAATGTTTTTAAGGTCTTGTGTAAGCTGTTAAATTTTGCCTTGGGTGGATATGATTCTTGTATTGGAAGTAGATACTGGGCTAGTCACTTACCTTCTGACTTTCTTATTTACGAAGTGAAGAGAGTAACCACACAATCACCCAGGGTGTGTGGAAGGGTCAGCCTTTGCGAGAATATCCACAACAGTGACATGGTAATTGAGCAAATACTAAATGAATTCGGACAGGTCCTCCTTGGAAGAATCAGTTATCACCATAGAACATATTTAAATGTTCAAAATCCCCAAACTGCACAAGTACTTTTTGAGTTTATTGGGTTAAAAGAGTTACAGTATGCTAGGAGGATCTTAGTCAAGGTCCCTTTCCACCAGGTTCTTGAGCAAAGTCTGTAACTAGGGCAAAGTCTGTCTGGAACAAACTTTAAAGTAATACATATACATAGGAAGAATAGCCCCAAATAGAACATATAAATGAAAATTAAACCTTTCTGGACACCTGGGTGGCTCCATTGGTTAAGCTTCTGCCTTTGGCTCAGGTCATGATCCCAGGGTCTTTTTTTTTTTTTTTTTAAGATTTTATTTATTTATTTGACAGAGAGATAGCACAAGTAGGCAGAGCAGGCAGGGGGAGAGGGAGAAGCCGGCTCTCCCGCTGAGCAGGAAGCCCGACGCAGGGCTCGATCCCAGGACTCCGGGATCATGACCTGAGCCGAAGGCAGCCGCCTAACCGACTGAGCCACCCAGGCGCCCCATGATCCCAGGATCTTGGGATGGAGCTCCACATCAAGCAGTTCTAAGGGGGAAGTTTATAGTAATAATGCCAATATTAAGAAAAAATAAACAACCTAACTTTATATCTCAAGGAACTAGATGAAGAGGTATAAACCAGGGGCGCCTGGGTGGCTCAGTCTTTAAGCATCAGCCTTCGGCTCAGGTCATGATCCCAGGGTCCTGGGATCGAGCCCCACATCAGACATCCTGCTCCATGGGAAGCCTGCTTCTCCCTCTACCTGCTGCTCCTCCTGCTTGTGCGCTTGCTCTCTCTCTCTCTTTCTCTCTGATAAATAAATATATAAAATCTTTTAAAAAAGGAAAAAAGAAAATTAAACCTTTATGTTCAAACACTGGGTCTCTTTTCCCAGAAGAAACTACTATTAAGGAAACCATTATATCTTTCAAAAAATGATTAAAAGAATCCTGTTATAAAATTCCCCTCCTTTTGCTTTTGTAACTTAACAGAGTTTGAAGATCTTTCTTTTAAGATTACATACAGATTGCAGCATGTATTTGACAGTATTGCTTACTAATATCCTTCTGGGGCAGTAATTATTGACACCTGTCACCCCATCCTGTAAGTATTTCTTTGCTTTCCCTTGCTGTTTCACTAAATCTGTTCCTTTCATCTGTTCTATATTTTCTTCTTTTGCTTCTCTTGCTTGAGGCCTGCTGGCGGCCTCCATGCCAGGGAGAGATTACGATCTCTCTTGGCTGGCTGGAGAAGGATGCCGCAGAGCTGGGCTAGCAAAGTTCAATGACAAAATTAGACTCCAAGCAGATCTTGACAGGCTGGAATCCAACTAGTTGACATTTAACAGGTATAAATATAGGGTCTTATGCATTGGTTTTAAAATACAGAAAACCTACATTGGTGTAATTTGAGAGAAGTTCTGTAAAGCACAATACAAATGTAATTTTTAAAGTACCCTGAACTAACCTAGTCCTAGAATTTTAGGTTAGTTCTAGAAAAGACCCCAGTATCATCATTTTTCATAGGTCCTCATTTACAAAGCGCCCTCTTTAGGCTAGGAAAAAGCTTGCTGGTAAGTTTGACATATAAAATACATATTTTTAAGTTACTTTAAATTATTTTCTTGACTGCCTAAAACTTGTAACTTCTTTACTAATTAATTATTGAACATCCATGTGCTGGTACAGTGATAAGGCAGTGAATGAGCCTTAAGAGACATATACAGAAGGAGAAAGGACTAGCATCTTCAAAGACAAGAGGCCTGAAAACCTGGGATGTTCAGTGCAACTGAAACATTTTGGCTCTTTGATATGGGCAATTGGTGTTTTCACCAACAGCCCTGTGTAAACACAGCTGCAACCCTCCCAGTCAGACTGCTGTCCCTAAGCCCCTTAAATATAGAAACCACAGGACTGTTGGATGAGTAATTTCTTTTTATGTTTTCCCCAGTGTCAGATTTGAATTTGGATTCATTTAATTGCAGGTCTTGAGAACAGAAAAGGATTACTAGATAGTATCTTGTGTACTTTTGCTTAACTCGTATATGGACTGTTCTAAGTGTGTATCTAGGTTACCTTTCAGAATAATTATTATAGGAATCAGGAGTCCTTAGTTATAGCTGCTAACTAATGAGAAAACATTGCTTTGAGCACACCACTTCTCTGGGGTTCTGTTTCTGCATATGGAGTAAAGCTCAGTGGTACTTGATATTTTATTTATTTACTTATTTATTTATGACTTATTTATTTAGAGAGAGAAAGAGTATGCATGCACAGGGGGGAGAGGGAGAATCCGAAGCAGATCCCCCCTCTCGTTGAGTGGAGCCCGCCGAGAGACTTGATCCCGCTACTTGAGATCATGACCTGAATCGAAATCAAGAGTTGGAGGCTCAACTGACTGAGCATCCAGGCACCCCAGTATTTGATATTTTGGATGTAAAAGTTATTTTTGTGGGATTGTCCTGTGTTTGGCATCCCTGGTCTTAGCCCAGTAAATGCTAGTAGTGTTTTCTAGTCACTGTGCAATTCAAATTGCCCCTGTTTCCAAAGACTACAGGATACCACCCCTGGTTGAGAACCACCATCTTCCTTTTTTCTAGTTCTAATAGTCTCTGACTTATTTTTGGATGCACTGTTTTCAGTGTCTTGGTTTGCGAGGTACTTTTACCTTTTCCAAATGCCATGAATGTGTGTATATGCTCTTGTGTGGGGAACTGGACTCAGTCACTAATATTTAAGAATGTACTGTGCTCAAGAGATTGGGTACAAATATTTCTTGATATTTGGAGTTGAAATCAGAATGTTGCCATATTAACCCAACATGATCCCCAAACTAAGAATAAAGTGAAAATTTAGAAAATATAGGCCCACTTAAGTGTATGGCTCTGAAATGTAAAGATTTGACAGTGTTGGGTGCTTGAGTGTTAGGGTGCTCTGTAAATGTTACTAGATGCTTATATAGTATAATCCTTATAATAATTCATAATAAAAAAAGGAGACTGTGTAGGTCTCCTGGGAACTTTCACCCAGTTCCCCCCCACCCCCCCACCCTCGGCTTCTGCTCCCAAGGATACTTTTCATTGTCCTCTTATCAGCAACTTCATACAGTTCAACCTAATAGTAATCATTAGTCTCCACAGTCTGTGGGCTCTGGATAGTGTGACTATATCTTATGTAACTTACTGTTTTCAGAGTCTAGTTAGTGGCTAGTAGGTAGTATGTATTCAGTACTTATTTATAGAATGAATGTATGAAAATTACTTGCTATGAAAAAGTCTCAACTTTCATTCACTACGCTATATTTACGGCCTTAAGCTGGTACTTCAGATGTGTGAAAATAAAATGTGAATTTCAAACAACTCAGTGTTGTGGTTTAGAGCACAAGCTGTCTCCATCACTGATCAGCATTGTGACTTTGGGAAGATTTCTTAACCTAAAAGCCTTGTGTTGCACTAGTGTAAATTGTGCATGGCATAACTTGCCTCCTGAGTTAGCAGAAAGGTCAGATGAGGTGACCTGTTGTCCTGCAGCCCGTTCCACTCAGCAGCTGGAATATTCAATAGTGCTAGACTCTGTACCACAAAAAACAAGTAAGATATAGTCCATGCTTCTTAATCAAGATAGAAAGCTTCTGCACAGCAAAGGAAACAGTCAACAAAACAAAGAGGCAACCCACGGAATGGGAGAAGATTTTTGCAAATGATACTACAGACAAAGGGCTGATATCCAAGATCTGTAAAGATCTCTAAGAACTTCTCAAACTCAACATCCAAAAAAACAAATAAGTCAGAAAATGGGCAGAAGACAAGAACAGACACTTCTCCAAAGAAGACATACAAATGGCTAACAGACACACGAAAAAAGGTTCATCATCATTAGCCATCAGGGAGATTCAAATCAAAACCACATTGAGATACCACCTTACACCAGTTAGAATGGCAAAAATTGACAAGGCAAGAAACAACAAATGTTGGAGAGGTTGTGGAGAAAGGGAAACCCTTTACACTGTTGGTGGGAATGCAAGTTGGTACAGTCACTTTGGAAAACAGTGTGGAGGTGCCTCAGAAAATTAAAAATAGAGCTACCCTATGACCCAGCAATTGCACTCCTGGGTATTTACCCCAAAGATACAGATGTAGTGAAAAGAAGGGCCATGTGTACCCCAATGTTCATAGCAGCAATGTCCATAATAGCCATACTGTGGAAGGAGCTGAGATGACCTTCAACAGATGAATGGATAAAGAAGACGTGGTCCATATATACAATGGAATATTACTCAGCCATCAGAAAGGATGAATACCCAACTTTTGCATCAACATGGATGGGACTGGAGATTATGCTATGTGAAGTAAGTCAAGCAGAGAAAGTCAATTATCATATGGTTTCACTTATTTGTGGAACATAAGGAATAGCATGGAGGACATTAGGAGAAGGAAGGGAAAAATGAAGGGGGGGGAGGGGGGGAGATGAACTATGAGAGACTATGGGCTCCAAGAAATAAACTGAGGGTTTTAGAGGGGAGGGGGGGGTGGGAAGGATGGGTTAGCTTGGTGATGGGTATTAAGGAGAGCACATATTGCATGGAGCACTGGGTGTTATAAGCAAACAATGAATCATGGAACACTACATCAAAAACTAATGATGTACTGTATGGTGATTAATATAACATTAAAAAAAAAGATACAGTCCCTGCTTTTGAGGAGTTCATGGGGAAAAAAATGATGGAATAAAGAATTATACTAGCAGTATGAACAGTTTCATTTGTGCTTCTTCCAAAGGCTGGTAGCCAAGTGGTCCCTAATCTTTGTTGCTAGCATAAACTTTTTTTTTTTTTTAAAGATTTTATTTATTTATTTATTTGAGACAGAGAGAATGAGAGAGACAGAGAGCACATGAGAGGGGGGAGGGTCAGAGGGAGAAGCAGGCTCCCTGCCGAGCAGGGAGCCCGATGCAGGACTCGATCCCGGGACTCCAGGATCATGACCTGAGCCGAAGGCAGTTGCTTAACCAACTGAGCCACCCAGGCGCCCGCTAGCATAAACTTTTATACAAGTTCACCCAGAGTAACAGGTACTAAAGGGTCAAGTCAGTAGCAGTAGGGTTTGAGTTGAGCAGAACAATGTTTAGAAACAAAGATACTTGTAGGTAGGTTGGGGCAGGAGAATTTTTTGAAATAAACCTGGTTCTTCATAGGGGTGATGGAAATTTCATGAGTGTGTGTTTTCCCAGGGTTTTTCACTGAAGCTTATCTCATTAATAGATTTTTATTTAAACCAGGCACTATGTATAAAGTGGCCTTTGGAGAAAGGTGCCTGATTTAAGTTTTATGCAAGTTCAAGCAATCTACCTCCAAAGATGTACTAGACCTGTTGACTTTTTATTAACCTTAGACTTGCCGAGAAATATTTAAACTGACTGAGAAATTAAATCAGACTTTATGATTTGTGGGGTTGCTTTAAGGACAAACTCTTGGCTAGTTCTTTGTTATTGCTTGCTTTTGGGGAAACCAGTTTTTGTGTTTTCTTCCTTTCTCCTCTCTTCCCCCGCCTTCACCTTTTCAAGCCCCCCTTCCTGCTGAGGCTCTCCTTATTTGTGAAATATTCTTTATGGCCTCCTCCACCCCCTTCCAGCTGAAGTCTTCCTGTCTGTATCACTCATGGCATCCTTCCCTCTTCCTGGTGTTAGCTTTATTCTTGTGTGTTCTCATCAGCCTGTGGGATTGTAAGCTCCTTGAGAGTTGATTCACGGCCTACTGTTGATGCATTGCCTGTACCTGTTAAAGGTATAGATACACAAGTCAGTGTTTGCCTTGAATAATCACTTAATGTTAAATTTTTTTCTAAACTCTTAACTTTTCCTCCTCCTCTCTTAGCCTTTCTAAATAATAGGCTAGATTTAATCTGTTTCAGAGAGGAAAGACTTACTTTTAATCAAATGTTTGTTTTCTCTTTAGCTCCAAAACTTGGGAATCAATCCAGCCAACATTGGATTCAGCACACTGACCATGGAATCTGATAAGTTTATATGTGTCCGAGAGAAGGTTGGCGAACAGGCGCAGGTAGTGATTATTGACATGAGTGATCCAATGGCGCCAATCAGGCGGCCCATCTCTGCTGAAAGTGCCATCATGAATCCAGCCTCTAAGGTGATAGCTCTGAAAGGTAAGCCTAATGGGATTTTCAGAAAGGAATTTTACCTCACTTTACCTGCTTTGTTACCTTAAATATCAGACAACTGTCAGTAAACTCACAGGAAAGTGTCATCAGTAATATTAAACTTAATTCCAAAAGTTTTAGCCAAAGGTATGTTTTACGTACCTTATTTAATGAGAGGTCCCTGAGTACCTGAGTTTTTTGTGACATCACGCATGTAGCCAAATACAGGAGGGAGTGAATGCCCAAGGCCTCATCCTCATGACTGCTACATCTGGAAAGGCCAACACCACACTGCACATGTTCACCAGTAGGGCCGTGTGGTGCCCTGGACCCCATGATGGGCTGCTTTACAGTGGCGCTTCAGGCATCCTACAGTATGAGCCAAGGTACTACTTCTCTTGTGAAACACATCGATGACTGTATAGCTGTTGATTAATAGAATTTTGCGTCCCTGAACTCAGGGGATGTTGGGTGCTTGAAACCTTCTAGTTACTTTGAGAATATAGAATCTTTTCATATTGCCATGATTTGGGAAATTGAAAGGATTATCTATATACTGGACTTGTTAATATTTTATGCAAGATGTATTATCACTTTGAAAAGTGAAAGTTCTTTCTGGAGCTAAAATTAGTGAATGCCAAATATTAGCTTTGCTTGTGCTTCTGTTTTGTTACAGAAATAGGGTCTGCTTTGTCCTTTCAGTAGGTAAATGGACAGCTGGAAGTTTTGACCTTTCTTTTTTTTTTTTTTTTTTAAAGATTTTATTTATTTATTCATGAGAGACAGAGAGAGAGAGAGAGAGAGGCAGAGGGAGAAGCAGGCTCCCAAGGAGCAGGAAGCCCGATGCGGGACTCGATCCCAGGACCCTGAGATCATGACCTGAGCCGAAGGCAGACGCTTAACCATCTGAGCCACCCAGGCGCCCTTGACCTTTCTATTTAAAAAAAAAAAAGCTGATTTTTTTTAAAATTTCAAATGATCTTTTCTTCTGTCAACTCTATTTCTTGTCAAAATATTTTTTTGAACATGTAGTGTAAACAGTATAAACTAATTTTAGTTGAAGAAATTGCTAACCTTTTTGGTTTTTTATTTTTTTGGCTTTTTTGTATTTTCTGTTTTGCAATATTTTTGAGAGACCTTATCTATCATGTTGTTTGCTGTTTGATATATTCTCTTTGAGTCTCAGAGATGACCAGCATTTTAGTCTTCCTGGTCCTCTGATACTGTTCTCTTTACCTGTGTGCACTGTGGATCTTCTGGAGGGGGTTGTTGGAGTATGGTAGGGAAATGGAGAGAACTCAGTATTTACATGCTGTCAGTCCCCTCCAACCAAAAGGCCACTGGCAACACGCATGAAGTTGAACAAGTTGGGTTTATTACTTGTTTCAGCAGGGGTGAAACCATACCATGGGGGGCTGGGACGTATCACACTATTATTAGAGGGTGTTAGAAAGAACCTTTTGTGGGATTTGGAATTTGGTTGGGTGATTTGGGGGATGGTCTAAGGAAATAGGAGTTTGCTGTAGATTGGGTGCTGTTAGAAAGTGGGAGTAATTTTATAATTAGGTTACCTCAATAAATCTTATCTATAAGGAAGGGCCGATTAGAGTGAGGATAAAGCTGGCATTGGTTAAAGAAGTAGCATCATTTCAGCCATGAGAGGGGCTGTTTGGTTTTTTTTTTTTAAGATTTTATTTATTTATTTGAGAGAGAGAATGAGATAGAGAGCATGAGAGGGGGGAGGGTCAGAGGGAGCCCGATGCGGGACTCGATCCCAGGACTCCAGAATCATGACCTGAGCCGAAGGCGGTCGCTTAACCAACTGAGCCACCCAGGCGCCCAGGCTGTTTGGTATTTTGTGCGTTGCACATTTACCTTGTTTTTGTCTGTACTTAGTAAAATTCTGAGGCGACCTTGCTTTGTCTAACTTTATCATGGTCTTAGAGGGACTTGTCTGAAGCTGGTGTTCTCTGAGATGGTTTATGTCCACTAAGAGAGCAGCATGGCCTGGCTGTGAGGACCAGGCCGGCTTTCTGATGGCAGGGGCTGCTCCTTTTTTTTTTTTTTTTCATTCTCAGTGTTCATATGAATTTTTTCAGCTATAGTAATTGAGTGTTTTCTTTTTCTTTTTTTTTTTTTTTAAAGATTTTATTTATTTATTTGACAGAGAGGGGTGCCTGGGTGGCTCAGTCGTTAAGCGTCTGCCTTCGGCTCAGGTCATGATCCCAGGGTCCTGGGATCGAGCCCCGCATCGGGCTCCCTGCTCGGCCAGGAGCCTGCTTCTCCGTCTCCCACTCCCCCTGCTTGTGTTCCCTCTCTCACTGTGTCTCTCTCTGTCAAATAAATACAGATTTTATTTATTTATTTATTTGACAGAGAGAGAGAGAGACAGTGAGAGAGGGAACACAAGCAGGGGGAGTGGGAGACGGAGAAGCAGGCTCCCCGCTGAGCAGGGAGCCCGACGTGGGACTCGATCCCAGGACTCTGGGATCATGACCTGAGCCGAAGGCAGACGCTTAACGACTGAGCCACCCAGGCGCCCCAGTGCTGTTTTCTTTTGCATGAGAAAGTGTGAGCTGTGGAACCAAAGTGATAAAATTTTAAGTATCCTATTTTTACTGCAATCTTGTGGCCATTAGGATGATCTTAGACCCTTGTAGTACAAATTGTAGGCAAGTGTAGCACTGTGTTTCAAAGACCCTAGACCAAAATGAGGAAAACTGTCTTTTTTTTTTTAAAGGTATTTGTACAGTGGCTGAATTACAGAGATAATTATACTTTTATTGTTTCATATGACTTAGCTGTTCCATAGATCCCACTGTGAAAGCATGAAAGTGAAGTCAAGGGGGGCCTGGTCTTGAATCTCACAGATACCCCATTTTGACTGGTAAGGTCTCGTGATTGGAAAGAGGCTTGTGATGAGATGGACATCTTTTTTAAAAAGGTCTGCCTTCACGGTTTGTCCTTTTACCTGGCTGAGAGCTCCTGAGGTGCTCAGCCCATACCACTGCCCATCCTTCTGGAGAAGCTTGTAGCAGATTCACTCACCCCAGTCTCTCTTCAGACAGTCTCTACTGGTGCTTTTGTGGTGAATATTTTAAAACCAGAGATACATTTTTACCCTTGACTAAAAGAGCAGGAAGCGGGGGGGGGGGGGGTAAGAATTCTTCATCAGTTGCTCATCACCTTAATGGAACATTAATACTCTAAGTGAGGGGATCAGTAAACTGTTGGGTTTTGTACAGCCCCAACCTAAGAATGGTTTTTATATTTTTAAAGAGTTGTAAAAACAGACAAATATGTGACAAAGATTTTATATGTCCCTATATAGAAAAACTTGACTGACCACTTGCATTACTGGCCCAAGTATGTTTTTTACTTTATTATGAAACATAGCCCTTTGAATATTCATGTGTGCTTCTTTTTACAAACACTACCCTTTTTCCTTAATTTTTAGAGGTAGATTGCATATAGGCTTATAATAGTGCCAGCCTAGCAGTTAACTCTTGGCCCAGGTGGGGAGGGGCGAGGTGGTAAGATGGAGCCCCCTTGTGGTAGCACATTCTTCACCCTGACAACAGAATCTGTCAGGACAGCAGGTTGATTCCTAAAGGAGGTTGGTAGGGTTTTCTTGTTTTGTTTTATTCTTTGTGATTCTAAATATTTTGCACATCATGTAAAGGAAGTTCTTTTTAACCAGTCTAAGGACAGCTTGACAAGTTTTTGAACTAGAGGAAATTTCCTCTGTGATCCCAGGCTTTTTGAAACTTAAAGGTACCCCCATCCTACAGTTGAACTTTAGTCTTTTTTTCTTTCTTTCTTTCTTTTTTTTTTTTTTAAGATTTATTTATTTATTTGAGAGAGCGAGAATGAGAGAGAGAGAGAGAGTACATGAGAGGGGGGAGGGTTAGAGGGAGAAGCAGGCTCCTCGCCGAGCAGGGAGCCTGATGCGGGACTCGATCCAGGGACTCCAGGATCACGACCTGAGCCGAAGGCAGTCGCTCAACCAACTGAGCCACCCAGGCGCCCCAGTCTTTTTTTCTTTCTTAATCATTTTATTCAGGTATAATTTATATGACACAAAATTCACTTACTCTAAGTGTAGAGTTCAGTGATTCTTAGTAAATTTATTGAGTTTGGAACCACCACCATGCTCTGGTTTTAGAACATTTCTACTGCCCCCAAAAGTTCCTTTATTCCTGTTTGCAGTCATTCTCCACTCCCACCCTCAACCCTAGGCAGCTACTGATCTGTTTTCTGGCTCCATAGATTTCTGGACATTTCAAATAAAGAAATCATACAACATACAGTCTTTTTTATCTGGCTTCCTTCAGTTAGCATAGTATGTTTGAGGTTCATCCACATTGTAGCTTGTATTAGTAGTTTTTATGGTTGAGTAAGATTCCAGTACTCCATTTTTCCATGGATATATCACATTTTGTTTCTCTGTTTACCAATTTAATGGACATTTGGATTGGTTCCAGTTTTTGGCCATTAAGGATATTGCTGCTATGAACACTTGCCTTCAGGTCTTTGTGTGGATGTATATCTAGGAGTGGAATTGGTGGATCATATGGTAAATGTTTTTAGCTTTTTAAGATACCACCAAACTGTTTTCCAGAATGGCTGTACCATTTTACATTCCTGCCAACAATGTATGAGGATTCTAGTTTTTGCAACATATATGCAAACTTGATATTGTCTTTTTTATTATAGCAATTTCATTTGTATATCTTTTTTATTTTATTTTTTTGCCATTCATGTATCTTGTTAGAGAAGTGTCTGTTTAAATCTTTTGTCCATTTCTTAGCTGGCTTATTTGTCTTATTGAATTTTAAGGGTTCTTTATGTATCAACTGTGTGATCTGCATATTTTCTCCCAATTTGTAGCTCATCTTTTTATTTTCCTAATGTATCTTTTGAAGAAAAAAATTTAATTTTGATAACGTCCAGGGCACCTGGGTGGCTCAGTTGGTTAATTTTGATAACGTCCAGTTTACCAGTTTTTTTCTTTAATGGATCATGATTTTGGAGTCCTACCTGAGAGTGTTTAGCCTAACCCAAGATCATGATGATTTTCTATTTTTTCTTCTAGTGGTTTTTTAGTTTTAACTCTTATATTTAGGTCCATAGTCTGTTTTGAGTTAATTTTTGTGTATGGTGTGTGGTAAGGATGTAAGCTGCTGCTGCTACTGCTGCTTCTTCCTCTTCTTCCTCTTCTTCGACTTCTTCTTCCTCGCTGCTACCTCCCCCTCCCCCTCCTCCTTTTTTGGTGGGGTAGGGGCATTCAGTTGTCCCACCCAGAACCATTTGTTGAAAATACTATTCTTCCCCATTGATTATCTAGGCACCTTTGGTAAAAGTCAATTGACCGTAAATAGAAAGATCTATTTCTGGACTCTCAATTCTGTTTCATTGATCCATATGCCCAACCTTGTGCCAGTTACCTGATTACTATGGCTTTATGGTAACTTTGAAATCAGATAGTGTTGGTATTTCAACTTCATATTTTTCAAAATAGTTTTTTTTTTTTTTTAAGATTTTATTTATTTATTTATTTGACAGAGAGAGATACAGCGAGAGAGGGAACACAAGCAGGGGGAGTGGGAGAGGGAGAAGCAGGCTTCCCGCAGAGCAGGGAGCCGGATGCGGGGCTCGATCCCAGGACCCTGGGATCATGACCTGAGCCGAAGGCAGACGCTTAATGATTGAGCCACCCAGGCGCCCCTCAAAATAGTTTAAGATTTTATTTATTTATTTTTAGAGAGAGAGCGTGCGGGGGGGGGGGGGGGGGGGGGGGGGGGGGGGGGAGGAGTAGGGGAGGAAGAGGAAAAGGGAGAGAATCTCCAGCAGACTCTGCACTGAGCGCGGAGCCCTACACAGGGTTCAGCTCGATTTCACAACCTTGAGATCATGACCTGAGCCGAAACCAAGAGTCACAGGCTTAACGGACTGAGCTATCCAGGTGCCCCATGATTGTTTTTATATGTAGCTGGATTTGGTTTACTCCTATTTTAAGGACTTTTCTGTCTATTTTTGTGATAATTGGTCTGTGGTTTCTTGTGATGTCTCTGACTTTGGAATTAGGTTAGTGTTGGCCTTACAGAATGAGGTGGGAAGTGGTCCCTTTTCCGCTTTCTGAGTTTGTGAAACATTTGTTACTTTACCATCTTTGAGTATTTGATAGAATTCAACAGTGAACGCCTTCTGAGCTTGGGTTTTTCTTTGTTAGATGATTTTAAACTAAGAATTCCTTTACTTGCTGTAAATCTGTTCAGATTTTCTTTCTTGTGTCAGTTTTGGTAATTTTCTTTCTAGGAATTTATGTCCAAGTCCTCTATTTAAGTCACTCTAATGTGTTGACATAAAATTGTTCATACTACTCACTCATAATCCTTTTAATTTTTTCAAGATCACCTATGATGTCCTCTCTTTAGTTCTGATTTTGGTAATTTGGGTCTTATCTTTTTTTCTTGATCAGTCTAAGGCTTGTCCATTTTCTTTTTTTTTTTTTTTTTAAGATTTCATTGATTTATTTGTCAGAGCGAGAGAGCACAAGCAGGGGAAGCAGCAGGCAGGCAGAGGGAGAAGCAGACTCCCCACTGAGCAAGGAGCCTGATGCGGTACTCAATCCCAGGATGCTGGGATCATGACCTGAGCTGAAGGCAGATGCTTAATTGACTAAGCCACCCAGGCGTCCCATTTTCTTGATTGTTGTGAAAAGCCAACTTTTGTTTTATTGATTTTTCTTTATTATTTTTCTTTTTTCTTTCCTTGATTTTTGCTCTACTCTTCTTATTTTTTGTTGCTTTGGGTTTAGTTTGCTCTTTTTGTAGTTTATTAACATGGAAACTTACTTTATTGATTTGAGATCTTTTCTGATCTTGATGCTTAAAATAATATATTTTTCTTTAAGTACTGCCTTAGCTGCAACCCCAAAATTGATATGTTGTACTTTTTATTTAATTCACTTCCATATATTTTCTGATTTTGTTTGTAATTTCTTCTTTGACCCCTGGGTTATTTAGAAGTGTGTGGTTGAATTCCAGAGTTTGGGAATATCTCACACTTTGTTGATTTTTAATAATTTTGTTGTAATCAGATCACTTATTTCATATGATTTCAAAATTTAAAATTTCTTAAGACTTTTTTTTATAGCCCAGCATATGATCTATCTTAGAATATGTTTCAGATATACTTGGAAAGAATGTATTGTATTTTCTTGTTGGCTAATGTGTTGTAAAGATGTTAGGTAGAATTGGTCAATAGTGTTTAAGTATATTTTTCTGTATAGTTGTTTTATTATTGAGACTGGGGTATTGAAATCTCCAGGTTTTTTCATTTTTTAAGAATTGTGGCTAAATACATATAATGAGATTTATTATCTTAACCATTTTTTAGTGTATAGTTCAGTGGTCTTAAAATACATTCATATTGTTGTACACCCATCAGAACCATCCACCTTCAGAATTATTTTCCTTTTGCAAAACTGAAACACTGTCCTCATTAAACAGTATCTGCTCATTCCTTCCTCTCCCAGTCCCCAGAAACCACCATTCTACTTTCTGTCTCTATGATTTGGGCTAGTCTACATACCTAATATATGTAGAATCATACAGTATTTGTTTTTTTATGACTGGATTATTTCACTTAGCATGATGTGTTTCTTTGTTGCTTTCAGTCTTTTTTGATTCAAAGTTTATTTTGTGTGAAATTAACCATCCCTGCTCTCTTTTGATTACAATTTACATGGAATATCTTTTTTCATCCTTTCACTTTTGACCTCTTTGTGTCTTTGGATCTAAAGTGAGTCTTGTAGACAGCATATAGTTGAATCATGTTTTTATATCTGTTCTGCCAGTCTATGTTTGGGTTTTTTTTAAGGTTTTTTTATTTATTCATTTGAGACACAGAGATACAGAGAGAGAGAAAGAACATGAGCAGGGGGAGAAGCAGGTTCCCCGCTGAGCAGGGAGCCCAATGCGGGGCTCAATCCCAGGACCCTGGGATCATGACCTGAGCCAAAGGCAGACGCTTAACCATCTGAGCCACTCAGGCGGCCTGCCAGTCTATGTCTTTTGATCCATTTACATTTAATGTATTACTGATGAGGAAGGACTTCTATCATTTTACTATTTGTTTTCTATATACTTTATACTTTTTTGTCCTACATTTCCTGCATTACTATCTTTGCTTATATTTAGTTGATTTTTTTTCATGAAAACATTTAAATTTCTTCTTGTTTCTTTTGTGTACATTCTATAGCTATTTTTTATGTTTGCTATGGGACTATATTTAACATCCTGAAGTTATAACAGTTTAATTTGAAATTTTACCAGCTTAACATCAATAACATACAAAAATTCTGTTCCTTTACATCTCCATCCCCCCTCTTTTATTGTTACTGTCACAGAATTACATCTTTATACATAATTTATCCAAAAATATAAATGAATAATTCTTTCTAATGCATTTATCTCTTGAGTTACACTGAAAACAAAAAGTGTAGTTACAAACCAGTTATAATACTAGCTTTTAGACTACTCATTGATTTTTTAATGTTTTAGTCTATTAAATCATGTTGAAAACAAAAAGTGGGGTTATAAACCAAAATTACAGTAGTACAAGCTTTTATAATTACCCATGTATTTACCTTTATTGAGATCTTTATTTCTTCATGTGGATTTAAGTTACTATCTAATGTCCTTTCATTTCAATCTGCAGGACTTCCTTTAATGCTAGTAGTAACAAACTCCCTTAGCTTCTATTATCTTGGAATGTCTTATTTTCTCCCTCATATTTGAAAGACGGTTTTGCTGGATATAGGATTGTTGGTTGACAGGGATTTTTTTTCCTTTTAGTGATATTACAGTTCTTTTAAAAATTTTATTTCCAAATTGTTTGCTACTGGCCTCTAGAAATTCAATTGATATTTTTGTATATTGACCTCATACCCTGCAGTGTTGTTAATAGTCACCTATTAGTTCTGATAATGGCTTTGTAGATTGGTCAATTCCTTAGGATTGTCTTTGTAAACAGTTATGTTGTCTGTGAATAAATGCAGTTTTATTTCCTTCTTCATCTTTATGCCTTTCACTTTTCTTGCATTATTACAGTACCTAGGACATCCAGTACAGTGCCAGATAGAAGTGGTCAGAGAAATAATCCTTGTGTTTGTCCTGATTTGGGGAGAAGCAATATTTCATGTTAGCTTTCAGTTTTGCAGATACAAAGATCAGAACTCAGCTTTTTATCAGAGGTGGAAACAATATGAGTCTCTTGCCAGAGGATGGATGCTAAAGCCTTTTTCTAAAACCTAGCTGTCCTATTGGATGCTAGCCATGTGAGGCTGTTTCAATTTAAATTAATTGAAGTTAAATGAAAGTGAAAGTTCAGTTTCCTTAAATGTGTCTTACCAGACACATTTCAAATGCCTAATAGCCACATGTAGCTAGTGTCTTCTGTACTGGTAGTGCAAGTACAGAACGTTTCCAACATTGTAGAAAATTCTATTTGACAGCTTTTAAGAATTTAAGACAAAATGACCCTGTTATCTGGAGATGTTTAATTTGAAGGGATGATAGTATTCTTTCCTAAAAGTTGGAGACACCAGACAAAGAAAGAATGTCTTGTTTTTGCTAACTTATCCAGGAAAGTATTTTAAAACTAGAAGATACCAATTTAAAACTGATTGTCTTGATAGTTGCTTCCAAAGAACTAATTTCTGATTGTTATTCATACATTCTGTATTCATACACTTTTACATTCTTCTGAAGAAGAAGACTCTTCTCAATATTAAGACATCAAAGTGTCGTTAATTGCACTCAGGCAGCTCTTTTCCCTTCTTAATCTAAGATTAGCTGTAAGTAGTACAACTTAGAGTAATATCAAAAGGATTCAGAATTAAGAGTGTAAATTTGTCTTTCATATTTTTATCTTTCTCTAATCTTCATCACATCAAATACTAGCTGGGAAGACACTTCAAATCTTTAATATTGAAATGAAGAGTAAAATGAAGTCTCATACAATGGCAGAAGAGGTGGTTTTCTGGAAATGGGTCTCTGTGAACACTGTTGCCCTGGTGACTGAGACCACAGTCTACCACTGGAGCATGGAAGGTGACTCTCAACCCGTGAAGATGTTTGATAGACATGCCAGTTTGGCAGGGTGCCAGATGATCCACTACCGGACTGACGAGTACCAGAAGTGGCTGCTCCTCATTGGCATCTCGGCTCAGGTAAGCTTTTGGCTGCCTTCAGGAATTGGTCTGATGCAATGTAGAGGTGTTATACTGAAGTTGGTACAGGTGTGAGGCAGAAGAAATAGGCCCAGGCCTAAGAGAAATAGAGGTTACAAGAAATCCAAACTTTGGATCATGTAAGAATTTTAATTTAACTTTGGCCCATTGACTCTACTGTACTCCGTCAGATTACAGATATTCATCCTGTAAACAATTTCGGGCACAGTTTTGAGAAGTGAATTGTTGAGGAATTTTGTAGAGCCACTTGGAACCTGTAGGTTTATGGGAAGTAGTTTTGGGACTCTATTTTAAGGGCTTTAATGGAATATTACTAATTCATATACTTTTTTAAAGATTTATTTTTTTATTTTAGAGAGAGCAAGCGGGCACAGGAGAGAGAGGCAGAGGGAGGAGAGGGAGAGAAAGTCTTAAGCAGACTCCTCACTGAGCACAGAGCCTGATATGTGGGGCTTGATCTCACAACCCTGAGATCACAACCTGAGCCAAAACCAAGAGTTGGACACTTAAAACTGACTGCATCACCCAGGCGCCCTACTAATTCATATACTTTCATGATGAAAGTGGTAACTTTCTGCTCTGCTTCCTTTTTTTTTTTTAAGATTTTATTTATTTATTTGACAGAGAGAGGCACAGGGAGAGAGGGAATACAGCAGGGGGAGTGGGAGAGGGAGAAGCAGGCCTCCCGCTGAGCAGGGAGCCTGATGCGGGGCTCGATCCCAGCATCCTGGGATCATGACCTGAGCCGAAGGCAGACACTTAACGACTGAGCCACCCAGGTGCCCTCTGCTTCCTTTTTTCATTCCTAGTGGCTAATCCAGTCACCAGATACTTGACTACAGGATGTTTGGCTTTAGATCTTTATTAGCTAATTCTGGCCATTGAATGGTCTTCCATAGCCTAGTGGGAAAAGTATAAATGTGGGATTCTAGCACTTAGAAGACTGTCAGACATTTGAAGAGAGTACTGTGGGAGCCATAAGAGAATACTGTAGGTCAGAGAGGACCCACAACAGAGGGGGCCTCTAAGCTGCATTTTGCCAGCTATAAAAGTGCACTTAGAAAGGAAACTGTGTGAATGGCTCTTTCTGGGAGTCTAGGGTCATCACTTTGGCTGATACCTATAGGATGCATAAGAGGCAGCTAGATGGGCAAGGCTGAGAGATGGGTGGGGGCAAGACTGAGGTACATGCTGCTGGCAGTTGGAATTCTGCAGCAGATTTTCAAGTGAGAGTGATATGATTTATTTTCCTTCTCTGCAGCATAATGGGGTCGAAATAATGCAATCAGTGATGTTGAGGAGGGACCACCACGAAGACTGGAGGCTGGGAAGCTAGTTAACAGGCAGATACAGGAAGAAAGCCATATAGCATGTTCTGGAGTAAAGACATGGATGAGAAAGGTGAAGAGTGAGCAAAGATGGAAAGAATACTTCTCTCCACTTTGGGAGTCTCCTCCACTCTGCAACTCCCAGGAGAAGTGAGCCATGTGTGATTTAGATGGAAGCACTGGTGTTGGAGATGAACAGGATAGGCAAAGCTTAAGATTTTATATCTCAACAGTCAATGTGGGGCTAAAACTTACAACCCTAAGATCAAGAGTCACATGGTCTAATGACTGAGCCAGCCAGGTGCCCGAGGCAAGGCAAGGCTTGAGATTTTAGAGGTGAAATAGCTAGAACTTGGTGATGTATGGGACGCCTCTCGGGGAGGGGAGAGTTCGATGATGGCCTAGCATTTATCTCAGAATGAGGCATAGATGAGGGAGAGTTGAAGTACCTTTGCTCTAACCCTTCATCTTTGTATTACACTGGCAAGTTTGTCTCCTCAGGTAACCTGGTAGTTATTTGGTATAATTTAAGGGACTTACTTAGTCACAGAGCCTTTTAGTGATAGGCCCATGGCGTCCATTCAGCCCCAGTTACTTCTTATTGTCAGGGCTGAGGGTTAAGCTGGAATGACAATATATTTGTAGGAAACTTCACATCATATCTGGAATAATGGGCATTCCCATTGCTCCTACACATGATAATAACATTATAATGATTCACCCATAGCAGCTTGTTAGGGTCTGATTGCCCAGGCTTCCATAAAAGGAATAATTTTACACCTAGGACGTTTTCTGTGATGTATCACCTGTTAGCTGGAATAATTTCCTCTTGGGAGTTACTAACTGTAGATAGATGCTATTTACGGAGTTTTTCCTCATGTGGGAACTCTACCTTTGGTTTCCTGCTGAAAGGAATTGGATGTTGCTGGCCCTTATGGTAGGCAGAGATTGCAGACAGTTCAGGTGTAGCTAATGGAGATGAAGTCGGGGAGTGTTTGTGATGTGAGGGTTGAGGAGTGTACCTTACACAGAGCCTGCAGGTGCTGGGATGAATTGCGAGAGAGTCACAAACAGGTAAAATCTGTATGACATATGCTGTCATGGTAAATTTGCAAGGTGGTATGGGCATTTAAAGATAAAACTGATTCACTGTACCTTTGTGAAGCCAGGAGGGGAGATGGAAGATCTCTCTTCCCTAGCCCTTCATGCTATTCAAGAGTCAGTGAGAAAGCTATGCTTTTTGAGCCTTTATGTTGCTTTCAGAAAGAGGCCCCTAGATTTACAGGACCCTCAACTAAGGAACAAAACTAGTCACAATATAGTATTTATCACTCTTCCCAAATACTTGCCCTAAATACTTTTTGTTTTTGAATTTCCTCTTTATTTCAAGAAGCTCAGTCTTTTTTTTTTTATTCTTATGTTAATCCCCATACATTACATCATTAGTTTTAGATGAAGTGTTCCATGATTCATTGTTTGTGCATAACACCCAGTGCTCCATGCAGAATGTGCCCTCCTCAATACCCATCACCAGGCTAACCCATCCTCCCACCCCCCTCCCCTCTAGAACCCTCAGTTTGTTTTTCAGAGTCCATCGTCTCTCATGGTTCGTCTACCCCTCCGATTTCCCCCAAGAAGCTCAGTCTTTATACTGAATCTGGTCTGGAAATGTGTTTGTTTCCCTAGAAATGATGATGTCTGAGGGGTTGGAATGAAGCTTTGAGCTGATACTTATAAATAAAACTAGATCACAGTTAATTCATTCCACACTTTTTAACTGCCTCTAATACTTTCTCAAAAGCACTTTGCTTCAGTTTGACCTGAGTACTTCAAGTATTATTTTATTCTTCTTAGCCAGAGGTCAGCATATTTTTTCTATAAAGGCTTGGGTAGTAAATGTTTTTTGCTTTGTGGGCCAAAAATATTTGGTTTCTGTCACAACTACTCAACTGTGAAGTTTTAGTACAGGCAGCCATAGTAAGTGAATGGCCATGGCTTTATGCCAATACAACTTTATTTACCAAAACAGGTGGGACAAACCATACAGAAATAAAAAGGATTAGTAGAGAATACTAAGAATAGTGTATTCCAGTAAATTAGATAACTTAGATGAAAGGACTAATTCCCAGAAAGACATAGATTACTGAAAATGACTCAAGAAGAAATAGAAAATCTGAATAGGCCTATACAACAAGTTAAGACACTCAATTAGTAATGAAAAAACTACCCACAAAGAAAAACTCTGACCCAGATGGCTTCACTGGTTAATTCTACCAAATATTCAAAGAAAAATTAGTACTAGTCCTTCACAAACTTTTCCAAACATAGAAGAGGAGGGAATACGTCTCAGTTCATTCTGTGAGGCCATTAGTAGCCAGATACCAAAAGCAATCAAAGACATCACAAGAAAACCGCAGGCCACTATCTCCTCTGATTATAGATGCAAAAATCTTCAACAACATACTAGTGAATGGAATCCAGCAACATATAAAACTAATTGTATGTCATGACCAAGTGGGACTTATCTGGGAATACCAGGTAGGTTTAATATCCAAAAATCAATTAAAATAATGAACAGTATTAATAGAATAAAAGACAAAAACCACTTGGTCACCTCAGCAGAGACAGAAAAAGCATATGATAAAACCCAACACCTTTCATGATAAAAATGCTCAACAAACTAGGAATAGAAAAGAACTTCCTTAACCTGATAAAGGGCATCTAAGGAAAAACACACAACTAGCATCATTCTTAATAGTGAAAGACTGAAAGTTTTCCCAAGATCAGAACAAGACAGAGATAGCCACTTTTGCCACTTTTGTTCAACATCAGACTAGAGATCTAGTTAGAGCGATCAGAAAAAGAACAAGAGGCATCCTGATTTGAAAGGAAGAATTAAAACTATCTCTGTTTGCAGATGACATGGTTTTATATATTGAAAATCTTAAGGTATCTAGTAAAAAAAAATCTAGAACTAACAAATAAGTACAAGGTTACAGAGTGTAAGATCAGTATACAGAAATCAATTGTGTTCCTACACACTCGCAATGAACAATTCAAAAATGAAATTTCATTCACAGCCTCAAAAAGAATAAAATATTTAGTAATAAATTTAACAAAGGAAGTATATAACTTATATCCTTAAAACTACAAAACACTGTTGAAAGTAATTAAGGAAGATCTAAATAAATGGGAAAACATCTCGTGTTCATGGATCATAATAGTTAATATTTTTAAGATGTTAATATTCCCCAGATTGATCTGCAAATTCACTGTAATCCCTATCAGAATACCAGCTAAGTTCTTTTTAGAAATTGATAAGCTGAGCCTAAAATTCATATGGAATTGCAAGGAACTCAAAATAGCCAAAACAGTCTTGATGAAAACAACAAAATAAGAGTACTCATACTTCCCAATTTCAAAGCTTGCAACAAACCTACAGTAATCAAGACAGTATGGTACCGGGCGCCTGGGTGGCTCAGTTGGTTAAGCGGCTGCCTTCGGCTCAGGTCATGATCCTGGAGTCCCTGGATCGAGTCCCACATCGGGCTCCCTGCTTGGCGGGGAGTCTGCTTTGCCCTCTGACCCTATCCCCTCTCATGTGTTCTCTCTCATTCTCTCTCTCAAATAAATAAATAAAATCTTTAAAAAAAAAAAAAAGACAGTATGGTACCAAGATAGGAATAGACATGTAGATCAATAAGGTAGAATTGAGAGTCCAGAAATAATACCCTTACATTTATGGTCAGTTGATTTTTTTGATAAGGATGCCAGGACAGTTCAACAGAGGAAGGAATAGTCTGTTCAACAAATGGTTTGGGGATACTGGATATCCATATATACAAAAGCATGAAACTGAGCACCTTCCTCTCATCATACTAAAAATTAACTCAAAATGGATCAGACCCAAATGTAAGAGCTGAAGCTGTAAAACTCTTAGAAGATAATGTAGGAACAAATCTTAGTGACCTTGAGTTAAGCAGAACCTTTGCAGATACAACATCAAAAGCATAAGCAACAAAAGAAAAATATATAAAAGCAAAATTAAAATCTTTTGTGCTATAAATGATACCATCAAGAAAGTGAAAAAATAACCTGCCATTTGGAGAAAATATATCAAGATCATATATCTGATAAGGGACTTGTATCCAGAATATATATATCAAGAATCTTACAACTCAATAATAAAAAAGGCCAAATAATCCAGTTTACAAATAGATAAATGATTTGAACAGATATTTCTCCAAAAAGCTATCTACATGGCCAATAACACATGAAAAGATGTTCAACATCATTAGTCATTGTGGAAATATAAATTTTTTTTAAAGATTTTTATTTATTTATTTGACACAGAGAGAGCACAGTCAGGGAGCGGCAAGCAGAGGGAGAGAAGCAGACTCCCCACTGAGTAAGGAGCCCAGTGCGGGGCTCGATCCCAGGACCCTGGGATCATGACCTGAGCTGAAGGCAGACGCTTAACCAACTGAGCCACCCAGGTGCCCCATGGAAATATAAATTGAAAACACAATGTGAGGTGGCTGGCTGGCTCAGTCAGTAGAGCATGCCGCTCTTGATCTCAAGGTCATGAGTTCAAACCCCACGTTGGGCATAGAGCTTACTTAAAAAACAAACAAAACAGAACCCCCCCCACAAAATGTGGTGTCACTTCACACCTACTAGGATGGCTATAATAAAAAAGATCACCAGTAACAAATGTTGCCAAGGATGTAGAGAAATTGGAACCCTCATACATTGCTGGTGGGAATGTAAAACACACAGCTATGATGGAAAATAGTTTAGCAATTCTTCAAAAAGTTAAATGTGGAGTTACCATGTGACCTAGGAATTCCACTCCCAGTTATATACCCAAGAAAAATGTAAATATACATCCACATATAATACTACACACAGGACATCAGCAGGACTGGTGAAGTAAGGACCTTTGAAAATCTCCTCCATAAAAGCAGTGCTGGCAGAAATTCTCAAAATCAGCTTTTTCAGAGTTCTGGAAATTAACCACAGGCTTACAAAAATCCAAAGAACTTTTATTTAAGAAAATTTGCTACATCTCAGAATAGCAAGCTTGGTGACATTTTAACTTGTGCTATTCCCATCCCCCTCTGTACAGTGTTCTGATGGCCTTGAGAACCAACATCTCCACCAGTTGGTGAAATACAGCAACCTTACAGCCTCTAAAGGAGGCAAGAATGGTTTAGACCTCCCCCAAAAGCACCTTTCCCAGATAAATGTCATTATATGACCTGTCTAGTAGTTTTTTGGAAATCTCCATTCACAGACCTTGCCTTTTATTTGACTTGACTCACTCTTGCTCAGTGCAAATGGCCTTGTCTCCTGGGACACTTGTGATACACCATCAGCAGCAATTGTTTAATATCACAGCTGCCTGTGGGGATGTTAATAGTTGAGGCAAATAAGAAGCCAGCTAAAAAAAATTAAAAGGGGGAGCCTGGGTGGCTCATTTGGTTAAGCGACTGCCTTCGGCTCAGGTCATGATCCTGGAGTCCCTGGATCGAGTCCCGCATCAGGCTCCCTGCTTGGCAGGGAGTCTGCTTCTCCCTCTGACACTCCCCCCTCTCATGTGCTTGCTCTCTCTCATTCTCTCTCTCAAATAAATAAATAAAATCTTAAAAAAAAAAAAAAGAAACCCTTTTTTAAAAAAAAAAATTAAAAGGAAAAGCTGTGGAATGAGATGTTCATAGGGGGCTTTCAAAAGTTTCAGCATATTCTTGGGAATCTAGAAGACCAGGTACATGCACAGAGCTGTGCACCTGCCCAAGAAAGAATTGACAAGGCCGTAAGCTCTGTCTGATCTTGAGGCTCTGTACAAGCAGGATGTGAAGGCTGAAGGCCAATGCAGTATTGTAAGCTGCCTGCCAGAGTATTGAAGGCATGTCTCAACACACATACACTCTCTCAGCAAAGGCTGAGCCTCAAGGCATTTAAGGAATCTCTTTCAAATTATTAACTGACCACTAAGCTCAGTAGAGACCTCAGTGACCACATATGACAAAGAATACAGACTCTGCAGAATTAGTTCAGGAAATTTGTTAAACTACAATAAGCCCAGGAAGGGGAGGAGTATCTGATTTCGAGAGTTGTCACTTTGTTATTTAAAATTTCTAGCTTCCAACAACAGCAGCAAAAATGAAATATGCAAAAAAAACAAAGTATAGCCCATACTCAGAGGGGGAAAAAGTACTCAATAAAGACTGTTTTGAGGAAGCCCAGACATTGGAGTTACTTTCAAAAAGATTGTAGTCGCTATTTTAAATATTTTCAAAGAACTAATGGAAAGCATGCCCAAAAAACTAAAGGAAAGTATGAGAATATTGTCTTTCCACATAAACCATAACAATAAAGAGCCAGGAGTATTAAAAAAAAAAAAAAAACTTATGGGATGCCTGGCTGGCTCAGTTGGTAGAGCATACAACTCTTGGTCTCAGGGTTGTGAGTTCAAGCCCCATGTTGGGCACAGGGCCTACTTAAAAAAAAAAAAAAAACTCATAGATTTGTGGAATGTAATCAAGTGGGCTAATACACATACTGGAAGTCCCACAAGAAGGAGAGAAAGGGGAAGAAAGAATATTTGAAGAAATAATGGCCCCAAATGTAGCAAATTTGATGAAAACCATTAATCTACATAACCAGGAACCTCAAAGAGATCCAGTCTGCCCCAGATTGGCAGAATATTAAAAAAACAAACAAACCATAATCCAACTATATATGCTGTCTACTGGAGACACACTTTAAATTCAAAGATAGAGTAGGTTGAAAAAAGGATGGAAAAGATATACCATGCAAATTGTACCCAAAAGAGCCGGATTGGCTCTCTTAATATCAAATAAAATAGACTTTAAGATAAAAATTGTTACTGGGGCACCTGGGTGGCTCAGTAAGTTAAGCGTCTGCCTTTGGCTCAGGTCATAATATCAGGGTCCTGGGATCGAGCCCCACATCAAGCTCTTTACTCAGTAGCAAGTCTGCTTCTTCCTCTCCCTCTCCCTCTGTGATCTCTCTGGCTCTCACTCTCTCTCAAATAAATAAAATCTTTAAAAAAAAGATAAAAATTGTTACTGAAAACTTATATACAATGTTCATAGCAATATTATATATATATATATTTTTAAGTTTTACTTTTTTTTTAGAGAGGGAGCAGGGAGGAGCAGAGGAAGAGAGAGAAAGTTAAGTAGGCTCCATGCCCAGTGCAGAGCCCAGTGCTGGGCTAGATCTGGCAACCCTGAGATCATGACCTGAGTCGAAATCAAGAGTTGGATGCTTAACTGACTGAGCCACCTAGGCACCCATTAAGGTTTTTGGGGTTTTAAGATTTATTTATTTATATTAGAGCCACTAATGAGGGACATGCAGAAGGAGAGGGAGACAGTCTTTAGTTCTGCACTGAGCACGGACCCCAGCAGAGAGCTCAATCCCACAACCCTGAGATCATGATGTGAGCCAAAATTGAGAGTGGGACATGTACCTGAAACAGCCACCCAGGTGCACCTCCCCTTAAGTTTTAATTTAAATTCCAGTTAGTTAACATACAGTGTAATATTAGTTTCAGGTGTACAGTATAGTGATTCAGCACTTTCAGTACAACACCTGGTGCTCATCACAAGTGCACTCCTTAATTTAATTTGCATCACCTATTTAACCCATTTCCCCCACCCACCCACCCATCTCCCCTCTGGAAACCATCAGTTATAACATTATTTACTTTACCCAAAAGGTGATAAATGCATAAATAAAATGTACATCCATACAGTTGAATATTTATTTGACAATAAAAATAAATGAAATACAGTTGACCCTTGAACAACATGGGTTTCAACTGCATGGGTTTACTTATACACAAATTTTTTTCAGTAAATACAGCATAGTACTGTAAATATATTTTGTCAACATTTTCTTTTCTCTAGCTTTATTAAGAATGCAGTGTATAATGTAACATACAAAATATGTGTTATTTGACTATATGTTATTGGTAAGGTTTCTGGTCAACAGTAAGCTATTAGTAGTTAAGTTTTTGGAGAATCAAAAGTTATACTGGACTTGGTTATGTCAGGGGTCCATGACTCTAACCCTCGCATTGCTCAAGAGTCATCTGTACTGATATATGCTATATACCATGACCATGCTTAATCTTGGAAATATTAAGCTAAGTGAAACATGTCAGCACAAAAAAAAAACCCACGTATGATTCCATTTTTATGAGACATTCAGAATCTACAGAGATAGAAAATGGATAAGTAGTTGCTTTGACTGGGGGTGGAGCGTGGGAGGTGGGAATGGGGATTGGCTGCTAATGAGGTTTCTGTTAAGGGATGAAAGTGTTTTGAAAGTACATTGTGTTGATGGTTGTACAATCCTGTGAATAAACTAAAAAACATTGGATGGTATATTTCAAATGAATGAATTATATGGTAAGTGAATTATATCTCAATAAAGTTGTTAAATATACCTTTAGGAATCATGGTCATTTATAAGGAAATCGTGTTTGAAAAATATTTTAAAAGAAAAGATTATAAATCACGGTGTTACTTATTTGTGCTTTACTGACAAAAATAAAAACCAACAAAAAAATCCAAGCTAAAAACTGTATTTATTCTCACTACACTTCTGACACCAAAGGTGTTGGCTTTTCTACACCAACAATTCTCTCATTCTCTGTGGACACCCAACTGGATGTCCAAGAATTAGTGCAGACCCCACAAGTTAAGGGTTCAATCCCACAAGACTGCCCCCATGCCTTCAGATGCCAGTCTCAAGTCCCAGGCCACCAGCACCTCTGACCAACAAGCTATAAATCGGGTTCCCACAACCCCCTTATCCGGTTTGTTAATTTGCTAGAATGGCTCCTATAACCCAGGAAGGCACTTTACTTACTATTACTGGTTGATTAAAAAGAATACAGCTTAGGAACAGCCAAATGGAAGAGATGCATAAGGCAAGGCAGGGAGGAAAGGGGTATGCATGGAGGGGTATAAGCCCTCCACCCTCCCAGCACCTTGATGCTAGGAGCTCTTGGAACTCTGTAATTCAGGGGTTTCTATGTAGATTTTCATTGGTCATTGGTGATTAACTCTGTCTCCAGCCCCCATTCCCTTTCCTAGAGGTCAGGATGTGGTGGGACTGAAAGTTCCAAACTGGAAGCTATCTAAGGCCCCCCCTAAGCTTTTGTGTCATGGTGATATGAGTGAGAGGTACATCATCATGGAAATTTCAAGGGTTTTAGGAGTTCTGTGCCAGGAACAAGGGACAAAGACTTATTGTATCATACTATCAAACAAGTATTCAGCAATAACAACAAAAACCCATGGGCATAAGGATGGACATGTAGACCAATGGAATAGAACTGAGAGTCCAGGAATAAACTGTACATCTGTGGCCAATTGATTTTTTTAAAGATTTTATTTATTTAGAGAGAGAGACAACATGAGCGGGAGGGGCAGAGAGAGAGAAATAGAATCTCAAGCAGACACTATGCCGATGCGGAGCTCAATCCCAGGATCCTGAGATCATGACCTGAGCTAAAACCAAGTCAGACACTTAACCAACTGTGCCACCCAGGCGCCCCTGGCCAATTGAGTTGTGATAATTGTGGCAAGACCAATCAATGGGGAAAGACTATTCTCTTCAACAAATGGTGCTGGCACACCAGCATATTCAAATGCAGAAGAATGGAGTTGGATTCCTACCTTGCACCATATATAAAAATTAACTCAGGGCTCCTGGGTGGCTCAGTTGGTTGAGCATCCAACTCTTGATTTCGGCTCAGGTCATGATCTCTGGGTTGTGAGATTGAGCTGGGCCTGGAGCCTGCTTAAGATTCTCTCTCTCTCTTTCTCTCTCCCCCTGCCCCTCCTCCAGCTCTCACTCTCTCTCTCAAAATAAATAAATCTTTAAAAATCTAAACTCAAAATGGATTGAAGACCTAAGTATAAGAGGCAAAATTGTAAAACCTTTAGAAGAAGACGTGAAGAATGTTCATGACTTTGTATTTGGCTATGGATTTTTAGATATAATACCCAAAGCATGAGCAACAAAAGAAAAAATAGGTAAATTGGACTTTTTAAAATTAAAAACATTTGTGAATCAAAAGACATGGTCAAGAAAGTGAAAAGACAAGACTTACAGAATGGAAGTGTTTGTAAATCAGGTATCTGAGAAGAGTCTAGTATCTAGAGTATATAGAGAACACTTATAACTCAACAACAAAAAGATGTCCCAATTAGAAAATGGGCAAAAAGACTTGAACATTTATCCAGAGATATACAAATAGCTGACAAGCACATGAAAAGGTGTTCAACATCATTAGTCACTGGGGAATTGCAAATCAAAACCACAATGAGGTACCACCCATTGGGATGGTTGTAATTTTTTTTTAATGGGAAATAATGAGTATTGGCAAGGGTGCAGAGTTATTGGAATCCTTGTATGTCAGTGGGAATGTAAAATGGTTCAGCTCCTGTGGAAAATAGATTGATGATTCCTCAAAAAATTTAACATAAAGTTACCATTTGACCTAGCAATCCCACCTTCAGGCATTTATCCAAGAAAAATTATGAAAACACATCCATACAAAAACTTGTGCACAAATGTTCATAGTAGCATAATTTGTAACAGCTAAAAGATGAAAACAACCCAAATGTTCATCACTGGATGAATGGATAAACAAAATGTGATTTATACATAAAATGAAATATCACTCAGCCCTAAAAAAGAATGAAGTACTGAAACAGGCTACAACATGGATAAACCTGGAAAACCTCACTGAGTGAAACAAGTCAGACACAAAAGTCCACATATTTTGATTCCATTTATATGGAATATTTAGGTAAATCTGTAGAGACAAAGACTGGTGGTTGCCAGGGGCTGGGGGGCAGGGAGATGGGGACTAACTTTTAATGGCACAGGGATTTTTTTAGATGATGAAAATGTTTTGAAACTACACAGAGGTGATAGATGCACAACATTGTGAATGTTCTAAATGCCACTGAATTGAATCCTTTAAAATGGGTAGTTTTAGGTTATGTGAATGTCATCTCAACAAAAAGGAGACAGGAGGAGAACATGGAGGGTGGATTTTGGCCCACAGGCCAGAGTTTGCAACCTCCTGTCTAAGTGTTTGTAAATGTTTCCCCTTAGAAACAGCTTTTCCTTTTCACCTTGTGACCTCCTACTCCAGCTTACCTGTCACCAGGAAACCTTTCTGGCCTACCAGACTGAGAGAGCTGAGTCACAGCATCTTACTCTATCCTGGGCCATAACACTTAGCACCCTCTACTGCTTCCTTGCCAGAAACCCTTATCATGTGTCCTTAAGGGTCTGGGTCACGTTCATTTTCCTTATCCTTAGCCCCTTGCATGGTGCCTGGCACAAAAGGAAGCATTTTTGCATTGAGTCTCTGTCAGCTACAGTCCTCAATATGCCCTTTCCCAAAGCTCACAACACTCAGCACCCCTGCAAGGTGGACTTTACCAGGCAGGAGCCTTAAAGCTCAGAAGCAGATCCCTGGCCCAAGGCTAGACATGTAGCCTCTGGGTGGGTCCATGAGGACAGGCAGTGCAAGAGTCCAGGTCTCAGTCTTGATCTCAGGTGTTCGCTATGCCCCACCTCTTCTTGGCTTTAGTCTTCTCTAGCATTGGGATTCAAAGGTACTGTCTCTGTATTGTCTCCAATCTTCCCATCCTCACCTGGGAGGGAGTGTCTTGTCCTGTCCTTACTCTTACTTAAAAATTTTCTTGTTCATTCTTCTGTTAGAGTGCACACATTTGTCTACCAGTTGCTTCCCTATTTCTCCCTCCTTCCAGCCCTTGGCAACCACTGGTCTACTCTTGTCTCTCTGGATTTCCCTATTCTGGATATTTCATATATCCATTTGTGAATGGCTTCTTTCACTTCACATGTTTTCAAGGTTCATCCATGTTGTAGCATGAATTGGTACTTTGCATAGTACTTCAACATAAGTCTCTGCAGTACAAAAGTATAAAGGACAGGTTCTTTAAAAAGAAAAATGTTGAAGCCTTTGTTTCCCTTTTTAAGGAGTGGGGGTAGGTGGCAGATACACTGAGGATCTGAATTTACCTATAGACTGCATGGGGGCTCATTCGGCTGGGGTGGTGATTTGATTGTTGAATTCTAGGAGCTTGAGCTGTGATGCTGTCATGTCTCATTTAGTTGTAAACGTCTCTTTACTTAGCTTTTTGAGCATTTGACATCGGATACAAATACATTGAAATTCTTTGCTAGAAAATGTAAGTTCTATGTTTTATAAAAGATAGTAGCCTTATTGGGGTTTATTAAATATAATTTTTGCTATTTATAAATTTCAGAAAACCCAATTATCAAAATTAGCCCATAATCTCTTCCTCCTGATTAAACTACTCTTTTAACACTTTAGAGTTTTTCTTCCCAAGACTTACTTTATATGAATATTTATGTGTATGCATAGAATGTATGTATATATAGATTTACATATACAAACATTGAATGTACAGTTACACATATACACAGACATACGTATAAATGCATACCTATGTGTATACACACATTTTACGTTTAACAAATTGGGACCATCTCTCTTACTGTTTTGTAGTCTTATTTTTTTCCCTGGTGTTTGCAGCCATCTTTCCACATCAAATTTAGAGTTATATCGTGTCGTTAATATCTAACAGGCTTGTTTTTTTATTAGAGAAACTATATCAATGTATGAGACTTTCATTTTAGAAACATTTGTTTTAACAATTTATATCCTCTCTTTTCTTTCTTTCATTGCAAAATGTCTTGTCTTAGCAAAACCGTGTAGTTGGGGCAATGCAGCTCTACTCTGTGGACAGGAAGGTTTCACAACCCATAGAAGGCCATGCTGCTGCTTTTGCAGAGTTCAAGAGTGAGGGGAATGCCAAGCCTGCCACTCTTTTCTGCTTTGCTGTACGTAGTCCCGCAGGGGGCAAGGTAAGCTCTCCACTTTGTCTTCTCCCTCAGAAAAATGTCCTGAGTCAGTGTTATGAGTCTCTACAAGTGTAAATTGGGTAGCTACTTAGCCAGCATTTCAAAACCAGTTTATAATTGGGAGTGGGCAACGGTCTGCAGGTGCTTCATGTAAATAAAGGCTCTTAACAGTATTTAGAACAACTCACCTATTGTCATGTTGGTGGTTTCACAGCCAGTCTTTGTAAAATCAGTAACGTGAGGTCAGCTACCAATTAATTGGTCCCTTTGCCCTAAAAATCCTCATTGAGAGTCTGTTGAGCATGGGCTAGGCACACATGGTTTCTGCTCTCACACAGCAGTCTCATGGAGGCAACAGCTGTGAAAGAACCAGTGCATGCTATCCTAACCTAAGGCGAGAGTCCTATGTGGTTCTGGCCAGGTGGTGAGGTTGGGGTGGGACCCCAGGGGAGCTGCAGAGAGGAGGCCATGCTCTGGGAGCAGGCTGAGTTTTATTAGGCTCGAGCACATGTTTGGCAGGGCTGCCATGGGCAGAGATGTGAGGTATAAGAGTTCAGGATGTTGGGGAGACCTGCGGTTCCAGGGTTGCATCATTCACCTGAAGAGTGGCCTCCCTAAAACATGGTCCTTATCTTAGTATACTCTTGTCAGTAATACTTCATGAAATCATTATTTTGAGGTGGTCACTAGCCCTGAAGTGTTCCCCAAAGAAGAACACTAAATCAGTATGTGGTCCCAAACTTCCTCATCTTAAATATTCTTTTTTTTTTTTAAAGATTTTATTTATTTATTTGAGAGAGAGAGAATGAGAGACAGAGAGCACGAGAGGGAAGAGGGCAGAGGGAGAAGCAGACCCCCTGCTCAGCAGGGAGCCCGATGCGGGACTCGATCCCGGGACTCCAGGATCATGACCTGAGCCGAAGGCAGTCGCTTAACCAACTGAGCCACCCAGGCGCCCCATCTTAAATATTCTTAATTGGATACTTTGGTCTCCTGTGTAATATACATCAGGCCCTCCTTAGTTGAGAACCAGTAGAAAAATAGGAGTCAGGCAAAAATATCAGCCTGCACAGAGAGCTTGCTCTACCCTATCACTTTAGACTTAGGCTTTCTGCCTTGTCACAGACAGAGCCGGGCAGCCACAGGCATCCTTGCAAGGGCAGAACCTGTCCCACCGAGCTCCCTGTGAAGAAGAGCACACCAGAACAAGCCCCCTGTAAGACAGGTGTGCCCACTTACCTCCTGGACTCAGCTGTGAGGCAGGCAGGTCCCCTCAGGGTAGAGCTGTGGCTAGGAATGGTCTTCCATGGCGGGGACCCCCACAGCAGTCTTCCCAAGTGCCGCCTCATTTTATGGTTGAATCTCACTTCCCCTACCACAGTGGCAGGTGTGGTTCCCTTCACTAGTTTTCTCAGCCTGTGCCCCTTGCAATCCAGCCCAGCTGCACTTATGGGAATGGCTCAGTAGTCTCCTCATGTGGATCTGAGTTTTGTCTGGACTCCAGTTCCTTGTTCCTTTCTCACAGTCAGGTACCACTTGTCCATAGTTGCGCCCTTCTCCCACCACCTCCCAAAGAAGCCTGGCTTCCTTACCCATGCCCCCACTTCTGTTGACAGTGCCAACATCCTTCCCAACTCCCAAGCAAGAAACCATGGTTCTTGAGCTCCATTCTGTTCTGTTGCCACTGTCCATCCGCTAGCAAGTCTCACATCTGTGGCAGATGAGGCCCTTGTTACTCATATTTGGGTTAGAGAATAGTCATTTATTTATTTTTTTTTTTAAGATTTTATTTATTTATTTGAGAGAGAGAGAATGAGAGACAGCATGAGAAGGAGGAAGGTCAGAGGGAGAAGCAGACTCCCTGCCGAGCAGGGAGCCCGATGCGGGACTCGATCCCGGGACTCCAGGATCATGACCTGAGCCGAAGGCAGTCGCTTAACCAACTGAGCCACCCAGGCGCCCCGCGAATAGTCATTTATTAGATCCTCAGACCCACCCCACCCCTCAAAAAGAATTTTCCCAAACTACCATTTCTCTTAAAGTGCCTGTATGCTAGGAGTTTTAGTCTCCCTGCATCTTATATATATATATTTTAAGATTTTATTTATTTATTTGAGAGAGAATGAGATAGAGAGCATGAGAGGGGGGAGGGTCAGAGGGAGAAGCAGACTCCCCGCCGAGCAGGGAGCCTGATGCGGGACTTGATCCTGGGACTCCAGGATCATGACCTGAGCCGAAGGCAGTCGCTCAACCAACTGAGCCACCCAGGTGCCCCTAGTCTCCCTGCATCTTAACTCGCAGTGGCCCCTGCTTGCTTGTTACATCAGCCCTCCCCTTCTAGCCCATCTCTCTGCTTACCTCAAGCCTCTTTGGTGTTTCCCCCCTCCTCTCTGCCAGGCCAAATCCAAACTATTCTCTAAGTGTACAATTGTCAGTTTCTTCTGCTGGACACACCCCCCCACCCAACCCTTGTTTTGTGTCTCTGATTCACCCCTACTGATTTTTTCCAGACTTGTTTTAGCTTTGGTACATTTTCATTGGATGAGAGGAACTTGAAGGTGTTCTGATAAAAGCAGCGATGGAGGCCCTTATCCACTCTCATTCTTCCTGATTCTCCAAAGATTCTTATGCACCTCACTCCCCCCAAGCATAACCTTGAGAAACTCTCAGGCCTTTGGCACAATCGACTGTCTTGTGAGTTTGGCATTCAGTTACAAGATCTTGTCTGCTAACAGATTTTTGTTAGCCTGAGCCATGTCCAGGAGAGCCCCTTGTTTCATGGGCTTCTACACTAAAGCCCAGAGAGGGGACTTGGCCAACATGCTGGAACTAAATGTTGCTCAGGTTTCTGGTGTTGGTTTTTCCTGTGTCCTTGATGGTGGGCAGCAGGTTAGTGAATAGCATGAGCACTCCAGCCAAGAGACTATCTTGTTTTGTTTGAATGTAAGTTTTATCATTAGCCCTACAAAGCATGGGCTGTGGCTCTGCTTCCCACTGGGCATTGGTTAGCATCAGTCTGCCACCAATATGTTTACTTGGATTGACTTATATCTCTTCTCTAGTTGCACATAATTGAAGTTGGACAGCCTGCAACAGGAAACCAGCCTTTTGTAAAGAAAGCTGTGGATGTGTTTTTCCCTCCAGAGGCTCAGACTGATTTCCCAGTGGCTATGCAGGTATGAATGTGCTGCCCACTACATGAGTTAGAACAAATATGGATCAGCGGGGGGAGGGGAACAGCAGGTAGCAGGTTCATGTGCTTCAGAAGATGCCTGAATAGATAATATTAGAACATGGCGAAGAAAACGTCGATGCTCATGTTCTAGCTCATGCCATTTTAACATTCTCTGGAAAGGAGCACTCTTTTCTACAAACAGGGACTTTGTCCAGCTCACATACCAAAGTCCCAGGCCTTTTCCTTTTTATTATAAAAGATTAGATGTTCACTGTAGTACAGAAATATAAAGAAGAAAACAATCTCTGTAGCTGAACCAATTAGATGTAAAATACATCAAAGATTTCACTACTTGTCATATTTAAAAAGTTAGGTACACTTTCTGAACAAAACTGGGATCATATTATATTTGTAAGATTATAAATCTACTCTCCCTTTTTACTCTTTGGTCAGTACATCATAGGCATTTGGTATGACATAAGGTATGACATTCTTTGTTAATATTTTGAGAAGTAAACATTTATTTTTAGGGATGTACCATAATTGTAGGATGGCTTAGCTATTTGCTTTTTTTCTGTTCTCAAATATCTGACAATACTTGATGATTTCCTTTCTAATTGTTTTTTTTAAAATGGTAATTTTTTAAGCTTGATTTCTAGAAATATAAAGGTATGTGATCAAATGAATTTTTTTCCACAAAGTGAAATTGGCTTTTTTAGAGAAATACATGTTGCCCATAAATTTCAAATAGTATCAGTAAACATAACAATAGAATTAAATAGCAACTGAAATCCTACCCTACTGATAACTGTGACTGCCCCTTTGGAAGTATCTTCATATGCATGCATTTATGAAGATATATATAAATGGAGTCTTTTTTTTTAAGATTTTATTTATTTGTCAGAGACAGAGCGAGAACAAGCAAGGGGAGCAGCAGGCAGAGGGAGAAGCAGGCTCCCCACTGAGCAAGGAGCCTGATGCAGGACTCGATTCCAGGACCCTGGAACCACGATCTGAGCCAAAGGCAGAGACACTTAACCAACTGAGCCACCCAGGCGTCCCTACAAATAGAGTCTTATGAAATGGCTTGGCACTGGCCTTCAGCTTTATGACCTTCTCTAACTGTGTCATAGACCGTTCCATACCAGTTAAATGTATATAATAGCCCCGGATGCGGAGGTGGGGCACGTGAAGGGAGAATTTACCTGTGGAGTTCCCAGCGGGTCTCTTCTGCCTGATGTCCATCAGCTGGCTGTACCCTGAGACACATGAACTCCAGCGCGCCCGCTCACCTGACCTTTTGTGGGATGGGTTGTGGACATTTCAGGGTTTCCCTTGTTCCCCGGGAAGAGTGCACATAAGGACCACACACAGTCTCCAACTTCAGTGGGATGTCCCTTGTCCCTTGGCACAGACAGTGCAGGTGTGCAGGCCATAGGTCGGAGGTGCCTACTTATCCCCACCTGACAGCACTTCTCTGCTCTGGCTCCATGAGAACCAAAGTTTGGGACATCAGCATCTGAGTTAGTGATGCGCCTTGTCACAGGACGTCAGCATTCAGAGAAAGCAGCAGGCACTTTTGGCACAATGTCATCTTCATGTCAGGACTGAAGACAAGGTTTCTTGAATCGTTCATTGGCTCTGGATAAGAAAATGCAAACAAGACCAGACCACCCTGAGCACCCACGAAACCAGCCTGAGATGTAAGAAGATCTGGATCTCTACAAACAGAATATCGTAGGCAGTTGGTTTTGAGGTACGAAGTGGGGAGCCGTGATTCCGCGGGCAGATATCGGAGGATAAACGGCAGCGGGAGGGTGGCTGGCCATGGGGATCCCACACCGCCGGTGAGGGACAGCCTCACACGCTGCGGACGGGGCACAGACTCGCAGACCGGTACCGGTGGGGAAAGGACTCTAGGGCAGCCCCCCGGGGCGGAATCCCGGAGCGGCAGGGTCGTGTGCACGCGAACTGGGAGCGGCTGGCGGTTTTCGAAGCTCAAAGGGCAGAGATGTGCCCTGACGTGGAGGCAGGACTGGGAGCGCTGTGGAGGGGTGCACAACCCAGGACGCTGCAGTTTATAGCAGCACAGACAGAAACGGAGACGGTGTGGCCTGGAGAGCTCACTGAAGAACAGACTGCGGTCTCTCTGCTCTGAGGCAGAGGGTTGGAAATGGTCTCTTCTGCTCTGACTCGCGGAAGAGATGCAGAAAGCCGCCAGGGAAAGCCGCCAGAGAACAAAAGCCCCAAAAACTGATTCCCGCTGAGCCCATCCCCCACCACAGGGGCGCAGGGCAACACCGCCCAAATAGGGTTGCTTGAGTAACACCGCGGCAGGCCCCTCCCGCAGAAGACAGGCTGGGAAAACAAGAGGCCAGCAACTCTAAGGTCCCAAGAAAACAGGTGTATCTTGCTTGGGTTCTGGTCAATAATTTGGACTCTATACATTCCCTCAAACACCCATCAACAGAATGACTAGGAGGAGGAGCCCCCAAAACAGAAAAGATTCAGAGATTATGACTTACGCTGCAGATTTACAAATGGATGCAGATATAACCAAGATGTCGGAGATGGAATTCAGGCTAGCAATTGTGAAGACAATGGCTAGAATGGAGAAATCAATTAATGGCAACATAGAGTCTCTAAGGGCAGAAATAAAAGCTGAATTGGCAGAACTTAAAAATGCTATCAATGAGATCCAACCAATCTAGATAATCTAACAGCTAGGGTAACTGAGGCAGAAGAGAGAATAAGCGACCTGGAAGACAATATAATAGATAAAAAGGGAAAAGAGGAGGCCAGGGAAAAATAACTCAGAATCCATGAAAATAGAATCAGAGAAATAAGTGACACCATGGAGCATTCCAGTGTCAGAATAATTGGAATCCCGGAGGGAGTGGAGAGAGAGAGAGGACTAGAAGATGTATTTGAGCAAATCGTAGCTGAGAACTTCCCTAATCTGGGGAAAGAAACAAACATTTGAGTCCTAGAGGCAGAGAGGACCCCTCCCAAGATCAAGGAAAACAGGCCAACACCCCGGCATGTAATAGTAAAACTTGCAAATCTTAGAACCAAGGAAACCAACTTAAGGGCAGTTAGGGGGAAGAGATTCCTTACGTACAGAAGGAGGAACATCAGAATAACGTCAGACCTATCCACAGAGACCTGGCAAGCCAGAAAGGCCTGGCAAGACATATTCAGGGTACTAAATGAGAAGAACATGCAGCCAAGAATACTTTATCCGGCAAGGCTTTCATTTAGAATGGATGGAGAGATGCAGAGCTTCCACGACCAGCAGAAGCTGAAAGAATATGTGACTACTAAGCTGGCCCTGCAAGAAATATTAAGGGGAGTTCTATAAAAGGAGAAAGACCCCAAGAGTGATATACAACAGAAATTTACAGGGACAGTCTATAAAAACAACATCTTCACAGGCAACATGATGACAATTAATTCAATATCTTTCAATAATCACTCAACGTGAATGGCCTAAACGCTCCCATAAAACGGCACAGGGTTGCAGATTGGATAAAAAGACAGGACCCATCCATATGCTGTCTACAAGAGACTCATTTTGAACCTAAAGGTACATCCAGACTGAAAGTGAAGGGATGGAGATCCATCTTCCATGTCAGCGGACCTCAAAAGAAAGCTGGGGTAGCAATTCTTATATCAGACAAATTAGATTTTAAACTAAAGTCTGTAATAAGAGACACAGAAGGACACTATATCATTCTTAAAGGGTCTATCCAACAAGAAGATCTAACAATTGTAAATATCTATGCCCCCAACATGGGAGCAGCCATGTACATAAGCCAATTGTTAACCAAAATAAAGAGTCATATTGATAACAATACGTTAATTGTAGGAGACCTCAATACTCCACTCTCAGCAATGGACAGATCATCTAAGCAGAAAATCAACAAGGAAACAAAAGCTTTGAATGATACATTGGACCAGTTGGACCTCATAGATATTTACAGAACATTCCACCCTAAAATAACAGAATACTCATTCTTCTCGAGCGCACATGGAACTTTCTCCAGAATAGACCATATACTGGATCACAAATCAGGTCTCAACTGATACCAAAAGATTGAGATGATTCCCTGCATATTCTCAGACCACAATGCTCTAAAACTGGAACTCAATCACAAGAAAAAATTTGGCAGAAATTCAAACACTTGGAAGCTAAAGACCACTCTGCTCAAGAATGTTTGGGTCAACCAGGAAATCAAAGAAGAACTTAAACAATTCATGGAAATCAATGAGAATGAAAACACATCGGTCCAAAACCTATGGGATACTGCAAAGGCGGTCCTAAGGGGGAAATACATAGCCATCCAAGCCTCACTCAAAAAAATAGAAAAATCCCGAATTCACCAACTAACTCTACACCTTAAAGAACTGGAGAAAAAGCAACAAAGGACACCTAAGCCATGCACTAGAAGAGAAATAATTAAAATTAGAGCAGAAATCAATGAATTAGAAACCAGAAACACAGTAGATCAGATCAACGAAACTAGAAGTTGGTTCTTTGAAAGAATTAATAAGATTGATAAACCACTGGCCAGACTTATCCAAAAGAAAAGAGAAAGGACCCAAATTAATAAAATTATGAATGAAAGGGGAGAGATCACGACTAACACCAAGGAAATAGAAACAATTATTAGAAATTATTATCAACAACTATATGCCAATAAACTGAGCAATCCGGATGAAATGGAGGCCTTCCTGGAAACCTATAAGCTGCCAAGACTGAAACAGGAAGAAATTGACAACCTGAATAGGCCAATAACCAGTAACGAGATTGAAGCAGTGATCAACAACCTCCCAAAAAACAAGAGTCCAGGGCCTGATGGATTCCCTGGGGAATTCTACCAAACATTCAAAGAAGAAATAATACCTATTCTGCTGAAGCTGTTTCAAAAAATAGAAGTAGAAGGAAAACTTCCAAACTCATTCTTTGAGGCCAGCATTACCTTAATCCCCAAACCAGGCAAAGACCCCATCAAAAAGGAGAATTTCAGACCGATATCCCTGATGAATATGGATTCCAAAATCCTCAACAAAATCCTAGCTAATAGGATCCAACAATACATTAAAAGGATCATCCACCACGACCAAGTGGGATTTATCCCCGGGATGCAAGGGTGGTTCAACATTCGCAAATCAATCAGTGTGATAGAACACATTAATAAGAGGAGGGAGAAGAAACATATGGTCCTCAATTGATGCAGAAAAGCATTTGACAAAATACAACATCCTTTCCTGATTAAAACTCTCCAGAGTATAGGGATAGAGGGAACATTCCTCAAGTTCATAAAATCCATCTTTGAAAAACCCAGAGCGAATATCATCCTCAATGGGGAAAAGCTGAGAGCCTTTCCCTTAAGATCAGGAACACGTCAAGGATGCCCATTCTCGCCACTATTGTTCAACATAGTACTAGAAGTCCTAGCAACAGCAATCAGACAACAAAAAGAAATAAAAGGTATTCAAATTGGCAAAGAAGAAAAACTCTCTTTTCGCAGATAACATGTTACTTTATGTGGAAAACCCAAAAGACTCCACCCCCAAATTACTAGAACTCATCCAGCAATTCAGTAATGTGGCAGGATACAAAAATCAATGCACAGAAATCAGTTGCTTTCTTATACACTAACAACGCAACTGTAGAAAGAGAAATTAAAGAAACGATTCCATTTCCAATAGCACCAAAAACCATAAGATACCTCGGAATAAACCTAACCAAAGAGGTAAAGTATCTATACTCTAGGAACTACAAAACACTCATGACAGAGATTGAAGAAGACACAAAAAGATGGAAAAACATTCCATGCTCATGGATCGGAAGGATAAACATTGTTAAAATGTCTATGCTACCCAGAGCAATCTATACCTTCAGTGCCATCCCGATCAAAATTCCAATGACATTTTTCAAAGTGCTGGAACAAACAATCCTAAAACTTGTATGGAATCAGAAAAGACCCCGAATCACCAAGGAAATGTTTAAAAAGAAAAACAAAGCTGGGGGCATCACGTTGCCCGATTTCAAGCTATATGACAAAGCTGTGATCGCCAAGACAGCATGGTACTGGCACAAAAACAGACATACAGACCAATGGAACAAAATAGAGAACCCAGATATGGACCCTCAACTCTATGGTCAAATGATCTTTGACAAAGCCGGAAAAAACGTGCAATGGAAAAAGACAGTCTCTTCAATTAAATGGTGCTGGGAAAATTGGATAACCACATGCAGAAGAATGAAACTCGACCATTCTCTAACACCACTCAGAAAGATAAACTCAAAGTGGATGAAGACCTCAATGTGAGACAGGAATCCATCAAAATCCTAGAGGAGAACATAGGCAGTAACCTCTTTTTTTTTAAGATTTTATTTATTTATTTGAAAGAGAGAGATAGCGAGAGCGGGAACACAAGCAGGGGGAGTGGGAGAGCGAGAAACAGGCTCCCTGCCGAGCAGGGAGCCCAATGCGGGACTCGATCCCAGGACCCTGGGATCATGACCTGAGCCGAAGGCAGATGCCTAACGACTGAGCCACCCAGGCGCCCTGGCAGTAACCTCTTTGACATCGCCCACAGCAGCTTCTTTCAAGATACATCTCCAAAAGCTAGTGAAACAAAAGCAAAAATGAACTTTTGGGACTTCATCAAGATAAAAAGCTTCTGCACAGCAAAGGAAACAGTCAACAAAACAAAGAGGCAACCCACAGAATGGGAGAAGATATTTGCAAATGACACTAAGATAAAGGGCTGGTATCCAAGATCTATAAAGAACTTCTCAAACTCAACACCCAAAAAACAAATAATCAAGTCAAAAAATGGGCAGAAGACATGAAAAGACACTTCCCTGAAGAAGACATACAAATGGCTAACAGACACATGAAGAAATGTTCATCATCATTAGCCATCAGGGAAATCCAAATCAAAACCACACTGAGATACCACCTTACACCAGTTAGAATGGCAAAAATTGACAGGGAGAGAAACAACAAATGTTGGAGAGGTTGTGGAGAAAGGGGAACCCTCTTACCCTGTTGGTGGGAATGCAAGTTGGTACAGCCACTTTGGAAAACAGTGTGGAGGTGCCTCAAAAATGTAAAAATAGAGCTACCCTATGACCCAGCAATTGCACTCCTGAGTATTTACCCCAAAGACACAGATGTAGTGAAAAGAAGGGCAATATGCACCCCAATGTTCATAGCAGCAATGTCCGCAATAGCCAAACTGTGGAAAGAGCCGAGATGCCCTTCCACAGATGAATGGATAAAGAAGATGTGGTCCGTATATACAATGGAATATTACTCAGCCCTCAGAAAGGATGAATACCCAACTTTTGCATCAACATGGATGGGACTGGAGATTATGCTAAGTGAAATAAGTCAAGCAGAGAAAGTCAGTTATCATATGGTTTCACTTATTTGTGGAACATAAGGAATAGCATGGAGGACACTAGGAGAAGGAAGGGAAAAATGAGGGGGGGATTGGAGGGAGAGATGAACCATGAGAGACTATGGACCTGAGAAACAAACAGGGTTTTAGAGGGGAGGGGGGTGGGCGGATGGGTTAGCCCGGTGATGGGTATTAAGGAGGGCACGTACTGCATGGAGCACTGGGTGTTATACGAAAACAATGGATCATGGATCACCACATCAAAAACCAATGATGTATTGTATGGTGACTAACATAACATAATAAAATTTAAAAAAAAAATGCAAAAAAAAATAAAAATAAAATAAATAAATGTATATAATATTTTAATGTCTGTATCATCTGTTCTGTGGATATCTCTAACTCATTTAGAGAATCCCCCATTGGGTATTTATGTTTATAGTAAACATTTCTAGGAGCATTGTTGTCCAGTGTTCAGTCCAAGGATAAACTACAAGTGAAACTACTGGGTTAGGGGCCTGTGCATGACCACACTGGACTGTGTCCAGTGATGTTCATGCCCTTCTTGTGATTATTGTCAAGATGGGATGGGTTTACCACTCATACGCATCTTGTTAATTGCCTCTTCCTGATCTTGGCATTTTTTTCTCTTGGGGTCTTTATCTCGTCAGAACTCTGTGTAGTTTTCGGATACTAAGTGCCTGATGTGTTTCAAATAAATATTTTTCCCCAGTCAGAGCAAAAGTTTATTTGTGGTGTGTTCCACCTTGTGGAAGATTTGCGTTTTTGTGTGGCTTTGGTATCGTGTTTTGAAAAGAATTCTATACCCCAAGGTGATAAAAATATTCACCCATATTTGCTTCTTTTACTTACTTAGTTTTATTTACTTTTTATGTAAAAATCTTTGACCCATCTGGAATTTACTTTGATCTAAAGAATAAGATGAAGAGCCAGTTCTTTTTTTTTTTTTTTTGAAGATTTTATTTATTGGGGCGCCTGGGTGTCTCAGTTGTTAAGCATCTGCCTTTGGCTCAGGTTGTGATCCCGGGGTCCTGGGATCGAGCCCCACATCGGGCTCCCTGCTCCGCGGGAAGCCTGCTTCTCCCTCTCCCACTCCCCCTGCTTGTGTTCCCTCTCTCGCTGTGTCTCTCTCTGACAAATAAATAAATAAAATCTTAAAAAAAAAAGATTTCATTTATTTATTTGACAGAAGGGGGAGTGGCAGGCAGAGGGAGAGGGAGAAGCAGACTCCCCGCAGAGCAGGGGGAGCCCGATGTGGGACTCGATCCCAGGACCCTGGGATCATGACCTGAACTGAAAGCAGATGCTTAACCGACTGAGCCATTCAGGCGCCCAAAGAGCCAGGTCTTTACACTCATCTCCCATCCCCATATAGCTAGCCGGTTATATCAGCATTTTATACTGGTTAAAGTCTGTTTTCCACTGATATGAAATATCTACTCATTCATGTTAAATTCTTATATATGTTTGATTCTATTTCAGGATTCTCAGTTAAATTCTGTTTGTTTCTCTTTCTTCCTATGCTGGTACTGACTTTTTTTTTTTTTTTTAAGATTTTAATCATTTATTTGAGAGTGAGAAAGTGAGAGAGAGAGAGAGCACAAGAGGGGGGAGGATCAGAGGGAGAAGCAGACTCCCCGCTGAGCAGGGAGCCCACGGGGGACTCTGGGATCATGACCTAAGCCAAAGGCAGCCGCTTAATTGAGCCACCCAGGCGCCCCTCTTTTTACTACCATATTTTAAAAATTACTATAGGTTCTGGCTCAGTTGGAAGAGTATGTGACTCTTGATCTTGGGGTTGTGAGTTCGAGCCCCACTTGGGGTGTAGAGATTACTTAAATAAACTTGTTAAAAAATAAAGTTACTATAGGTTTTATAATTTTTTTAAGTTTATCCAGAATTTTCTCCTTATTTTATGAAGTCACAGCTTTTTCTAAAGGGATTTGGTAAGGAAGTGGGGGAGAGGATAGTTAGACCTGAAAGACAAATGGAATAGCCTTATTTATTGGACCTTTATTTGAGAGGAGTCAGGGAAAATATTGGCTTTAAAACTAGTTCTCAAGTGGGTATGACTGGAATCAACGTGGGATCCACGTGTGAGCAGCACTCTGCTCCCACCAGTGATAAATGATCTATTGGGCTAAGGAACTCAAGATCCTCTTCCGTCATTTGTGAGCTCTTTTGTCCTTACTTTTCTACCTGTTGTTCTCTGTCTTTCTATAGATTGGAGCTAAACATGGTGTTATTTACTTGATCACAAAGTATGGCTATCTTCATCTGTATGACCTAGAGTCTGGCGTGTGCATCTACATGAACCGTATTAGTGCTGACACGATCTTTGTCACTGCTCCACAGGAACCTACTTCCGGAATTATCGGTGTCAACAAAAAGGGACAGGTATGGAACTTTGAGGGTTCATCTCCCACCTTTTCCATTCACTGGGGACTGGAGCTTAACTTTTCCTCCTTCTTCAGGAAAGTGGTCAAATATAATTAGCTCCTATTATTCAACTTATACCCATGTCTCCCTTCTGCTTCCTACCATCACTTTGCCTCTCAGACAGCACCATTCTTAACACAGGATCAATTTTGAGAAGAGTACCTCCCTTCCTGCACGAAGCTTCTACCAATGGAGCAGTGGTTCTGATACACACCACTAACATGTTCAGGCCAGGCACAGATTGATTGGGGAGGGTTGAAAAGCAGGTACTATGCTACCTAAATTACCTTTCTAAAGTCAAAAAGACAGTAAAAGAAGGAAATCTGTGCTTTAAAAAAAGAACATTGAGACGAAAAACTGTCAGTTTCTCCCACCCAAATAGGCCATTTTGGCAGAGTCATCTTGAATGCATCACTGGTCAGTGTGCACGCAACTTGGTATTCTTCTCACTTGACCATGCTGTAGCTCGACCATGATACTCTGCTGTGTTGCCATTAAGTGTTTGGCTCCTGTACATCCTGTCACTGTTAGAGCCAGTGTTCTGGGCATACGCAGGATGAGCCTTAGAACTTTGCTGATACTGCAGTGCTTGCGAGCAGGATGTGGGCAGTACGTGTATATGGAGCACTTTTCTAGGTTAGGCCAGTCTCACTTGTTGGGTCTTTATAGGTGCTGTCCATTTGTGTCGAGGAAGATAACATTGTGAATTATGCAACCAATGTGCTTCAGAATCCAGACCTTGGTCTGCGTTTGGCCATTCGTAGCAACCTGGCTGGGGCGGAGGAGTTATTCGTGAGAAAATTCAGTACCCTCTTTGCACAGGGGAGCTATGCTGAAGCCGCCAAAGTAGCAGCATCTGCACCAAAGGTAATGGCCCTCAAATGCTGTGCGCCAGTCTGGGAGTGAAATAAATTATAAAAGCATTCCACTACTGATGTTGGAGTATCTTAACTGTTTTGTTAGTTGTATTAGCTTTAAAATTTTGTGCCAGTGGCATGACAACAATGAGACAAATCAATGAAAAGCATGATTCTGCTGCAACAACATTTTTAAAAAATTCTGTCTCAGTTCTTATCTATGTGCATATGTATTTCACACCCAGCTTCTTAGCATAGAAAATGCAGAGCTATATTATATATCAAGTGGTTGTACTGTGTTTCATTTAGTCACATTCTACTCTGGACCTTGTCCACTCATCTGGAGTGTAACAGTAGTGCTTAGGGCATGTTCTTTGATTTATTTCATTAGGATAATGTCCTGGGGCCTAGTTCTGCTTCTGAGCAGATAAAGGGTTTTGAGTTGCTTCTCCTTGAAAGGGATTTTTCTGTCTTTCAAGTGATGCTTAATGAGCAAACGATTTCTAACCATTTCTAGTCTTCACCCAGGACTTTGAGTATTTTGAATTAGAATGTAATGGTGGTAGAACTTCACTACTGCAAGGCTGATTTAGAAGCCTAATTCTCACCCTTGCTAGAAGTCACCTGTGAGACTGAGACCCACTGTTTTTGTGGTCTTTTTTTTTTTTTTTTAAGATTTTATTTATTTATTTGTCAGAGAGAGAGAGAGAGCACAAGCAGGGGGCGCGGCAGGCAGAGGGAGAAGCACGCTCCTCACTGAGCAAGGAGCCCAATGTGGGACTCGATCCCAGGACCTTGGATCATGACCTGAGCCGAAGGCAGACGCTCAACCAACTGAGCCACCCAGGTGTCCCCTGTTTGTGGTTTTTGCTGAAGGTGGAAGCCATTGCCTTGGTAGAGGACTCTCTGTCCCTGACAATTAATTCAGTGTGGGATTTCCTTTGGCAGATTTTTTTTTAAGATTTTATTTATTTATTTATTTATTTATTTATTTATTTATTTAAGAAAGAGAAACAGCAAGAGAGAGCACGAGCAGGGAGGAGAGGGAGAAGCAGGTTCCCTGCAAGCAGGGAGCCCGACGTGGGGCTCGATCCCAGAACCCTGAGATCATGACCTGAGCTGAAGGCAGATGCTTAACAGACTGAGCCACCCAGGCGCCCCAGATTTTTTTTTTTTAATACAAGCCAGTTAAGTAAAGGAACAGCTTGTGATTATAACGTAACAACCTACATTTCCATTTGTCATCAGGGAGTCCTACGTACCAGTGACACAGTTCGGAAGTTCCAGAGTATTCCTGCCCAGCCTGGGCAGGCTTCTCCTTTGCTTCAGTACTTTGGAATCCTGCTTGACCAGGGTCAGCTCAATAAACTTGAATCCTTAGAACTTTGCCGTCCAGTGCTTCAGCAGGGACGCAAACAACTCTTAGAAAAGTGGCTGAAAGAAGATAAGGTACAAACAGTTACGAAATCACAACCCTCAGCACAGTTTGAAAATGAGGTCACAGGCTCTTCTGATCCTAATTTTGCCCTGTCTCTTTGGCACACCACAGCTGGAGTGTTCAGAAGAACTTGGAGATTTGGTCAAAACTGCAGACCCTACACTCGCCCTGAGTGTGTATCTTCGGGCGAATGTGCCGAGTAAAGTTATCCAGTGTTTTGCAGAAACAGGCCAATTCCAAAAAATTGTCCTCTATGCCAAAAAGGTAATGCATGCCTAACCATTAGCATATCACAGATAATTAATTTGTGGTGGGTGGTTGCTGATTCTGAAGTTTATAAAATACCCTTCCTCCTATGGAAGTGCTCTAGTGTGAGTTGTCGGTGTTGCTGTTAGCATCTGTCATTCAGTGATAATGATCCTATTTTATTCTCTTCAGTTTTTTAATTTTCCTGTCTTAGGTTCACAGTCCTTCTGGTTCCCTTCCAGTTGGGGATTCTCCTATAATTTTTTAAAAGATTTTATTTATTTGAGAGAGAGATGGAGCAGAGCAGGAGGGGGTGTCAGAGGGAGAAGCAGACACCACTGAGCAGGGAGACCACAGTAGGGCTGAATCCTGGAACCCTGGGATCATGACCTGAGCTGAAGGCAGACGCTTAACCGACTGAGCCACCCAGGCTCCACTTCTGTAATTGTATCTTGTTCTTTTTCTCCCTTCTCCCCCACAGCACCAGCTATGTGTTAAACCCATGTTTCAACCGGCTTCTACTGCAGCTTGTCCCCAAAGTTCACTGGCCTGTGGGCTGGGTGTTGGTCAGAGCTGGCTCACTGGTTGTCTGGTCTTTGTGGTCCAGGCTGTTTGTGTAATTGGTTGCACCTCCACATCCATGGCATCATCACATTGAAGTGGATGTTGTGTTTGGCATAGGCCCAGCATGTATACATGCTAATATTGCTCCTCATTTCTTTGTAAACACAAGTTCAGAACAAAGGATGGGAGCTTTATTTTTTTCTTAACCACTCAGAGTGTTTCATTTCTTTTTCTTTTTTTTTTTTTTTAAGATTTTATTTATTTATTTGACACAGAGAGACACAGCAAGAGAGGGAACACAAGCAGGGGGAGCGGAAGAGGGAGAAGCAGACTCCCCGCTGAGCAGGGAGCCCGATGCGGGGCTCGATCCCAGGACCCCGGAATCATGACCTGAGCCGAAGGCAGACGCTTAACAACTGAGCCACCCAGGCACCCCCCCTTTTTTTTTTAAGATTTTATTTATTTATTTCAAAGAGAGAGAGAGAGAGAGCACATGAGAGGGGGAGGGTCAGAGGGAGAAGCAGACTCCCTGCTGAGCAGGGAGCCCGATGCGGAACTCGATCCCAGGACTCCAGGATCATGACCTGAGCCGAAGTCAGTCGCTCAACCAACTGAGCCACCCAGGCGCCCCTCATTTATTTTTCTGATGGGCGTTCCCTTGCCTCTAGGTTGGCTATGTCCCAGACTGGATCTTTTTGCTGAGGAGTGTGATGAGGATCAGTCCAGATCAGGGCCTGCAGTTTTCTCAAATGCTAGTGCGAGAGGAAGAGCCATTGGCCAACATTGACCAGGTGAGCATCAGTTGGTTGTTTGGGACAGCTTTTTGTGGCTTGTATAACTGTCAAGAAGATTCTCTTTTGTTTTTCTCTTACCAGTGTCTTGATTCTTTTGTCTGCTATTAATCTTCCAGTTTTAAAAAATCTGATGTACCAGGGGAGCTTGTCTTCTAGTCTTTTATTGTTTGAATACCTGTCATTTACTTTTGTTTTAAAGTATTTTAGAGGATTCATGTGTCAAGTTGTGAGGATCTTATTTCTTTGTGTGGTGGTTGGTGGTGGGGAGTGGAGGATGTCATTTGAGAATGGTAGCCCCACCCTACTCCCACCTCATTATCCTCTGCTGACTGAGGCCACCTGAAGTCTGCCTGCATACCTGGTTATGGTGAGTGCTTTCAAGTCTGTAGACTTTCATCTTGTGGGTGTCTGACTAACCTGGAGTTAGGTGAACGTGAGACTATTATTTTAGCATAACGTAGTTAGTGTTTAGATATAAACACATGTCCAGTTACCTTCAGTAAACTGTGTACAAAGGGCTCTGGGTAATACAGAGATATGTAACAAAGCTTGAAGCAAGGCAAAACCAACAACCTGTATAGATATAAGTGCAGTCATACTGGGTTCATATATCATGGAATTTGCAGGGATTTTGGAGATCATGATTAAGGGGTTTGAGCCAAATTTACATAGATCTCAAGGGGAAGGAAAACTCCAGATTACGTCTAGATTATATTTCATATTTCTAAAGTACTTTTTAATTGATTTGAGAGAGAATGAGAGAGGGAACACAAGCAGTGGGAGTGGCAGGCAGAGGGAGGGAGAAGCAGACTCCCCACTGAGCAGGGAGCTTGATGCAGGACTCAATCCCAGGACCCTGGGATCATGACCTGAGCTGAAGGCAGACACTTAACTGACTGAGCCACCCAGGTGCCCTCTAAAGTATTTTTAATATAAACTTTTTTCTTGTACTTTAAACATGGAAACAGTTACACAATTAGTAAGTTCATTACCTATATTTCACTTCATATTAAGGCTTATTCTTTAATATCTACTTAACTCTAATGATTGTTATCTAAGTCAATGTTTGCCTTTTCTTAACTGTGCCTAAATAATGAGAGTATAAGGGCTAGACACCAGGTGTTGATGGCCTCTAGGATTTGATTTAAATAATGGATTGTTAAGATTGCTTTAATCACTTCAGAGGATTTTGGGGATTCACACTGATAAAAGTACTTCCTTTGATCTACTTGAGTAAAATGCCCTGTTGGTGAGTATGACATCAGTGATATAATTTCACAAAATTACCTAATAAATAATGACCATGAGTTACTTGAATTTTGATAATAAAAGAAAATGCAGGGGCGCCTTACTGGTTTACTCAGAAGACTCTTGATCTCAGGGTCATGAGTTTGAGCCCCATGATGGATGTAGAGATTACTAAAAGAAATAAAAACTTTTTAAAAATGCAAAGGAAGGAACGAATTATTGAATTTCTAAATGAGATTCAGTTTCAGGAACTATTTGAATAGGAAAATAAAACCCATCTCCTTTGGGTAAAAATGTGGCTTGCTATCTGTTTCAGATTGTAGATGTTCTCATGGAAAACAGTTTAATTCAGCAGTGTACTTCCTTCTTGTTGGATGCCTTGAAAAATAATCGCCCAGCTGAGGGGCACCTCCAGACTCGCCTATTGGAGATGAACCTGATTCATGCACCCCAGGCAAGTGCCATTTCTAGGCTGAAAACAGGCGACAAAGGACCTGTTCGTTTCTGTGTGGGACTTGCACACCTAAACACAGTGCCTTTGGGCTGGGTGCTTGTGCCTCAGTGGACATTCTCTAGGACCTTCCTGCAAGAGTTTTCCAGAGTCCTTGGTGCAAAACTTTTACAGAAACAATTACAACTGGGGCATCTTTTCTTCTCTTTTCTGTTCTTCTCTGTTTTCTTTTCTTTGCTGTGGTAAAGTATACATAACAAAATTTACTATTTTAACCATTTTTAAGTGCACATTTAAATGGCATTACGTACATTCACATTATTGTGCAACTGTTACCACTATATATTTCCAGAACTTTTTATCATCACAAACAGAAAATCTTGTACCCATTAAGTGATAACTCCCCATTCCCTCCCCCAGCCCTTGGTAACCCCCTATTCTACTTACTTTTCTATGAATTTGCCTATTCTAGATACTTCATATAAGTAGATTCATATGATATTTGTCCTTTTGTTTGGCTTGTTTCATTTAACATATTCTTTTCAGGATTCATCCATGTCGTAGCATGGATTAGAATTTCATTCCTTTTTTATGTCTGAATAATATTCCATTGTATGTATATACCACATTTTGTTTATCCGTTTACTTGTTGATGGACACTGGGTTGCCTTTCACCTTGTAGCTGTTGCAAATAGTGCTGCTGTGAATATTGGTGTGCAGTATCAGTTTGAATTCCTGTTTTCAGCTCTTTGGGGCATACACCAGAAGTGGAGTTGCCAGATCATATAGTAATTCTGTATGTAACTTGTTGAGGTACCACCATACTGTATTCCAAGCATTTATACCATTTTATATTCCTACCACAATATATGAGGGTTCCAGTTTCTTCATATGTTTGCCAACACTTGTTATTTTCTGTGTGTGTTTTTAAAAAAATCATGGCTATCCTAATGGGTGTGAAGTGGTAGCTCATTATGGTGGGGCATTTTTTGAACTGAAATTTGGGGGGTGGGTATGTTAAATCACATGTATATGCTTTTTTTGATAATTTTAGATATGTATGCAGGAAAGGAGTTTGGAGAAATTTACATCAAGCTGTTAACCATGGTTGTCTGAGTGGACAGGATCACAGTTCACTTTGTTCTTTTTTTTTTTTTTTTTTAAGCTTTTTTAATTTATTTGACAGAGAGACACAGTGAGAGAGGGAACACAAGCAGGGGGAGTGAGAGAGGTAGAAGCAGGCTTCTCCGCGGAACAGGGAGCCCGATGCAGGGCTCGATCCCAGGACGCTGGGATCTTGACCTGAGCCGAAGGCAGACGCTTAACGACTGAGCCACCCAGGCGCCCCCACTTTGTTCTTTACTTATTTGTCTTCCAGTTTCTTTTGCTTTATAATCATGCATTGTTTTGTGATTAGGAAACACTATGTTAATTATATTGTTCTGTGTTTTCAGGTTATTCCAATTCACAAGTTAGCTGCTCTTGTGTGGGCCATATCCCACCTCTAGGAAACAAAAGTACTATTAATTTGCTGTTTGGTGTTCTGTTGAACTCTTATGACTTGGTGATTATATATGACAGCTTTTAATATATGAGCTTTGAAACAGAAACTAAACACCACTCAGGAACTGAGCAGATAGACCGTAAGAAGAGCCCAAACCCAAAAGAGGGGCAGCCTGGATGGGTGCACAGCTGGGTACAACGCCCAGAACATTGGGCAGTCTTCTCTGGATGTCAGAGGCTGGATGATATTTTCTTTTTTGGCACATCTGTGTTTTCTGAGTTCTTTAAATGATACTATTGCTATAATAAGGGGGAAACTTAAAAAAAAAAAAAAAAGATAGTAAAGTTCTGAAGAAAACAAAGGGTGGGGAGCATCAGATAAGTTCCAGATATTACAAAACTGTGCTGTCAGCACTTGGTTTGGATTGTTCCTCTCTAGGGAGCCCAGAGTGTGCATTACCCTGGAGCAGCATGATGTTAGACTAGGTCTGTGGTCACTGTATACTTGACTGGTGCTCCATATCCTGGAAGGAATGGAAAAGAGTGTGCTGGGTGACACCCAGGAGCATGTCTCATCAAGACTCACTAGTAGTTACAGAGGGTCAGATCACTTAACAAGGCAGCAAGGTTGCTAGTTGACTCACTCATTCTTAGTCCAGAGGTTGCTTATTTAGAGATGATATTAAGCCTCATCAGAATTCTTTCCAGGAGTGTTAGTTGTTTTTCAAACATAATGCCCCCCCCCCAAAAACACACACACACACACACACTAATTCTGCCTTTAACCAAATTGAGCAGGTTAGTGAATGCCAGTAGGATTTGTTACTTCTAGCTAATTGTAACTGTTGCTAGTCCAAGGATTGAGCTCATTAAAGAAGGAGGCCTTCACATTGACCTTGACTTGCCATAGAAAACCGTACAAATATGATGGCTGAAAGCCAGAGCAGTAGCCTGGCCTGATCCCAGTAACATGCTTTAGGGCAGAGCCTCAGCCTTTTGTACATACCCAACTCTGCACCCTAGGAGGACAGAGCCTTGTTCAAAGAGCCTCAGGTGACTTAGAGGGTTGGCTAGGGCTCTGCTGGGAGGTGGACAAGGACCTGGACCTGGTAAAATCCCTCTCTGCTGTGAGTACTTTCTGGAGCTGTGCCCTGGGGGGCATAGTTAGAGCAGCTACTCTTAAAAAGTGATTGCCACCATTCAGGCTTTCTTCCTGACCTCACCATTTCGTAGGTTGCAGATGCCATTCTTGGAAATCAGATGTTTACTCATTATGATCGGGCCCACATTGCCCAGCTCTGTGAAAAGGCGGGCCTCCTGCAGCGTGCACTGGAGCACTACACTGACCTCTACGACATCAAGAGGGCTGTGGTCCACACTCACCTCCTCAATCCCGAGGTATGGTGCACCCTTCGGGCACTCCTGTTGTGGATGGCACCCACCTGTCATTAGGGTTACATGTTCCCAAAATTTCCCTATGTTCGTGGTTGTGGGACTGTGGTATGTGTCTTCCCTGTGCACGAGCCTTGTCACTGCTATACACAATTCTCATTCAGCCCACACACAAGCCCCACTGGCTCACCCACGCAACTGGGCTCACATTACCTCTTTCTTTCCATTGTCTACCTTTGACTTAGCCCAAAAGAGAGAACCTGTTAACATTGACAGCTCTAGCAAGGTTGTCTAAAACCATTAGCAGAAGCTAATTGGTATTGCATTCCATTTACAGAATATGTTTTTGTATCAACTGTGGGGTATTGCAGGGTGTGTGACAGCTTGATGAATAGTTGACGTTAGTGTCTCATCTGAAGTTAACTCCTGGCTCCCACTTTTTACCACAAGGAATAGTTGCTTTTCAGTCCTTTCAAGTGAAGATTCTTTATATTTTTCACACTCAGTGGGAAAAATTGACCCAGTTATGTTGCCAGTGTTGGCAGCATCTAGGATGGTACTTAGGTGTGGACAAACTCTTCCTTGCTTCCCAGTGGCTCGTCAGCTTCTTTGGCTCCTTGTCAGTGGAGGATTCTTTGGCGTGTCTTCATGCTCTGCTGTCTGCCAGCATCAGACAGAACCTTCAGCTGTGTGTGCAGGTGGCCTCCAAGTACCACGAGCAGCTGGGCACACAGTCCCTGGTGGAGCTCTTTGAATCCTTCAAGAGTTACGAAGGTAAATTTCACAGCATCTAGCCAACTACACCTCCTCCTCGGGTGTCGGTGTCTGCCTGCCCAACCTCAGATTCTTCCTTCCAGCCAGGCTGTTATGTTGGTCAATGGCAGAAGATTTCTGCTGTCTGGTATGTGTTACCCAGCTTAGGTAGCTTTTTTGGCATTTGCAAAGGAAGCAATTAGTTGGTTGGTATTGGAGTGGGGATGCTTAGAATCCCCCTTGTGTCCGTGGAGCCTCTGTGGAACTGAGCATCTTTGTGTCACACACTCTGCTGAGTGTTCACCAGAAAATCTGGGCCAGTAACACTGGAGTGCCTGGCCCTGAGGGGGCAGCCCCTTTGGCTTCCTCTGAGTAAGAGCCCCATGGAGGCTCAGTGGTGTGTGGTTGTTGGGCTTGCAGACCTGACTGGTTGGCTTCCTCTGCCCTCCTGTGGGCATCAACATCGAGAATGTGCTGGTGGGGGGATGGCTTTCCCAGGTGAGGGTCTGCTGGGGACTGGCTGGGGCAGGGATAGAAACTGAGCATTTGTCCAACAAGGTATTAAGCCACTGTCCTGGGCCTAGTGAGGCTGGGATGTTGGAGGAGTGAAGGCAAGACCTGCCTTCAGGGAACTGCCCCTCTCGTCAGAAGACGCCATTGCAGGAAAGGCTGCAACAGCAATTAGGTTATGTGGGTGGGGAGATGGCAGTAGAGTAGGGTTGGTGGGAGCTGTCTGCCTCCTTCAGGGTTCTGGTTCCTTCCCCCAGGTTACAGCTAAAGACCTCCTCAGGGAATGTGGTTTTCTCTGGAGTATCCTGTCCTGTTCTTGTCACCAGTACCTCTGGCTGGCTCCTGTGAGAGTCAGGAGGTGGTCAGCCTCTGATGAATAACGGTGCTCTGTGACTCACCTTGCACCCCAGTCCGCAGTGGCTCCATGTGTGCCAGCAGCTCAGTGTCAGGGAGCAGACTCTGTTTGGAGGCTCCCATTGAAAGCCTCTGCTTTCCTCTCTTCCTGGTTTGTCTTTTTAGAGTGGTAGTCACACAGCCCTCTTAGGTTACCTCAGTTTGAATTATTCTTGAAGATGACCATCTAGGGTGTGCCTGGGCCTCCCAGAAGGATTCCACATACATACACATAGAGTATTTCACATCAGAACATCTCAGGTACACCTCCCAGATTTCATGGAAATCTGACTAGCTATTTGGGGGAGATGCCAAGGCAGAACTTCACATAGATTTTCTAAGTTGTGAGTGGGCTGTGTGAGCTGGGAGAGTGGAGCATTGTTGTAGGCTGGGCCATCAAGGGCAGATGGACTATGACTGTGGAAAAGGCAGGTAGATATTATGAGGGCATAAGATGGAACAATCTCTCTTTGTAGGCCTCTTCTACTTCTTGGGCTCAATTGTAAACTTCAGCCAAGATCCAGACGTGCACTTGAAATACATTCAGGCTGCCTGTAAGACGGGGCAGATCAAGGAGGTGGAGAGGATATGCCGGGAGAGTAATTGCTACAACCCAGAGCGGGTGAAGAACTTCCTGAAGGTAAGGATGTCTAGGTGTCACCTCCTTCCTTGAGCAAACCATCAGGCAGCTGCCTAAGACTTAGAAAGCTGACTTTTTCTCCATCAATGTTCCCTGGGTCCTTAGTGCAGAGCTCTGCTTTGTGGCCCAAAGTTCTTGGAGGAGGCCACTGCTCATTTTCCAACCCTTGAGGCTATGCTCTTAATTATCTGATGTGTGAGTAGAGGGAGTTAGTTTATTGCTGCATTATGTTTCAACAACATCCCAACTGTGCCCCTGTTAATTAGGTTAGGAAAGTCTATAGAAGCAAATAAGCTACTCAGTGCTAGGGGCATAAAAAGCAAGAAGTGTCTTTCTTCCTCATGCACAGGAGGGGGTGGATGTGGACCTAAGTGGGGTGGCTTTCTTTCCCACCATCTTTCAAGGACCAGGCTGGTGGCTGCTTTGCCATCTTCAGCATACCACCTTGAATGTCACCTTCCCGGTCAACTGGAAGAAGGAAAGAGAGTTCAGAAGAGCCAGCACTGGTGGTTTTTATGGGTGAGGCTGCAGGTGGCATGTGGCATTTTGATTCCCATTCCATTAGAGGAAACTAGGTCACATGGCCACACCCAGAACTGCAAGGGTGCAGGGCACCTGAGAAGTGTCATGTAGGTATGGCCAAATGAGGGGAGGCATTATTGTGGTGGACTGTAGAGTGGGGGGCAGCCCCCTGCACTGTTGGCTGATGTTCCATGGAGTATGGTTCCTTGTCTGGAAAGGCAGCCCTTATTGGCAGGTGTTCTCGAAAGTAGCCTACACTCTCTGCTGCTGGGTCTGGGTTACATTTATACATAATGAGCTGTTTGTCTTAACCCAGAAGATACTTGCTTTTGGACCAATTTGCAATGTTATTGCCAGATCTAGCAGAGTTCTTCTTTAACCAAATAGTATTACCTTTCTGTTACTTGTTTCCCAAGGCAAACGCTATATCCCCAAAAGCAGATACCTTGAAACAATAGCATATCTAGAACAAAGTCTCATCCTGAGTCTCCTCGGGGCCACTCCCTACAGAAGCAGTGCCATCTCTGTGCTAATTCATGGTCCATGCAGTCTGGCTCTGTGGGGTCTTCACTGCATGCCTTGTTTCTGTGCTTTCCCAATACACAGGAGGCCAAGCTCACAGACCAGCTTCCCCTCATCATTGTGTGTGATCGGTTTGACTTTGTCCATGACCTCGTCCTGTACTTGTACCGCAACAACCTGCAGAAGTACATCGAGATCTACGTTCAGAAGGTACTACTGGGACGTTCACTGCCAGCTCCCAGGTGACACCCGGCTGCTTTTGTGCCTTGGTTGGTGGTAATAGCCTACACCTGAGAGACTGCCTTTGACCCCTGAATATGTCTGAGACTGATGGTATCATAGCTTGGGCTGCCACAGCAGAATACCACAGACTGCATGGCTTAAACAGTAGACATTTTCTAGAGGCTGGAAGTCCAAGATCAAGGTGCTGACCCCACCACCTTGGGTTGGTTCTTTCTGAGGCCACTCTCCTTGGCTTACAGATGGCAACCTTCTTGCTGTACCTTTATATGGCCTTTTCTCTGATTAGGGCCCCACCCTTATGACCTCAGTGAACCATAATTATGTCCTTCAAGGCCCATCTTCAAATACAGTCACATTAGGGGTTGGAGCTTCAAATTCGCATTCTGTCCACCACAGGAGCCCTTTCAGCCACACTGTCCAGGCCTGGACGGGGGACTTATAGCAGTGACCTGTGCCTGCAGCACTAAGTCACCACCTTGACCATTCTAGGTCAACCCTAGCCGGATCCCTGCTGTGGTTGGAGGGCTGCTTGATGTGGATTGTTCTGAGGAAGTAATTAAAAACTTAATCATGGTGGTGAGAGGACAGTTCTCTACTGATGAGCTGGTGGCTGAAGTAGAAAAAAGAAACAGGTAAGGGGGTCCTAGCTTGGTATCTTCTCTTGCCCTTGGGTTCTAGTGTTTGTTGCTAAGTCTATGACTAATTCTCTAAGATCCCTTTTCGGTCAGCCTCTAGGCCCCAGGACTAACTGTCTCCGTGGCTGGTCTTTCATGCAATGAATCTTAGATCTAGTAGTGAGTTGTTTGCTATGGTACTATAGATCTTTGGGGAAAACTTAACAATTGAAATCTGTTTGGAATTCAAGTCTGTTTTGGTCCCTAAAACAACCTGAGGTTAATGAAGTGAGATTTTTGTTTGTTTCTAGAAGCAGCCTTCAGAGTTCAGGGTCTGCCCTGGAGGTTTCAGATGTTAGTTTTGAGACTTTTACGTTGCTCTTCCTTCTTTCAAAGGCTAAAGCTGCTGCTTCCCTGGCTGGAGTCCCGGAGTCACGAAGGCTGTGAAGAGCCTGCCACTCACAATGCACTTGCCAAGATCTACATCGACAGCAACAATAGCCCTGAGCGCTTCCTGAGAGAGAACGCTTACTATGACAGCCACGTGGTGGGCCGCTACTGTGAGAAGCGGGACCCGCATCTAGCCTGTGTTGCCTACGAGCGGGGGCAGTGTGACCTTGAGCTCATCAAGGTGGGCAGCAAATACACCTGGCTGCCAGCTGTTGCACTGGCTTCATCATTGGGGACTCATGAAGGCTTCCTCTGAGCCCCACAATTGCAGATCCCGTGCTACATTTCCATAAACTTGGTTTCCTTGTAATTCAGATGCCTTGTTTCCTACCTGCTTATGCCCTGTTTGTATATATTGTACCTGTAAACCTGGCTGGCCCAAGTCTGACCTGTCAGCCTTCTGCTTACAGTTCTCTAGGCTTGAGGGCAAGATTGAACCCCTTGGCCTGACTCAGGAGGTTTTCTGTGAACCACAACCCTGTCCTCACCAGCCTGACTGCCTCCCCTTTTGCCTCTCCACCCTGAATGCTTCCGTCCTATGTGTGCTTGCACTTCCTGCTCTTCTTCTTAGGCAGCTTCTTACACGTGCCCTCTGCCAGCTCTTCCCAACCACAGAGCTCTTACTGGCCCCTTCTTGGAACATCCCCCTCAGGTCTGCTTACCTCTGCCCTGGCTTGGATCTACATGTTTTATTACTTAAGTAGCAAATAGTTTCATACTTAACCTTGTGACCTAAAACTCCAGAAATCTCATGTGGGTGCACCTGATGTTTGTTTGACTGTAAGATCTGTAGGCAGTTGGTCTATTTGCCCTGGACACCTCACAGTGTCTGGACAGCATGGTAGAAACTCAGCAACCGGGGAAGGAATCTGTTAGGGTGTCAAGCATACAGAGCCAAAGCTTAAGAGCAGTGCACCAGTTTCTCATCCTACTTTAGCTTTGGACACTAACCATGCATGTGACAGGCCGGGTCTGCATAGCACATTGCCTTGCAGTCTCTAGGGAGCCAGTTTGTGTGAAGTTGGGACTTTAGTTAGTCTGATACCATAAGCCACCTTTTGGCTGAACTTACTACCTTTTTATTAAAGCTCAGTTCAGTGACCGCTCAGGGATCTTTGCACCCATCTGTCCTACCAGGTGATGTATGATAGATACCACCTTTTAGTGAGGCAGAATTGAGACAAGAAAAAAAATGCTTGTTAAGATCTGCTGTGTCAGAAGGAGAAGCTGCAGTGAGATTTCGGGGCAGGCCAGACCAAGCCTGCTCCTGGCCTCGTGCCATGCACACGTGAGCAGCCCATGGACACACATACAGCATTTAGTCTTGTGCCTGGCATCTGGTACCCAGCCAGTCTGATTCCCATTAGGCCTTAACAAATGCCTCACACATTGGAATGTTCCAGTGGACAGTTGGTTTCTTGGAGATGTATTAGAACACAAAAAGGGATCTCAGTTCAATCCGTGAAAGCATATTTTAAAGTTTATAGGCCTTGAAATGTTGTAGCATATATGCTGTTTTATACCAGTCCTGGGCTATTCTGATAACACTTTAGAGATGGTGACTGTTCAAATTTAAATTATTTAAATTATACCATTTAAATTAGCTAAAATTAAAAAATTAGTTCCTCCTTCATATACTGCATTCCATAGCACAGGTCTAGAACATTTTCATTGTCTCAGAAAGTTCTGCTGGGTAGCGCCACTTTAGAAGGCAGCAGGCTGATGTGGAGAGGAGCTGCCACACAGCCATACCCATTCTGAGTTGTTATAAACTGAGAAACTTATATTTTGAGGTAATTTGTCACTCTGAGAAGTGCATTGTCACCCCTTTGGGATGCTGCTCATCCCGTGTCAAAGTACTGTTTTTTGCTTGGGCTCTGGCTGAACCAAACAAGTGTCGGGGACAGAGGGAACTGACTGGGGTGGGTCCCCCAAGTAGTGTCCATTGATTGGCTGTGTTGTACACACTAGTGTACTCATTTCAGGTTTGCAACGAGAATTCTCTGTTTAAAAGTGAGGCCCGCTACCTGGTGCGCAGAAAAGATCCAGAGCTCTGGGCTCACGTCCTTGAGGAGACCAACCCATCCAGGAGACAGTTGATCGACCAGGTACAGAATGGAAATGGGAGTATGTGTATGCAGGCCTTTTGCCCTCTCATCATCTTGTGGCCAGAGTGACTAGTTGAATTGTTGTATTTAACACATCTTCAGACACATGACCAGACTGTTGTGTGAATCTTCCCTGGAGTTGTTTATTGGTTAAAGGCACAGAGTTGGCCCTGATCTCCAAAGCGGGGATGTGCTGCCCCAGTAAAAGGAATATCTGATGGCATGCCTGCATGCTGGACCCTTAGTATTTTTTTCAGCGCAGCCCCCAATGACACAAGGTAAGTGGCTCTCAAGGTTGTGTCAGCTGGACTTGGCTTTGTTGAGGAACCCCTTGCACCCTTGTGACTATCCAGTGCCTCTCTCAGAGCTGGGGGCATGGTGCCGAGGCCAGGGTTCCTCCTGTGTGCAGCCTGGCGGATGGGTGTCGACCTCAGCCACTCGGTGAGCTTCCTGTAGCTTTAGGCAGCAGATGGTGCTTCACCATACCCATTGTCCCCTAGGCTTCTGTTTGGGGATGGGCTGAGATCAAGGTGGGAACAGGACCCTGGTTCAACAAGTGGCCTTCAGCCCTGAGCAGATCAACTAAAGTGCCCCCCCCAACTCCTTTGTTACCAACCACGAGGCGCACTTGTTGGATTTCACCTCTGTCTCTTCTGAATTTCACCTTCTTGTTTTCTGTCCACTGTTCCTCATGTCTGTGCCATTATCTTTTCCTTAATAAAGTTTATTCTGGAACACTTTTAGATGGCTAGAAGCCTATGTTATTTTGGATCTCATTATATCAACTTTGGAGTTACCCATCTCTAAGATTGATCCAGACCTGACAAAAATCATTGAGCAGCAAAGGGCCTGGGACAGAGTAGGTTTAGATTCCACTAGAGATCTATCTCCAAATTTAGAGACAACAGATATTTCTCCAGGTGTGGTCCAGCTGCCTGGCACGTCTGGTAGGTTGTGTTACATTGGCACTGGGATGAGCAGCTTTAATGCTGCACTGAGCCGAAGCTAGAGGGTGCCTCTTGGTCTTCCTGTGTCTGTGTGAAGCTGCTGATCCTGTCAGTCTGTTGGGACTGAATATTCATAGCCACCTCCTGGGGGGCATTCACCTACCATGCCCCTCTAATTAGAGGGACTGCATGACGGCAGCAGACTGCTTTTAGGTCTGGAGGAGAAGCTCATTATGGAAAGTTTACTTAGAGGAAGCAGCTTCCTGAGGTAACCTTAGATTAGGCATCCTGTTGACTCAAATAGATGGTGGAAATTTATTTTTGCCCTTAAAATAACCAGTGTGTATTTAAAGTGCTCTAAGGTTTTCAAGAATGGACAGATGTCGTAATGGCAGGAAATATACCTCCTACTCTGGATGGAGTCTGTGTGCTGTCACAGTGCTCCTTTCCCTTAAGTACACCCTTTTTGTTACTTATCTCCTGTGATAGCCCCTTTCCTCAAACTCCTTTGCATAGCTGTTAGGATTATTATAAACTCCTCAGAAGAACTTTTGTATCTTATGGTGCCATTGAGTATACAGTGGCCACTTGCAAGGTTGGCTGGGCTGACTTTGATTCTAGTTCCATTGCAGCCCCTCCTGTTTGTAGGGTCAAAGTTCATGGCCAGAGATGTATATTATCTATGTCATACCTCTTCTGAGTTCTCTGTTCTTTCTCATTAATGCGTTGCTATTGCCCACCCTTGATGAAGCTTGGCAAAACTGATAGACCCTGAAGTCACCAAAGGCCCCTGGCACAAAGTGCAAAGAGAACAATGCTGACCTTCTAGCCTGCTGTTATCTGGGAAGTGTACTCTTTGGAAAAATATCTTTTCCCCCACTTGTGAGTTTTCTTGTAGGTGAGACACCTGTAATTGGATGAGGGGTGGTGTGGCCAGTTTTTTGGTGGTCTGGCCAGTTTTTTGTCAGTCTTTCCCTTGGCATGGTTCTGAGGGCTGTGGAACTCAGAGTGTACTCAACTGCATGCCTGGAAGTGAGCTGGGCCAGAGCAGTTGTGGTAGTCTAGGCTAGCAAGAGCTTCATTAGAGAAATGGAGGCCATATTTGCTATGAACAGTGACCTAAAAAAACAAAGATGAAAGCAAACATGCATTTCAGATGCCTGTTTAAGTGCACTGTGTTATTGGCTTTGGAGTAAATTTACAGTATGGTTATTGGGGCAGAGATGAGTCTGCAGCCCTTTTGATGTGAGAGAGAAACTAATCATCAAATAGAGCAGGCAGAAATCTCTGAAATTGACTTCTTTAGACAACCTTCCCTTTTTACCTTGAGAAATCTCCTATTTTCTGTGTGTCTATTTCAGACTGCCATGGAGGAATCCTTTCTTTCTGTTTAGCTTCAAAGATAGTCTTGAATTGACTTTATCTAACCAAGTTCTTTCAAATGATATTTAAAACCAGGTGGTACAGATGGCATTGTCAGAAACACAGGATCCTGAAGAGGTCTCGGTCACTGTCAAGGCCTTCATGACAGCTGATCTGCCTAATGAACTGATTGAGCTGCTGGAGAAGATAGTTCTGGATAACTCGGTCTTCAGTGAGCACAGGTAAGGGTATGCCCGAGGGTAGCTGTTGACTCGGTCAGATTCAAGCTCCTGCCTGATGTTCATTTTCCATTACAATTTTGTCTTACCTCACCTGCCCAGCCTTATTGGCTGCTCCCCAAAGTCTTCTCACTGCGTTTTGTATCTTCAGTCCTACCTATCTCTTCTAGCCCCACCTAAATTCTACTTTTCCCAGGAATCTGTCCTTCATCTTGCTTCTCTGGCCTGCACTGTTCTTTAATCACAGTGCTCAGAAAGGGAGCTAATATTCATTAGTGCCTACTATGTCCCAAGCAAAATCATGATGAACAAAGCTTGGAAACAGATGTCAAGAAAACTAAATCTGGGCATGTATCAGGGATGACTCGCTGGAGATATAACATAGAAGCATGATGAGTAGGAGCTTGGGTAGGAAGAACATTCTAGGCAGAAACAACAGAATGGGTAGACACTTTGGAAGTAATAATAGAGCATGCTTCAGTGTGGTCGCACCCAGCATTTATTTCCACTTTAAAATTCATTATCAGGGCACCTGGGTGGCTCAGATGGTTGAGCGTCTGCCTTCGGCTTGGGTCGTGATCCTGGGGTCCTGGGATCGAACCCCCTGTCTGGCTCCTGGCTCGGCGGGGAGCCTGCTCCTTCCTCTCCCTCTGCCTCTCCCCCTGCTCATGCTCTCTCTCTGTATCTCTCTGTCTCAAATGAATAAATAAAATCTTAAAAAAAAAAAATCATTATCAGAGATTCTGTGTCAAACAGACCAGTGTATTCACATCATAAATCTGCTGTAAAGATTTAATTGTAAAGTTTATTTTTTAGGCCAGATGGGCTTTCAAGGTCTGTGGCATTGTGTTAAAGAATGTTTGTGAGGATGTGTTTGGGGGTTTTTTTTGTTGTTTTTTGTTTTGTTTTGTTTTTTGGGTTGTTGTTTTTTTTTTAGTGTTCCATGATTCATTATTTGCATATAACACCCAGTGCTCATTACAACACATGCCCTCCTTAATACCCATCACGGGGCTAACCCATCCCCCCACTCCTTTGCCTCTGAAACCCTCAGATTGTTTCCCAGAGTCCATAGTCTCTCATGGTTCATCTCCCGCTCTGATGTCCACCCCCAGTTTTCCCTTCCTTCCCCTAATGTCCTCCATGCTATTCCTTATGTTCTACATATAAGTGAAACCAAATGATAATTGTCTTTCTCTGCTTGACTTATTTCACTTAGCATAATCCCCTCCAGTTCCATCCATGTGGATGAAAACGGTAGGTATTCATCCTTTCTGATGGCTGAGTAATATTCCATTGTATATATAAACCACATCTTCTTTATCCATTCATCTGTTGAAGGGCATCTTGGCTTCTTCCATAGTTTGGCTTTTGTGGACATTGCTGCTATGAACATTCGGGTGCATGTGCACCTTCTTTTCACTACATCTGTATCTTTGGGGTAAATACCCAGTAGTGCAATTGCTGGATCATAGGGTAGCTCTATTTTTAACTTTTTGAGGAACCTCCATACTGTTTTCCAGAGTGGCTGTACCAACTTGCATTCCCACCAACAGTGTAAGAGGGTTCCTCTTTCTCCATATCCTCTGCAACATTTGTTGTTTCCTGCCTTGTTAATTTTTGCCATTCTAACTGGTCTAAGGTGGTATCTCAATGTGGTTTTTATTTGAATTTCCCTGATGGCTAATGATGTTGAACCTTTTTTCATGTGTCTGTTAGCCATTCATATGTCTTCTTTTGAGAAGTGTTTGTTCATGTCTTCTGCCCATTTTTTGACTTGATTATTTGTTTTTTGGGTGTTAAGTTTGAGAAGTTCTTTATAGATACTGGATACCAGCCCTTTATTCTGTAATGTCATTTGCAAATATCTTCTCCCATTCCGTGGGTTGCCTCTTAGTTTTGTTGACTGTTTCCTTTGCTGTGCAGAAGCTTTTTATCTTGATGAAGTCCCAAAAGTTCATTTTTGCTTTTGTTTCCCTTGCCTTTGGAGACGTGTCATGAAAGAAGTTTGTGTGGCCGATGTCAGAGGTTACTGCCTATGTTCTCCTGTAGGATTTTGATAGATTCCTGTCTCACATTGAGGTCTGTCATCCATTTTGAGTTTATCTTTGTGTATGGTATAAGAGAATGATCGAGTTTCATTCTTCCGTATATAGCTGCCCAATTTTCCTAGCACCATTTATTGAAGAGACTTTTTTCCATTGGATATTTTTTCCTGATTTGTCAAAGATTAGTAGACCATAGAGTTGAGGGTCCATTTCTGGAGACTGTGTTATCCATTGATCTATGTGTCTGTTTTTGTGCCAGTACCATGCTGTCTTGGTGATCACAGTTTTGTAATATAGCATGAAATCAGACAGCGTGGTGCCCCTAGCTTTGTTTTTCTTTTTCAACATTTTCTTGGCGATTCGGGGTCTTTTCTGGTTCCATACAGATTTTAGGATTATTTGTTTCAGCTCTTTGAAAAATGCCAATTGTTTTGATAGGGATGGCGTTGAAAGTGTAGATTGCTCTGGGCAGCATAGACATTTTAACAATGTTTATTCTTCCAATCCATGAGCATGGAATGTTTTTCCATCTTTTTGTGTCTTTTTCAATTTCTTTCGTAAGTGTTCTGTAGTTTCTAGAGTATAGATCCTTTACCTCTTCTGTTAGATTTATTCCAAGGTATTTTATGGTTTTTGGTGCTATTGTAAATGGAATCAATTCCCGAATTTCTCTTTCTACAGTTACATTGTTAGTGTATAGAAAAACAACTGATTTCTGTGCATTGATTTTGTATCCTGCCACATTACTGAATGGCTGTATGAGTTCTAGTAATTTGGGGTTGGAGTCTTTTGGGTTTTCCACATAAAGTATCATGTCACCTGCAAAGAGAGAGAGTTTGACTTCTTCTTTGCCAATTTGAATACCTTTTATTTCTTTTTGTTGTCTGATTGCTGTTGCTAGGACTTCTAGTACTATGTTGAACAATAGTGGGCAGAGTGGGCATCCCTGTCGTGTTCCTGATCTTAAGGGAAAAGCTCTCAGCTTTTCCCCATTGAGAATGATGTTCACTGTGGGCTTTTCATAGATGGTTTTTATGAACTTGAGGAATGTTCCCTCTATCCCTATACTCTGGAGAGTTTTAATCAGGAAAGGATGTTGTATTTTGTCAAATGCTTTTTCTGCGTCAATTGAGAGGATCACGTGGTTCTTGTCTTTTTTTTTTTATCAGTGTGTTCTATCACACTGATTGATTTGCGAATGTTGAACCACCCTTGCATCCCCAGTTGTGATGGATAATCCTTTTAATGTACTGTTGGATCCTATTGGCTAGGGTCTTGTTTAGTATTTTGGCATCCATATTCATCAGGGATATTGGTTTGTAATTCTCCTTTTTGATGGGGTCTTTGCCTGGTTTTGGGATCAAGGTAATGCTGGCATCATAGAAGGTGTTTGGAAGTTTTCCTTCTGTTTCTGTTTTTTGAAATCGCTTCAGAAGAATAGGTATTATTTCTTCTTTAAATGTAGAATTTCCCTGGGAATCCATCTGACCCTGGACTCTTGTTTTTTGGGAGGTTTTTGATTACTGCTTCAATTTCGTTACTGGTTATTGTTTGTTTTTAAACTGAGAAATGCTAAATGGTAAATTATGGAATGTGAAATTACATTTTAATGGAATCCTATTCCCTCATTAATTACAGGATGCCAGAGTTAAGGTACCTGAGGTGGCTAGGATATTCTATCTTACTGTCTGGCCAACCTCCTTTGATAGATCTTAGCCTGTTAGTACTTCCCACAGAAAAACACTTAAAGGTGGTTCTGACTGTATGTGCCACCTCCTTGGACACTGTTGTTTTTCACACATGCAGGGGGACCTTCAAGTTCTTGCCCTTCTTTCTGTGACCGAATGCTTCACCAGACATAGTTTTCTGTGCAGGTGAAAATAGCCTGAGTTAGCAGTGTGGCAGACTAGATACCTATATACTTACACAGATCCTGTTACTGGAAAAACTGAAGATGTAGGATGAAATATACAAATGATCCTTTAAAGTGAGTCCATGAGCTAGTGACTTTTGCCAAACTCTGTTGAACCTGGTCTATGTGTTCCTACAGGACACAGAGGACACGAGATAAGACCCAAGGGCCTACAAAAGGTGTGAAGTCTACAGTGAAGCCCCTCCTCAGTGCAAGGATAAACTATACCAGTATTGCCTAGCCCTCTGCTAAGAGACCAGCCAAAACAAAACAAAAAAGAGCTCTTTGGAACCATGGTGCTAGATTATGCGGACAAAACTGGCCCTGAGAGGCTGGCCCTCTAACAGGTTTTAGTACAAATTCATGTGAACTGGCATGGCATTAAAAATCCTCAAGTGAGGAATTTAATTTTGAAAGGATTGCCATCAGGTAGTGCCTTCAGATCTCTGCCAAAGACAAATACAAATCCTTTTTAGAAGAGCCTACCCTCTAGCAAGGCTTCAGAGAATTCTGACATAACATTCCAAGAAATAATGAGCTCATAGTAAAAACATTGACAAAATGCATAAGGAAACAAGGCTCCATTAGTAAGAGCCAGCAGCAAAACAGAGTAGACTCAGATCTGCCTAGAGGGACTGTGTTATTGGAATTATCAGGCATGGAATATAAAATTACATGTAATGTGTTTAAATACCCAAAAGATCAAGCAGATTTTTTTTTTTAGGGATTTTATTTATTTGAGAGACTGAGAGAGCACAAGCAGGGGCAGAGGGAAAGGGAGAGGGACAAGCAGACTCCCCGTTGAGTGGGGAGCCCGATGTGGGGCTCGATCCCAGGACCCTGAGATCACGACCTGAGCCAAAGTCAGATGATTAACCAACTGAGTCATCCAGGCACCCCTCAAGCAGATTTTTTTAAATACCAAGTACCTGATAAATAAAAAATAAATTTATGTAATTGGATTTGAAGTAAACTCCAAATGGGTTTAGGGGCATTTTTAAAAAATAGGAATTGAAAGATACATGTGAAGAAATTGCAAGAATGTAGCCAAGACAGGTAGAAAATGTGAAAGAGATTAAGATCTATACAGGTTGAAGGGAGACTTAATCAGAGCCTCAGAGAGAGGTCAGGGAATGAGACACTATTTGGAGGAAAATGATGGAGATTTTAACAGAACTGACAGTGTTCCTAGTTCTCAAATTCAGGAAGCCCAGCAAATCCCAAAGAAGATTAATTTTTTAAAACCACCTTTACACACATTATAGTAAAACTATGGAACATCAAAAAAAATTTTTAAGCACTCAGAAGATAGATTACCTATAATGAATGTAAATTAGACTGACAGCAGACTTTTCAGCAGCCTCAGTAGAAGCCAAAGGATATGGGGTGATTTGACTTCAGAGTACATTAACATAAAATTAATGAGAAGTTAGAAATAAAAGAATTTTTAAAAGTTAGGCAAATGTAAACCTAAAAATGCTGGTATTATATTGATACTATATGTTAATATAATATGACATTGTATGTTTATATATATATTATATGGTCTGTATTTGTATCATACAAAATAGACTTTGAGGTAAAAACCATTATTGAGGGACACCTAGGTGTCTCAGTCCATTAAGCATCTGCCTTCGGCTCAGGTCATGATCCCAGGGTCTTGGGATCAAGTCCCATATCAAGCTCCTTGCTCAGTGGGGAGCTTCTCCATCTGCTTGCTGCTCCCCGTTTGTGCATGCACATGTTCTCTCTCTCTCTGACAAATAAATAAATAAATAAAATCTTAAAAAAAAAAACAAACACTGAAGTAAAAAGGGCCAGTACAGTAGTCCCCACTTATCCATGATTTCATGTCCTGTGATTTCGGTTGTCATGGTTAACAATGGTTGTCTGAAAGCAGACAATGTGTCAGAAGGTCAGCTGTAGCCTAACACTATGTCTCAATGCCTACATCATTCACCTCACTTCTTATCACATAGGCATTTTAGCATCCCACATCATCACAGGAAGGGTGAGTGTGGTACGGTAAGATATTTTGAGAGCGAGAAACCACATTCACATAAATTTTATTTATAATATATTGTTGTAATTGTTCTATGTTATCATTAGTTACTGTTAATCTCTTACTGTGCCTGATTAATAAAATAAAGTTTATCATAGGTGTGTATGTACAGGAAAAAATATATAGGGTTTGGACATACCTGTGGTTTCAAACCCCCACTTGGGGTCTTGGAATGTATTATGTGCAGATAAGGGGGAGTACTGTATATAATAATGAAATATTCAGCTCACCAGGAAGATAATTCTGAACTTGTATATACCTAATAATACAGTTTCAAAATATGTAAGGCAACAATTGACAAAACTGCAAGAAGACACAAGCAAATTCACCATATTGGGATATCTTAACATACCTTTCCAGGTAGTTAGCTTAAAATGAGCATATTAAAAAGTATACATAAAGAAAGACAGTAGTAAATATATTTTTTAAAGTAAATAAAAACATAACTGCTGACAGTTAATGTGAATTATAAGCTTACTGGAATGAATTTACATATATTCAACAAGTAGACTTGGTTCTTAAAAAATCAAATCAGGAGACAAATGAAAAGGCAAACTGCTGTAGTCCTATCCACTCAACCATGATAAACAGCTTGATGTAAATTCATGAGTGATCACATCGTATTGAAAGACATCAGGGGCACCTGGGTGGCTCAGTCGGTTAAGTGTCTGCCTTCAGCTCAGGTTGTGATCCCCGGGTCCTGGGTTCAAGTCCTGCGTCGGGCTCCCTGCTCATCACGGAGTCTGCTTCTTCATCTGCTGCTCCCCCTGCTTGTGCATTCTCTCTCTCTGTCTCTCTCATAAATAAATAAAATCTTAAAAAAAAAAAGACATCAATTTTACCCACATCACTCATTTACTGCAATACCAGTAAAACTCTCTGTTTACTTATGAAACTAGACAGGGAGATTTTAAATAAAAAAAGATAAAAGGCCAAGAATAGTCAAGATTGCTAACACAAATAATAAATCACCTAAGAGGTGAGAGTAGGTTTTGGGATGGCAAGGTACTTACTCTGATCTAGAAATATAAAATTAAATCAAGATATTATGGTTTGGGCAAGGAATAGAGAAATGGACCATTATAGCAGAGCAAAGAACCCTAAAATATACCCACACATATGTAAAACATTTATTTATGACAGAGCTGGCTATGCAGATGGAAATAGTAGACTTTTCAGTAAAATGATGTTGGGACAATGATTATCTATATGGGTAAAAATTAAAATTGGATCTCTGTGCCACACAATGTAAAGATTTAAATATAAAGTCAAAACTATAATGTTTTTATAGTTTATGTTTAAAAGAAGAATATATTTGTGGCCTAATGAACACATAAGCCAGTTGCAAAAATATATAAACCATTTGAAAAACTAGTAAATAGGGGCACCTGGGTGGCTCAGTCGTTAAGCGTCTGCCTTCGGCTCAGGTCATGGTCCCAGGGTCCTGGGATCGAGCCCCACATCGGGCTCCCTGCTCTGCGGGAAGCCTGCTTCTCCCTCTCCCACTCCCCTGCTTGTGTTCCCTCTCTCGCTGTGTCTCTCTCTGTCAAATAAATAAAATCTTTAAAAAAAAAAGAAAAAGAAAAACTAGTAAATAGGACTATGTTAAACCTAAGACCTTTATCATAATAAGATGAGAAAAGGGGAAGCTGCAAACAGATGACATTTACAGCATACATAACCAACAAAAAACTAGCATGGAGAACATAAAATGAAAAAGAAAAACTCAAACAACCTGGTAGAGAACTCAGCAAAGCTCTTGAGTGATCCTTCAGCAAGAGGAGAGACAGCCTGTGAGTCTAAGGCAGGAATGCAGCCTCATCAGCCATCAAGGAAGCACAGCCTGGCCGCTGTGTACCATCCCATTCCTCCTGCAGAGCTGTGGGGATCTAGCTCTCCTAATCAGCCTTGATGAGAGTCTCGAGCAACTGGGCATACCCTGTTGGGAATGTGCGTTCCTCTTGGGAAGCAGTGCATGTTAGAAGATGTTTCCACTCTTGGTTCTGAACCCTGAAGAAACTCGGCTCACCTGTATCGGAGACATGTGCAAGAATGCACAAAGAAGCACAATTTCCAATAGCAAAGATCTGAGAGCAGTCCAGATACCCATCGGTAAAAGAGCTGTGGTACTGTTGTACAGCGGAGTACCTTGTCACAGTGGAAGTGAATGCTATACAACAGCATGGGTGAATCTTGGACCTAATTTTTTAATACTTTTTCCCCCTTCTTTTTAATTATAATACAGTTAAATTGGTCTTTTGTGGGGAATTTCAACATAAGCCTAGATTCATGTACGTAACCACCACAGTCAGCATACAGAACAGTTCCCTCACTATGAAACTGCCTCATGTGAGCTACCCTTTACAGTTACATCCCCGGTACCCCTGACAATTGCCCATCTGTGATTCATCACCATCAATCCAGTTTTGCCTTTTCAAGAATGTCATGTAAAGGGAATCACACAGTATGCAATCTTTTGAGACTTGGCTTTTTTCACACAGTGTAATGCCTTTGAGATTCATCCAAGTTGTGTGCATCAATAGTCCTCTCTTTTTTTTTTTTTTTTTTTTAAAGATTTTATTTATTTATTTGACAGAGAGAGAGACAGTGAGAGAGGGAACACAAGCAGGGGGAGTGGGAGAGGGAGAAGCAGGCTCCCCGCAGAGCAGGGAGCCCGATGTGGGACTCGATCCCAGGACCCTGGGATCATGACCTGAGCTGAAGGCAGTCGCTTAACCAACTGAGCCACCAAGGCGCCCACTTTTTAAAATTCTTAATATGGTACATTACATAGATTTTCCCCCCACATCTTTGAAGAAGACAAAAGAAAACAAATTTTATAAGAATGCATCTAGTGTGATTAAAGAAAAGGAAAGTTCAAAAACATGCAAAAGTATATTGCTTAATTTTTCTCATCAGCATTTTATATTTTTCAGCATATAGATCATGTATATGTCTTACTAGATTTATACCTAAATATTTCATGTTTTGGAAGCTATTATAAATAGGTAGAGGGGTTTTTTTTATTTACAATTGTACATTGCTAGTATACAGAACTACAACAATGGTACAATTTTTTAAAAGACTGTTTATTTTTTTGACAGAGAGCACAAGCAGGGGGAGTGGGAAAGAGAGAAGCGGGCTCCCCGCTGAGCAGGGAGCCTGACGTGGGGCTCGATCCCAGGACCCTGGGATCATGACCTGAGCTGAAGGCAGACGCGCAACTGACTGAGCCACTCAGGCACCCATAGATATACAATTTATATGGTAGAACTATAAAGAACCACAAAGAGCTAGTAAGAGGCACAGTTCAGGAAAATAGATACCTGTGAAGCAGGAGTGGTCGCAGCTCCTGGAGAAGCTGCAGCAGCCTTCCAATGATTGGTGGTTTTCTGATTTCTCCTATCTCCTACCTGGTGCTTTCTCAAGACGTTGGACCACATACACTTCATAAATATTCTGTTGTATCTATTCGTCAGTCGTGTGTGTGTTTTAAATACTTTTAAATTGGGGATCTTGGGCTGGTCAACCTGCCAAAGAGTGTTACGTACAGCTTTCATTCCTGTGACACTGTGCTGACCACCACCTCTCCTAAGGAATCTCCAGAATCTGCTGATCCTGACTGCCATCAAGGCGGACCGCACACGGGTCATGGAATACATCAGCCGCCTGGACAACTACGATGCCCCAGACATTGCAAACATCGCCGTCAGCAGTGCGCTGTATGAGGAGGCCTTCACCATCTTCCGCAAGTTTGATGTGAACGCCTCAGCAATCCAGGTGAGCTGCTGAGTGCTGTCATGGTAGACCCTAGTGACCTCTGCCACACTGTGTCCTCGTCATCACCAACGGTGTCACACCCTCCAGTTGTTTGATGCATCTCTCAGATCCTTGTGCTCTTTTCTGCTCTTCACCAGTAACCCATCTTCCCAAGCTGTTGGCTCCTACTCTGCTTGTGCTCCTGCTGTCTGGCAGTCACCCCCACTTCCTGGTCATTCCTCTAGACTTGGATACCTGAATCGAGGTGTTGTGGTCAGCCCTGGTGACCGAGGTGTCTGATTCTCAGAGGCCCTCTCACATGATGACTGTTCCAGTCCTTCACCCTCTGCTGCCTCAGCTCCCCAGAACAGTCCCGCCAGCCCTCCTGCCCACCTTCAACCCGACCAAGATCCTTTCCCTTAGCCCTCCTCCCTTTCCTCCCAGACTGTTGGCCTTTTCTGGTTTTATTTCCGAATGAATTATAAACCATGGGACAGATCACTTTAACTGCTGTCTTACCAAGATTCTTTATGTCCTTGCCTCTTTCCCTTACCATTTTTCTGTACCTGCCTGTGAAATCTCAGATCTCCTCTTTTCAGTTCATACATGGTCTATGGCCTTGCTCTGAGATCAAACTGTATGAGGGGCAGCTGCTGCACCCAAGCCCTCCAGACTGTCCTTCAAGCCTGTTTTCTGCCTGCTGAGCTATCTCATTCCCCACAGTAGCTCCTTTGAGCCTTTTTACAGCCTGTATGCCCCATTGTACTATCTTACCAGGATCGGGAGGCAACTCCCATGTCATTCTCCTGGCCCAAAAAGCTTAGCTTGGCTGTCTCTCATTTCTTTATGCCTCTTTGTTGGAGTGTCTCTTCTCCACATGGCATTTTCCTCCTTTACAGTATAGGTCTCATCTTTTCCCTCCATTCATCATCTGAGAAATACTTAATGCCCAGTTGCTTTGGACTGAATTGAAATGGTCATGCAACTTTAGGCAAAATGTAGAACTGAACAAAAATCTGTCTGCTCCCTGGAGCTGACTGGGTGTTGCGGAGAATGAGAGCCCTCTTGTAACCCCTAGGTCCTGATTGAGCACATTGGAAACCTAGACCGAGCATACGAGTTTGCGGAGAGATGCAATGAGCCTGCTGTGTGGAGTCAGCTGGCCTGCGCCCAGCTCCAGAAAGACTTGGTGAAAGAAGCCATTGACTCCTACATTAGAGCTGATGACCCTTCCTCTTACCTGGAGGTCGTTCAGGCAGCCAGCAGGAGCAGTAAGTGAACCTCCTCTCCCTGGGGCTCTGCTTCTCACTGGTGTGAAGCCTGGCAAGAGAAGGATGTGGCCCTCCCAGGAATCTGCACATGTTACACATCCAGAGATATTGGAGACATTGCTAAATCAAAGTTTTCCAAAAGAATCTATTACTGTTATTCTGTTAATGACACTAGCTCTTCAGTTGGCTGTTAACTAGACACTAGCTCTTTGGTTGGCAAGATAGTTTAAGCACAGTGCATAGCATTATCATGATAATTTTAAGGTCAGAAACTTAGACCCAGAGCTTCTTCTGGCCTTTCCAATTAACTGTGGTCCACACTTCTCCAGGGGCTGGAATAAGCATCCTGTCTCCTGGTGAGGTCTCTTTACTTGGTGACATGGAACTTCCCATCCCCAGAGTCAGCCTCCATGTGGTTCTGCCCTTTCTGTCTCTCCCACCTGGGATAGGGCTCTGCTTAGCAGGCAAACAAGTCCTTCTAGACCTTACCTGGAGTCCAAGCCCTCACTGAAGCCGAGTGGGAGATTAAACATCTTAACTGGGGACAAAATGGGAGGAGCTGAGCCTCCTGTTTAAACTCAGCAGCTCTGGATTAACGTATTTTTGTTTTCTGTCTTTAGACAATTGGGAGGATCTGGTTAAATTTCTACAGATGGCCAGGAAAAAGGGCCATGAATCCTATATAGATACTGAACTTATTTTTGCCCTGGCTAAAACCAACCGTCTGTCTGAGCTAGAAGATTGTATTAATGGACCCAACAATGCCCACATCCAGCAGGTAGGCCATGCCCTGGGGACCACAAACTGCTCCAGGCAGTTTTAGGGATCGCTTCCTAGAGTGGCGCAGATCTTTGACACTGAGAAACAAGCCAGCCCGTGAATTAAGTCCTGTATTACTGTCACTGGTATGGAAGTTAAGTCCCCTGGTTGTGCACATCAGAATGATTCTTCTATAAAATGGACTATGTGCCAGTGTTCTAGCTGTTATCACTGAAGAGCAAAGTGAACGAGTAACTGGCCAGGTAAAAGAGATAGGTTGGAAATTAACAGCTTTTCATATGTTAGCAATTATTATAATGTAATGGGAAGAATATTTTTTAAAGTAGGAATAACACAAAAATGTTTAAACAAACCTTAAGGCAAAATGTTAAATAAAAGAAAGAGCTAAATAACTGTAAAGTCTCCTATTTCCTGGGGTAAAATTCCAGATGAAAGAATTATGGGTAAAAGTTGAGGGGTTTTTTTTCTTAGTAAAAAGTTTTCAATATTTATTTGAATCTTTGTATGAGGAAGGAGTTTTTAAGCATATAAGCAGTGGAAGAAAGCACAAAGGAAAGTATCAGTTCATCTAATGCATAAAAGCTTTAAATATATGTATATTCCTAATCATGGGCCTCATAGGTCTAGATGTAAAAATAAATCCCAAGAAAGAAGAAAAAGTCCAAATAGCTTTTACATATAAATATTTAATCATTGCAGCATGATTTATACTAATAACAGTTGAAAACCAGTGTCCAACAAAAGGAGATAACGTCCTTCAGTGGAATATAATACAGCCATTACAAGTATTTAGAGTCTTGTTTGTGACAGAAAAACCTTTGAAGTAAGTTCTAGCCAAGTGAAAACCTGCATGTACAATATGATAAACATATCTGTGTACCTAGAAAAACATCCCAGGTGGTGACAACGAAGAACTCAGAGATAAGGATTGGGCAATACTATTCCATTTTCCTTTCACTTGCCTATGTTTGCCAAGTCTTGTTTTAATCGGTGACCATAACTTTTAAATTGCCTTTATAATCAGAAAATGAATAAAGGTGTTAGGAAATGAAGCCTTGGGGGCGCCTGGGTGGCTCAGTCGTTAAGCGTCTGCCTTCGGCTCAGGTCATGATCCCAGAGTCCTGGGATCAAGCCCCGCATCGGGCTTCCTGCTCTGCGGGAAGCCTGCTTCTCCCTCTCCCACTCCCCCTGCTTGTGTTCCCTCTCTCGCTGTATCTCTCTCTGTCAAATAAATAAAGTCTTTAAAAAAAAAAAGAAAGAAAGAAAATGAAGCCTTGCCCAAAATCTCCCTCTGAATTCATAACAGAATTCTCCCGACTGGGGAGTCTATTAAATACCATAGCGAGAGATGCTGTCTTGGGTCACACAGAAGGTAAATCCTACCGGAAGTTAGCTGGACTGGGAAGCTCAGATGGCTTTGCTTGTTCTTTGCCTCTGTTCATGGTGACCCTAAGGCTGTGCTCCCTGCCTTCCACAGTCCTCCAAGGTGGGGTCAGTACATGTCAGCCAGATCAGTCCACCACCTGTTTTCATATGTGTCCCACAGTCTGGCTTCTGCTGACTGAAGTCCCGTGATATCATTTAACTCATTTTCCCTGTATTGCCTATAAATTGACAATAACAAGAGTCTTAAAGGATCATACGCTTTGATACGATACTTCATTAACTAATCCATTCAACGAACTTTTCTTGAGCATCTTCCATGTGCCAGGATAGGGACTGTGGATGCAGGTGTGAAAATAGTAGTCGAATTTCTGCCTTTGTGGATCTTACGATCCATTCGAGAAATTTGTGACGTGTTAAATGGTAAGTTTACAGGAGAAAAGCACAGCAGGGAGAGGTGGACAGTGTAGGGCAGGTGACGTGGGAAGGTGGGTGGTGCACTTCTCGACGGGTGGCCAGCAAGGTGTCCCAGAGGTGAGGTCCTGAGTCTGAATGCCTCTGAGGGAGGAGGCCTGAGTGCAGACAGAAGAACCTGTGCAGGGGTGCCTTGAGGAATACGTCAGTGTGTTGCAGGAGCAGTGCAGTGGTGGCCCAGGGGCCTGAAGCAGGACCTCAAACATGAGCTCACGGTTCCAGTCAGAGAGGGAATGTTGGGGAGAGGTGGTTGTTGGCGAGGATGTCAGGACTTGCGGGACACGGGCAGGATTCTAGCTTCTGCTCTGGGTGAGTGAGATCAGAGGACTCTGAGCAGAGGAGGGATATGATCTGGTCTTAGGGGTTAACAGAGCTCCTCTGGAGTTTCTGCTGTGCTGAAAACAGACTGAAGGACAGAGGCAGAAGCAGTGAGAGCAGATAAGAGGCTATTCAGTAGCCCAGGCCAGAGTCAATGGCCACTCAGAGAAGGTGGTCGAGGTGAGTGGCAGAGAGCTGGTGATAAGCTTGGGCTGCTGGTGGAGTGTGAGTGAGAAGGGGGAGTGAGGCAGCTGTGCCATGTGTGGTGTGGGACAGCCCTGGACAGATGGACTTGTGCTTACTGAGGTGGGGGCCATGTATGAGGCCTGCCTGGAGGACAGTCAGGACTCGCGTGCAGGCAGGTTCGATCTCGACATTCAGGGGCGTCTGTCCTGGGTACAGAAGTCCAATTTCCAAGGAGAATTTAAGAATAGAGCTGTAAACGTGGCAGTCTTCAGTATGCAGTTGACCCTGTGCAATGGGGGGCGGCTGAGGCCTGAGACCAGGGCACCCCAAAGCCCAAGGGCAGGGAGAAGTGGGGATGGAAAGTGGTGGGGGTGGGGGGACAAAAGCAAAGGGTTGTGCAGGGAAGCGAGTAGGTGTCTGTCGGGGAGAGTGATGGGTAAGCTGTGCATCATGAGCTGGCGACTTAGAAGCAGTGACCCTGCTAGCAAGTCGGCAAGAGACTGATTACAACGGATTCCAGAGAGGACAGAAGGAGACTGGGGACAGCTTTTAAGACCGATAGACATCTCTTCTGAGAACTATTGCTCAAAAAGAAAGGGTAGAAGCAGAGTGGTAGCCAATAGCTGGGCTGAGGTCACAGTGAAGATTGGTTGGTTTGGTTTGGAGCTGGGGAAATAACACTGATTCCTTAAGCTTATAGGAGTGATTTAGTACGGAGGGAAGAATCACTGCTAGGCTTGCTGGAGCAGGGGAGGGGACCTGGAGCAGGGGAGGGGAGCTGGGGTCACGTGCACCAGTGGGGTTGGCGTTGGGGCCAGGTGAGGACCATAGATGCAGCAAGGGGGCAGGCTCAGTCCTGGTGCTTATGGAAGGGCTCTTCTGGTTGTGTCTGTCTCCTCAGGGTTTGGGAAGCCAGGCACTCAGCTTGAGTTGCTGGAGATTTGGGGGGAGAAGATAGGAAATGAATGATGGACAAGGAGCGAGTACCTGGGCTGAGGGAGTAGGATTGCTAGTGTTGTGTGTTCCTCTAGGGCCATCATCATGAAGTTTAAGAGAGCCTGGGTGGCACTTTGGGTTTTGGCTATCTGAATTTAGCTCTGCGGTCTTGGGTGCGGAGTTGGCAGAGAAACCGCTCTAAGCAGGACTGGGGCTTGGCCTAGTGAGTACAGCCAAGTGCAACCAAGGCAGTGAGGGTAGAGCCACATGGCTTGCCAACAGCCAGCAAGCCAGGAGGAGAGTTGGCCGGTCGCAGATGGGGATGGTGGGCAGGACTTGGGGTGTCTGGAGGTGGTGGTGAGCTGGAAAGGAGGGGAGGCGGTAGGCAGAGAGTAGGTTCTTATACCAGGCTTCCCAGGGTTGGCAGCTGACAGTGACTGGCTGTTGTCAGGAGAGATGCAAGGTCTTCAGAGCAGAGGAAGTCAAAGAAAGCTAAAGCTCTCAGGGAATGAGCGAGATCTATGGGTGGCAGCAAGAACCAGGGCTGGTGTGTGATCCCTGGCAGGCCATTCTCTGGTGGGCAGCTGTTAGTGGGGCGGAGGGGACTGGCCTGGAAGCAGCAAGGAGCACACCTCTGAGGCCAGGCCCACTGGGGTGCAGATGTGGGAGATGACAGCCAGCAGACACAGGAGCAGGCGGTGGAGAGTGGATCCAGGGCCTGAGGGGCACACTTTATCCTTCAGAAGCTCTGTGTAGCCCAGGCTGCTGTGTGATCAGAACGGTACTCGCCTTCTTTGAAAACAGAAATACCCCTGCCACCTAGGAACTTTAGACCATCTCTGGAGAATCTTCCCATTTAAGAAGGTCTCAGCAAAGCTACCTGGTTGTTCGTAGGTTGGAGACCGCTGTTACGAGGAGGGAATGTATGAGGCTGCCAAGCTCCTGTACAGCAGTGTTTCTAACTTTGCCCGCCTGGCTTCCACCCTGGTCCACCTCAGGGAATACCAGGCAGCGGTGGACAGCAGCCGCAAGGCCAACAGCACCCGGACGTGGAAGGAGGTAAGCATAGGAAGTCTCCAGGACACCACTAGTCTCTCAAGCCTTTCCTCCTTGTCCTTCCTTCCTCCACACCCTTGTGCCAGATGGGATGTGTCTGGACGACTGCCTTGTCCAGGCAGGGTTCCGAGTCTTCCGGGAAGGCTCAGAGAACCTCGTAAGCTTGCATTTGTGATTGAAACAAAGGCCTTGGAGAGTTCTGTTTTGGACCAATCAGCTCCCAGAGGCTGTCTTAATAGCATGGAATTATCAGTATGAGAAGTAGTGTCATAATTTAAGATATTTTTAAAAACCACCTTATTAGTGGTATAATCAGTGTAAATTGGCATTTTTGGTCTTTTGTAGTAAATTGGTAGGGCACGTCTTCTAGCTCTCGGTTAATACCAGAATTATCTGTAAGTAGAAAAAAGTTTGTAAAGAGAGGTACAAAAGATTTAGCTTCAATGAATCTCTGAAGTACTGTTTAATAAAAGATTAAAATCAACATAAATGTCTAATATCAAGGGCATGGTTAAATAATGTACATATTGCAACTTTACCAAAATGAATAGGCAAGGTTATGGGAGGGGAGGTTTTGAGTATTCTGTGAGAAACATAAGTAGAATGTGCAGGGTAATTCCATTCTGTGTGTGAGTATGTGAGAGAGAGATCTGGTGGGTGCTGTATCACAAGAAATAGAGCTGGTAACAGTTGTGTTTCGAGGTAATGAGCAGTTATCTCTGGGTTGTGGAACTATTTTTGTTTATCTGGGTTTTCTGCCGTATCTACCATGAAAACACATGCCTATATAGAAGATGGGGAGGTAGGGAAACCTCAAGAGAAGCCAGCTTTGCCTGTGGGTATGAGGTCTCTCTTCAGCCATTGAAAAAAGAGCAGCTTAGGGGCACCTGGGTGGCTCTGTTGGTTAAGCATCTGACTTGGGCTCAGGTCATGATCTCAGGGTCCTGGGATCAAGCCCCAAGTGGGGCTCTCTGCTGAGTGGGGAATCTGTTTCTTCCTCTCCCCCTGCTCATGTGTTCTCTCTCTCTCTCAATAAATAAATAAAATCTAAGGAAGGAAGAAGGGAGGGAGGGGGAGAGAGAGAGAAAGAAAGAAAAAGGAAGGAGCGAGCGAGCAACTCAAGGGCCCCTTCTGAGTCTTTCTGAGCAGAAGCCCGGGGGGCTTCTTTTACTTCCTAGAACTTGTTATCATTGAGTGTATATACTGCAGAGTGCCTAAAACAAAAGCTCAGTTTAAAAAATATTTATTAGGGTGCCTGGGTGGCTCAGTTGGTTAAGCAACTGCCTTCAGCTCAGGTTATAATCCTGGAGTCCCAGGATCGAGTCCTGCATCAGGCTCCCTGCTCAGTGGGGAGTCTGCTTCTCCCTCTGACCCTCCCCCCTCTCATGTGCTCTCTCTCTCTCACATAAATAAATAAAATCTTTAAAATATATATATATATTTATTAAAATAAGCTCCTCCCAAATAAACAGCACTCAGATGAACTATACTCCTTTGACAGTTATTCTTGAACTTTGTTAAACCGTTTTTCAAACCCCAAACCGGAAAGTCCAGCATTGCTTTCCTGTCCCCTAAAGACTCTTTCACATCTCAGGGCTTAGAAGTAATGCATGAGTCCTCTTCTCTGCAATCTCAAATACCCCTTTGGCCTGCAGATTAGAAATGGCATTATTTTTTCTCCCAGTCTCACGCAGCTCACCTTTCAGTTATTTACTTGTTCAGAATCTAACTTTAAAAACCCTGTTTGCTGGTATTTCTGCATTTGTAGTTGCATTCCGGCAGCCAGCTCTTGTGGCACTGTGCCCTTGGGGACACTCACATTCTCTGGCCTTCCCTCCCATAGGTGTGCTTTGCATGCGTGGATGGGCAGGAGTTCCGCCTTGCACAGCTGTGTGGTCTTCACATTGTCATTCACGCAGATGAGCTGGAGGAGCTGATACGCTATTACCAGGTAACTAGTCTCTGGCCAGAGATGATTTCTACCAGCAGTGGAGATGATGAATGACACCTAAACACTCCACATAAAGGGACGCTCATCCCCTTAGTATGTGTCACATCCTCAGGTAGGCATACAAAGCACTGTCTCTATGGGAAAGTCTTTTCATGTGATAGACGACCCATCCACAAATCAGATTGGTGTGTTAGATATCCTGGACCTAACTGCAGGCTGGTATTTGTGTTTTTAAGAGTACTTCCCCCTCGGGCGCCTGGGTGGCTCAGTTGGTTAAGTGACTGCCTTCGGCTCAGGTCATGATCCTGGAGTCCCTGGATCGAGTCCTGCATCGGGCTCCCTGCTCGGCAGGGAGTCTGCTTCTTCCTCTGACCCTCCCCCCTCTCATGTGCTCTCTCTCATTCTCTCTCTCTCTGAAATAAATAAATACAAGCATAGAGGTGTCGGGGGGTGGGGGGCAGAGGGAAACAGGGCCTGGGACTCAGAGAAGAAACTCAGCTCGAGAAATGAAATAGGAGCCATTGGTTGACACACAGATGGGACATAAAGACACGCAATTTGAGTGAGGTCAGGGGGGTGGGGGCAGATAAAGAATAGCAGAAAGCGAGCCTAGGGCTCTCCAACATGGGTTGGGGTAAAGTAAGAAGAAGTTACAGAGAACAAGGCATCTGTGCCCAGGAGGGAGGGATCCTGCTGAGGAGTTTTGCTGCAAAGAGTAGAAAAATGGTATGGCAATGGTAGGGTCCATGGAATCAAGAAAGAGCATTTCAGGATGGGAGAATAAGGATGTTTGCTAAAGGCAAGCTGTGGAGGGAGAAGCTGATGCCCAGAGAGAAAGGGACAGTTACTGGCCCATCAGCCTCAGTAGGTGGCAGGTGCTGGGGCCTAAGCCAGGAGCACAAGCAGCATGCGAGTAGACATGGGTACAGATGCCGGTAGGGTCAACACAGACATTTGCTCCTAATGGCTTCCATTGCTCAGTGAAGCAGGAGCAAGGTTATCCACACAGTGAAGACAGGGAATGAGGAGGGTGTGAAATCGTCCTCTGGGGGTGGCCCTTGAGGTTTTTGGGCATTAATGTGATGGAAACCAGTCAGACTCAGCTCAGGCACGTCAGGCGGGCTGGAACCAGAGTGCATAACCGAGAGAGCAGGGCTGGCCCTCCCGGGTGTGTTTGCCCCTACCTCAAGCATGTCTGTTCGTCTGTCAGGATCGGGGCTACTTTGAGGAACTGATCTCTCTGCTGGAGGCAGCCCTGGGCCTGGAGCGGGCCCACATGGGCATGTTCACAGAGCTGGCCATCCTCTACTCCAAATTCAAGCCTCAGAAGATGCCAGAGCACCTGGAGCTCTTCTGGTCCCGAGTCAACATCCCAAAGGTAAACTAGCCCTCTTTGAGGTTCTGGCTGCCATGTGCATGTGGGCACAAGCCCAGCCCTCAGCCTTGGCTACCCTCCCAGGTGCTGAGAGCTGCAGAGCAGGCGCACCTCTGGGCAGAGCTGGTGTTCCTCTATGACAAGTATGAAGAGTACGACAATGCCGTCCTTACCATGATCAATCACCCTACTGACGCCTGGAGGGAAGGGCAGTTCAAGGATGTCATTACCAAGGTAAGAGGGTGCCTGAGCACCAGCTCCTGTCTGCCTCTGCCCAGCCTAGCCTAGGGGCGGGCAGGATGAATGCCAGTGTGTGCGCCCCAGGGTGTGTTTGTGTTTGCCTTCATCTTGTGAGGGTCTCACTGCCCTCTGTGGAGGTCATGGTGATTCTGCACAAAGGGAATGGATGCTTAGGAAGGGTAGTGACTGGCCTCGGCGCCAAAGCCAGGCTACAGGCGGGGCAGGGCCTAGGACCACTCTCCCTACCTCACTCCCCACCAGGGTCCTGAACAGCCAGACCCTGGTGTTTGCTCTTCCTTCTGCCCTATCAGATTGGGACCCACCTCCAGACCCCGTCTATACCATTTCCTGTTGTATTGTTTCATATTTTCTACCATCTGGCATATTTTTTCTTCACGTCTCTGCTCCTAAAACTGCTAGCCCCAGAGGAGCACGGACACCTGTGGAGGTGGATTCATGAACCCGGATCTGCTGGCCTCTGGGTCCCCACCCTTCCTCGGAGCATCCACCCTCCAGTAGTCTAGTTGGGCTAAACCAGGGTGCTGAACTATTCCACCAGCTGCCAAATACTGTTAGAAGGTGTCAGGTCTGGGTGCAGGCACTGAGCAGGCCTCTGCTGTTTTGTTTCTGGGCTCAGCGTGGGCCCAGCTTCCAAGCTTCTCCTCCTCTGTGAGCCCTGTGTATTTAAAGGTGAGGGAATGAAGCTTTCTGTCATCAGTCCCGGGTCTTTTGCTTTGAGTGTCCTCATTTTGTCGCAGTGGCCTTACATGAATAACTTGTCCACAGGTCTCTCCCATTTGCTGTATGTCAGTGAAAGATAGCATTTTGACTGTGTGTTGGTCCTGTTGCTCCCAGGAGGGATGGCGGTGGGGCATTGGCTCCTCACCATCTGGGTCAGGGAGTTGTCTACCTTCTGTTCTACATATGGCCGCTGAGGGCAGGTGTGGGTGACGGGTGGGGTACCTAGCCAGGTCTCAGCGTCTTAGGTCACACACGTCAGTGCTATTTAGTGTGGTGGTATGTGAAATCGGTGGCCTTCTGCAGACATCCCACCCTATACAGGTCTACAGGTTGCTGATGGAAGAGTGGGCAGATTTCACGTTCCTGTGCCCCCAGCACATAAGAAAAACATGCTGGAAAACCCATACTTGATCAATTCTAGGCATGCTTTTTTCACATTGAACTCAAATGATATCGGGGTGCATTTTAAAGTTGATGACATGCCATGGTTGAGGTGGCAGTGCTTTTTGTTTCTTAGTGGTGTCTGGGGCGTTATAAGCTGTCCAGGCAGCTGATGTGGCCCATGACCCGAGTGCAGTCTACCTTGATGGTGGTCAGGATCAGAAGATTCCTGAGGAGAGGTGGAAGTCAGCATGACATCTTCGGTCCAAGGTCACATGCTCGCAGACAAGACCATGTCTTTTTTTTTTTTTTTTTAAGACTTTATTTGAGAGAGAGTGAGAAAGCACAAGCAGGGGAGGAGGAAGGACGGGGAGAAGCAGACTCCCCGCTGAGCAGGGAGCCCGATGTGGGGCTCAATCCCAGGACCCTGGGACCATGACCTGAGCCGAAGGTAGACGCTTAACGACTGAGCCACCCAGGTGCCCCGACAAGACCATTTCTTGTGGCAAAACAGTGTTCATGCAGCTGACAGCTGAGTTCTGTTCTTGATGCCTCTGCCTCTCTGCTATGTGAGAGAGCCTTGTCAGTTTGCATGTGGAGGAGGGATGTAGAGGACACCTACCTGGTGTGGTGGCTGGTGTAGTGGCCTGGCAGAGAGGCCTTGGCACACAACAGGACTCTGGGCACACAACAGGAGAGCTTTAGAATCATCTGGCCACAGGACTGAGTGGTGGAGGGCCAGGCAGGGGTGACACAGACCTGGGTTGCATCTCAGCCATTTGCTGTCTCTGTCACTGTGAGCTAGTGTCATCACTGTGAACCTCAGTGACCCCATCCATAAAATGGACATGTTTCCTGCCTGCCAAGTGAGCAGCAGCAAGTGCCTGGCCTACAGTAGGTGCTTCTCACAGGTAGTGCAATAACTGTCAGGAGCCAGAGCACCCTCACTGGTCACCCTTGAGCTCGTGACAGAATCTTTGAGCCTGTTTCTCTTCTTCAAAACAGGAATAATGCCCCGTCCCTAGTCTTGGGGCAGCGGTGGCCATCCTTACCTACTGCACAAGTGGGTATGACCTTGTAGGTGCTCCTCTCCTGGTGCTGGCTCCACAAGAGGGTGCCACACAGACGCCAATGCCCTAGATGGGAGCAGTGGATGCTTCAGAGAGTGCCAGATGTCACCAGATCAGTGGCTCAGCCCAACACAACACATGTCTGTGGACCCACCCACCCAGAGTGGTTGGGCCTGCTCATGTCCAGCTTCATAGTCACTGCAGTGAGGGAATGGAGCCTGGCCAGTTGTGCTCTGCCTTAAGCTGTCTCAGCAGAGGGATGTGGAGCACTCTGGCCATGCTTTAGTGAAGGCAGCAATGACTTGTTCCAAAGGCGGGGAAAGCGGGTTATCCAGTGTGCCCCTGCCCTTCTACCCCACCTTACGTCCCCACTGCCCTTTCTGCTTGTTAGACATCTAGTCTGGCTAGACATCTAGTCTGATTGGGTCCAGATACCATTAAGTAAAAGGGCCTGGCTGGAAGATTAGCAGGTTCCAGAGTTCTAAAGCAAGTGTGCCCAGGGGAAGGGGGGTGGGCACCGACAGGGACAGCACCAGGGACCCCGAGGCCAGTCTAGGTCAAAATCTGTGGTGACAGTGAGTGCTCTGCTCTGAGAGGGGCAAATCCAAGCCAGGGACTGGAGAGGAGGATAAAGTCAGTAACCAAAAAGAGTACCAGTAATGAGGGGGGCTGTGGGTAGTCCTCTTCCTCTGCCATGTGGTCTGCAGATGTCACTGGGCCCACATTGCTACTGGCTTACTTGGACCTAGTGTTACTAGAAAGCTCCCACTGTGCCCACCCCCTCCACCCAGCATGACTCTAATGTTGCTACATTTTGTGTGCACCCTTGGACCTCTGCGTGCTCCCTTGGACAGGCTGATCACCACAGACCTGGCACACGTCCCTTTGGAGGTAGGAACCATGTTCTCCTCTGAACACCAGGCCCCACTATCAGCAGGCCTAGGAGGGTGGCCTTCCTAGAGACACAGGGTCAGCCTGGAACGACTCAGCCCTCTGCATACCATGGTGTCTTGTCTGAGAGCAGTGAAAACATAATAGGATGTGTTATGGATTTGCTTACAGCTCAGGGTGAGCTTCCAGGGAGGACTGGGGGAATCTTGCTTGGATAAAACCATGTTTTGATGTTCGGGTTTATCCTGGCCTGTTACCCCTCATTCATTCACTCAACAGATACTACCTGAGCATCGACCCTGCATCAGATACTAGGGCGAGGCAGGAAACAAAGGCCTGCCTTTTAGGTCACTGAGGAGAAAAATGTCAGAGGTGGGAAGGGGGGCGTGTTGGGAGGGAGTGTTTGGTCTTGAAAGGGGCAGTCACAACAGGCCTCACTAATAAAGTGCAGTTGGGCAAAAACTGGAAGGAGTTATGGTGGAGTGTGCTGCATTTGAGACAGGTGGGTGGGGCAGCCTGGGGATTGACAGGAGCCAACCCTTAGCTCTGTCTCCACCCATAGGTTGCCAATGTGGAGCTCTACTATAAAGCCCTGCAGTTCTATTTGGATTACAAACCTCTGCTCATCAACGACCTGTTGCTTGTGCTGGCGCCCCGGCTAGACCACACCCGGACTGTTGGCTTCTTTGCAAAGGTGAGTCAGCCAGCATCCCAGAGCCAGAGAAGGGTATTGGGCCAAGGTCATCTGAGTGTAATATCTTAATAAATAATTTATTTTTATTTTTGTTAAAAGATTTTATTTATTTCTTTTTAAAGGTTTTATTTATTTGAGAGAGAGAGAGAGAGAGAACACAAGTAGGGGGAGCAGCAGAGGGAGAGGGAGAAGCAGGCCTCCCCGCTGAGCAGGGAGCCTAACGTGGGGCTCGATCCCAGGACCCCAGGATCATGACCTGAGCCGAAGGCAGACACTTAATCCACTGAGCCGCCCAGGCACCCCATTCCTTAATAAGTAGTTTTTTAAATTGATCCCCAGCAAATGTAAAGATTAAATGTTTCAAACTGCTTTAGGTTTCAGATACAGCTTTGTCTTTCAGCCAAAATATCCATAGACGAAATTGGCATTTACTCAGTAACCCAGGCAGCCCTTCATGTGTTAGTATGTGTAGGGCATATCAGTTGTGGCTGTCCGGAAGGAGACCTGGAGCTAGGCTGTACACTTTGGCCCATCAGTGTGTCACAGTGCCCCCAGCTCAGTGCCCTGATGACTTGCCTGAGTGCCCTAACCATTCTCCTGACTTGTCAGGCAGGCCAGTTGCCCCTAGTGAAGCCTTACCTGCGGTCAGTCCAGAGCCACAACAACAAGAGTGTGAATGAGGCCCTCAACCACCTACTGACGGAAGAGGAGGATTACCAGGTGGGTGTGGGGGAAGGAGCCTTATCAGAGGGCAGTGACCTCCCTTTGCCCCAGGGACCCCTGCAGCCAGTGTTGGGCACTCAGGGACTGGAGAGCCCCTCCTCGTACCCGCCCCCTTCTCCGAGGGCTGACCTTGCACAGGAGGGGTTGTGGGCCCCACAAGGCACCAGAGGTAGATGAAGAGGGGCCTTTCTGAGGCCATGGTGGCAGCAGCTGCCAATGACTGATTCCTGGTTGTCCGCTCCACTGTGTCCCTCACCCACGGAAAGGCCGGGTCTTCCTAGGGTTTGAGGGCATCCATCGATGCCTACAACAACTTTGACAACATCGCCCTGGCACAGCGGTTAGAGAAGCACCAGCTGATTGAGTTCAGGCGTATTGCGGCTTATCTGTACAAGGGCAACAAGCGGTGGGCCCAGAGCGTGGAGCTCTGCAAGAAGGACCATCTCTACAAGGTGGGTTTCCCGGTGCCCCACGCGCTCCTGTGTGCTTCCTGATGTTTTGGGGGTAGGGGCTGGTGAGATGGCCACAACCCCCTATCAGGAGGTACTTATGGTGGGGACAAGGAGGATGAAGTAAAGGGGGACCTGTTTGTAGAACACAGGGTGAAGATCATTATCTGTCGTTAACATTGAACTTCTTCACAGTTACTTGGATCAGAAGACTAGCTCCTATGGAGTTGAATCTTTCCCAGCAGGTGTTTGTGACTCTCACTCTCCCTGAACAGAGTGTGGCAGCATTCACTTGGCACCTACTTTACTTTCTATTGATCAAGATATAGGGAATAAAAACACCAAAGTGAAAATCCCATTCACAATACTTGTTTCTGCCATTGAGCAGTGGCTCAGTACCACCCTCAGGTCTTGATCCAGATCTGGGCATCTGCTGGCCAGGGTGGGCTGCTTGGAGAGATCCCAGGCCCTTGAAGGCATTACCTTCGCTCCACCTGGCCTCAGCATCTCCCCAGTGGGGTAAAGTGCAGTTGCATGAGAGGGCCGTTGTAATGTGCGGTGTGGCTAAGCTGATTTCCAAGGGTTCCTCGTGCCGTGAGCCTCTGGGGAGCCTTTGCTCAAGCCATGAGCTTGACCTAAAAGGTGTTACTCCCAGAACTGTCCTTGGCATTCCTGAGTTTCTTTCTCAGAAGAGGACAGGCGTCTCTCTCTCACGGCACATGGGCCAAGGCCAGAGAAGCCTGGACATCAGGGACACGTCAAGCTTCATCCCGATTGTTACCTCCAGTTTGGGACTGTTATGTGACATGTCCTCCCTTTTAGTGACAGTGCTCGTAGTCCTTCCTGGGGTGCTAACAGAGGGAACTCTGAGACAGTTTGTCAGGGTCCTCAGGCACTGGCACTGGGAGGTGGCAGTGGGGCTCCAACACACCAGAGGGAAACTGCCCCTGGCTAGGGGTTCCCAGTTGTCCCATCCTGCCAGTGTACACACCAGGGCCTTGAGTGCACGGCCCCTTATCGCTCGGGCAATGAATGAGTGAGTGAACAGTGCTGTGAGAACTGCCAGAAGGCCACCTGTCCCCTTCTAACCAGCAATCCCACTCAGAGCAACGTGTGCAAGAAAGAATCCACAAGGACAAAGCCACACACAGAAAGCCATGGGCATACTTTCCAGTGCCCTGGTTTTCAGTGAGGGCGACTCTGACCCCCAGGGAATGTTTGGTTGTCACAGCTGGTGGTGCGGTGCTTCATCTAGTAGGTGGAGGCCAGGGTGGTGCTAAAGAGCCCACGATGCACAGCACCCCCCCAACACACACACATGTGTCAGCCATGCCTTGGTAGCAGAGCCCACCCTGCATGGAAGTCCTGGGAGAGTGGGCGGTCGTAGTGTGCCACCTGGAGGGGTTGGTGAGTAGCCACTGCTGGCTTCTGGGACAGTCATAAAGCAATAAGAAACATGCTTTCCAGATTGCAGAGGTTGGGTGTAAAAGCACAGTGGGCTCTTGGCTGTCAGGGGAAACCACTTTAAGGTGTGTTCACTCTACCTGAGGAGCCAGTGGTGTAGAGGGCGTGGTAACTGCATGTGGGAAGCTGGGATTGTTGAGGAACAGCGGGACAAGTGGGGCATGAGGGAATGTGTTAGGACATGGGAAGGTCAGGGCTAGGGGCCCATACATAGGTGTGTGAACAGGCAGTAGGTTCGTGGACCCCTCATGCCCACAAGTGAAGAACAGGAGCCTGCAGAGATACAGTCGCAGGCTGGGGACAGTGAAGGACAGGGCGAGGGCCTGGAGCAGGGCCCTGGAAAGTGCTGGCAGTGATTTGGGAGGGAGGTTGAGGAATGGGGACGAGGTAGATGCCCCAGTAGTGACGTGGGTCAGGTGTGGTGACAAGAAGTGGGAAGGTGTGGGAGAATCTCAGATTCAAGCTTGGTTCCAGGATGCAGGGGGCGGGCGCAGACTGAGAGAGCATCTGTGGGCCTCATTGCATCTGAATCCTCTAGGAAACTGCCATTGGACAGTTGGAGCACAATGGTTCTGGAAACGCCCACTTTCTGATGATGGCCGTTGAGTCTGTAAGAGTTCATGAGACAGTCCCCGGGCCTGTGGAGGAAGAGAAGTGCCCACTCTTAGGTGCACATTGAAGATGAACCAACCAAGGGTGGGCCGCCCTGCTGGACTGGAGGACATGCGGGAAGAGTGCCGAGCAGTGACAGCATTGGTGTCAGAGGTCCAGGGAGACCTGAAGGTGTCCTGGAGCTTTCACTTGAGCCTCCACTGACTTCGCCCTCTCCCCTCCCCCTGCCATTAAAAGGACAGGTGCCTTTGTAGGAACAGCGTGGGGATGAGGCAGGACTCAGCAGAAGCAACAGGCAGGTGGGAGAGGATCCTTTCAGGAGCAGGGACAAGAGCGGCCTCCACAGAGCTGGCTTATAGGACGTTGGGTCCCACGTGGGAGTCTCATGTTGGAGGACTGAGCAGGAGAGGAGCCAGGACCACAACAGCAGGCAGCAATTAGGGGGCAACCAGAATGCCTTTGAGACTGGTTGTGCCTCTCGGCCGAGAGGCCTCATCTTCGGGCTTCAGTCTCGTGTCTGGAAGCCCAGGTTGTCCAGGGCTGCGGAGGGCTGCTGGAGGGTCTGGGAGAGCTGGCTGACCACGCACTGGCAGTTTAGGCCGTTTGCTTCTCACCGTTGTGGCTAGGAAATCGAAATCACTAATTTACTGATGACTACTCACTGGGTGGGTATGATTCTTTATGTTTTAGACAAATCTGCAAATATGAAAGTAGCGATCAGGGATTTTGGAGGGGACTTTTTTGTCAGGAAGAACGGGCAGATTGCTGTTTCTTGAGCACTGGCTGGGTCCCTTGTAGCTGCTGCATGTTGAGTTGGAAGGATAGCGCTGGCTGTTGAGCCAAGCACAGTGACTCTGACCTTTACATCAGGCCCTGCTAGCTCTGTTACCGTCCCCCAGGCAGTCCCATGCACTCCCTCTCCATGCCAGTCCGGCTGCAAGACCAGAGCCCGTCTCCCAGGGTGCCTGCACCTGTGTGTGTCACCTCCCTCTTGGCATTTCAGCAGGTCTGTGAGAGCCTGCTGCCAGGAGCGCACTGTGCCCTCCACAGCCCTCCTGGAGGTGGTACTCCGTCCTACCGGAGGGCAGCTGAGCCACAGAGACCCCTCTACAGGCGAGGATGGCCTTCACGGAGCCTGGCACTGTTGCGTGTCCTACCGACCCAGAAAGTGCCTCCTGGCAGCGCCAGGTAGGGCAGACCTGAGCTGTGCGTCTGCCTTGGTTGCAGGACGCCATGCAGCATGCTGCAGAGTCCAGGGACGCTGAGCTGGCTGAGAAGTTGCTGCAGTGGTTCCTGGAGGAAGGCAAGCAGGAGTGCTTCGCGGCCTCTCTCTTCACCTGCTACGACCTGCTTCCCCCGGATGTAGTGCTGGAGCTGGCCTGGAGACACAACCTCGTGGACCTGGCCATGCCCTACTTCATCCAGGTGATGAGGGAGTACCTTAGCAAAGTAAGTACGGGCTCTGCCCTGGCTCCCTTGCTGCCATGTAGCACGGCTGTGGCTCTAGCCCATGCGTGCAGAGGCCCCGTGATGGCCAGTGGCCTGTGGGGGGCCAGCCCAGGTTGGCCAGCCAGCCCCACCCACCCTCAAGAGTGGCCTCATGCCTTCCCAGTGGTTTGCTGCCCGACATTAACCTATTCTAGAAAATCACCTTGGGGAGCTCTGCGCAGAACTGAGCCCGTCCCCTGAGCCCCTGCTAGGGGGCACAACAGCTGTGCTCGCCCACAGCCGAGGGCTCTTGTGCTCTGAGAACAGCGAGGCAGCAGGTAGCAGAGCTCCAGCGCACGGCCCGTGGGCTCCGTCCCTGTGCAGTCAGTTCACCTCTCAGGGCGCCTCTGGTGGAGTTCGGGTTGCATTTGTTGGCAGACCTGTCATGGTAACCCCCCTTTTGCTGAGCACTTAGTAGGAATGGTAACACCTGGACAGGTAGGTAGTCATCCACTCTACAGCTGTAGTCACAGGTTTGGGTCCAAAGCTGACAGGTGAAGACATGGGCTCAGACCCACATCTCCCTGGCCTCAGGGCCATACTCATATCTCAGTAACTGTTGCTTCTACCACTCCAGACATCACTTGGTGGCCCTAGCATCCTACTCTTCCCTTGCAGGTTGATGAGCTGTTTAACGAGGTGGGAGTGTCTGAATTTAACTCTCCGTGTGTGTTGAAGCCCTAGGAGTTCTGGTCAGGGGCCTAATTGAGGCACCATCCAGAGACCCTTGTCACCTAGTCTGGTTTGTTTCTAAGGCTGCAGAAAAGCTGCCACTCAGCAGCACCTACTGGCCCATCCAGCCATACACCTAATGTTCTTCCAGGCACATGGAGGGCCCACAATGCTAAGAAGCCCCTAGGCTGAGGGTCTCCTTCAGTGGTGTGAGGGGAGGGGCCTGCAGGGGTTAGTGTGGTTAGAGAAGAAATAAGAAGTGCACAGGTGGGGGGTGTCTGGCACTGCCAGCTTTGGCCTGTGAGGGCTTGCTCTTTCTGCCACCTGCAGTGCCTCCTGGGAGCTGCCCAGCCCCTGTCAAGGACTGTTCCATGGGTCATTCAAGACCATCTCCCTGCTACAGGAGGAGGGACTGCCAGAGTGTGTCCTAGTCCCATTCACACAGCACATCTGAGTGGGAGGTGTCCCGAGGTTCTTCAGGGGACAGGAGAGGGGCAGTCCTGGCCATGTGGCCTGATCTGCAGGCTACTAGGGTACATAGACTGGTTGGATTTACAAGAGTCCCTGGTTCCTCAACCACAGTGGATAGCAGCTCCCTAAAGGAAGTGTCTGTGCTGTGTGGAGCTTGTCTTCAGAACCTGTCCTATGGTTTCTGCTTTTCCCATCCCTAAATTGTCTTAGCCATAGTCTGTCTCCTGTGCCCCTGCATAAAGAAGGGTACATATGGCTTGAATATCTTCCTAGAATTGAGGCCCATGGGTTAACATAAGAGGAACTCATATCACTCAGACCTTCATTGCTGCAGGTGTTGGGACCTCCAGGGGGCCTCGAGGACTAGGGGGGGAAACACACTCCCTCTCTGTGATGAATGATGGAGGTCATCCTGGCAGCCATGTCAGTATTGCAGCTGCATAGCTACTTCAGGGTGGAATAGTGTGCTTGGGCTACAGCTGCCGTCCTGCTGGAAGGACCTGCTCCCTAACCCAGGGTCCCCAGACACCTCCCCTAGTCCTAGGACGAAGGCAGGGGCTACCACGGCTCCCAGCATCACTGCTGCTCCACATGCCTGCACCAGCACCAGACCCGATGTTTGTCATGTTGGGGGTAGGGTGGGCTCAATAGAGGTTTCTTAGGCAGTGGTGGGATGTGGGCTGGTCCTTAGCTGGCCTGGGGCCCAACAGACTAGACTGCTGTGAGGTCGAGAGGCCCAGACAAGAAGGCTACAGCCCCTTCCTGCCTGGAGAACCGAGCCCAGGGCCTCTTGATTCATTTGGGAAGCTTGAGGACCGTCCCTCAGAAAAACCCGCATCCCTGAGCCCCCTGGCTCTCTCAGTGGAGGATGCAGGCCTAGTTTAGACCTCAGCTTGGGTGGGAGCCAGCTGAAGGAAGAGAGTACGGATTGCGAGGCCACTGCACTGTCTTGCTCCTTTCTCACCTCAGCTCTTGTCCCAAGGAGGAAAGGGGAGAGGAGTGCAGAGGGCCAGTAACAGGGCTGCTTCTGCTAGGGTTCTGGTGCCTGACCTGATCTCTCCGTGGCCCGAGTGCACACAGGGCACATAATTTTTTCTTCTTTCTGACTCAAGTCCTTGTTTTGGTGGGGCCAGGGCAGGGGGCGGGGGGTGTCCCAGACACACAGTTGCTATCGCCACCACTAGGACAGTGCTGTCTGCCCCTCAGGCCCCTGACACCACCTTGCTCTGTTCCCTCCCCATCCGAGTGTCTGCCCCAGCCTGTGGGTACTGCATGGGGTAGCCCTTGGTGAAGCCTTGAGGAAGAGCAAGGAGGCAGCCTGTCCTCAGATGGCTGTCGCTGCCCCCACCTCTGAGGTGGCGCATCCGCTCTGCCAGGTGGGATGTCCCAGATGTCAGGTGACTGGTCTCCTCAGGAAGGGTGGGCAGCGTGGACTGGCTAGATGTAGGAAGTGCTCCGCCGTCTTGGCGGTGCGCCTGTATCCAGAGGAGGGCCAGCCCCGTGAGCTGGGCTGCACGTGCAGCCTGCAGTCACCGGCCGTGCTCTGCTGCCCCGGGCCGCCAGGGGCCCGCATGAAAAGTACCGGGCTGGAACAGTGGGAGGGTCACCAGGGCCCCCTTGGGCACTCCATGTGTACCCAGTTATAGAGGCTTCACCTTCCTGTGGAGCAGGGCAGTAGTCACTGGTACAGCGTCTGCCCTCCAACCAGCCCCCGCCCTGACTTTCCTGGAGGCTGTGTGCTGCCTCCTGTCCGGCAGGCACTCCAGCGCTCTCACCTCTTGGCAGGTAGACAGACTGGACGCTTCGGAGAGCCTGCGCAAGCGAGAGGAGCATGTGGTGGAGCCCGCCCCTCTCCTATTTGGTAGGTGGCATCCCCTTACCCCTAGGGAGGGGTGAGTAAGGAAGGTCATTCACGTTGCCCTTCCCTGGCTGGGCTTCAGATCAGAGAGGGAACGGACAGGTGGGGCACAACGGCTGCTGGGTGTGGAGAAGGTCAGTGGACCCAGGAATGTTGGAGAGACCCGGCCATTGTCCTCCCTTTTCTCAGGGTACCTGCCTTCTGTGAGGGTGCCCCTGCCTGCTCCTTGTGCCTAGCAGCTGCCCCAGTCTGAGCTGCTGCCGTGTGCTGCTCTGCCTGCTGCTGGCTGTGACTGCAGAGCCTGCCTGGATGGCCTGGCCATCGAGCAGACCGATTAGTTGGTGTCCGCTGCACCAGAAGGCTGTTGGGTTCTGGAGTGTGTTGCGGGACTAACAAAGGCCTGAGGGTGTGGTGTGAGCACGCAGCACGTCTCCCACCAGCTGTGTCCTCCTCAGGGTCATTGTGCCCCCCTGCCACCACCATTAATGTCAGTCTGGTTTTTTTAGATTTTGATGGGCATGATTGAGACCCAGCCAGTTGAGCTAAGTAAGTGTCCCATTTCGGGACTAGCTTACCCCCTAGCCTGGCCAGCCTCTGTAGCTGGCCCCACAACAGCAACTCCCACTGCCCTTGCCCCCAGGCACCTGTTCTCCAGTGCCTGAGCCTTGGGTGGTCAGGGCTGGTCTGCCACCCTGCTCCTTGGGCCCCTGGCCACTCGGGGGCAGCAGGAGCTCTGCTCACCCTCTGCTTCTCCCTCTGCAGGCCAGCAGCTGATGCTGACAGCGGGCCCTGCTGCAGGCCCTGCCCCTGCCGGCTTCCCCTATGGATATGCTGCTGCACCTGCCTTCGCCCAGCCTCCTGTGTACGGCTTCAGCGTGTAGCGGGCGCTCAGTGGCAACACACCTCTATGGGGTTAACCTCAAGGAGTGTGTCATCCCACAAGCACAGAGGACCCTGATGGGAGGCGGGGACACCTGGACATTGTTTATTTTTGCTGAGGCCCAGTGGTGGCAGCCTCTAAGCCATCTCCAAGCCTGGGGAGGCCAGGGTAGCCACTGACTGCCCAAGAAGACCAGCTCTGGTGGACTCTTGCCTCCAGGCCCTCTGGCTGGAGCCAGGCATTCCTGGGGAGTTCTCGGCAGGGATTCCCTGCCCTTGGTGGGAGGGGCACCCAGTTTTCGCTCAGCACTGACGGAGCTGCCACCTCCAGGCCACTTTGCCAGACACAACTGAACGGACCTTCTAACCTGGCCCTGAGCCTCCTACCGATCATGAATATTAAAGTCGGTTTATCAAGGCAAAGCTTCCCTGCTTGGTGCTGGTGTGGGTAGCAGGGGACAAAAGATTTGCTGGGGCCTCTTTGGAATGGGAACCCGCGTCTGCCCAGGGAACAAGCTGCTCAGGGGGAGATAGCCAGGGTGTACTGGGGATCTTTTTCCTGAGTTCTCTGCACGGAGCTCTAAATACCGTAGCGGGGGGGATGGTAGCCGCACAGCCTGTTGGGTGTCGGAATGCCAAACCCTCAAACGTCAGGGATGGGACTAGCCCCATGTGCCCCGGGGGTGGGGGGTGGGGTCTGCCTGTCTCTCCACCCCCGATCTCCGGGGATCCCGGTCGCTCAGGCAGATGCCACGATCCTGAGACCTGCTCCTTCCCGTACTGGATTCTGCCTGATGCCGGGGCGGGTTTTAGAAACTGCACCTTGACCCACAGATCCAGGCCCGAGCACAGCACCGCCTCCCAAGGACCCTGAGCTCGGTCATTGGCTGGGCTATCGATCCCGCCCCGGCGCCTGCCTCGCTCGCCCCGCCCCGGCCTCAGTTTCCCGGCCGGCGCGGGGCGGGCCGGGGGCGGGGCCCGGCTCGGACCACGCGGGGCGGAGCCCGGGAGCTGACGCGACCGCTCCGCCCCCTGGGCCTTAACCGGCCGCCGCCGCCGCCGCGGACCGAGCGCGGAGAGCAGGGGGCTTGGACCCGAGGCCGACGCCGGGCGCCCCGCCTCCCCGCCTCCCGCCTGCCATGGCCAAGCCCCGCGCTCTGGCGGCCGCCGCACCCGCGTCCGGAAAGGCCAAGCTGACGCACCCGGGGAAGGCGATCCTGGCAGGTGGGCCCCTCCGGGGCACGGACCCCAGATTTGCCCCCTCCGTTGGCCCCACGGTGCTTCCGGGTGGGCCCGGGACGCCGAGGCCCCGCCCCACTTCCGGGTCGGGTGAGGGGTGGGGCTCGGCCCGGGTCCCCAGCCAGCGCTTGGGGGATCGCCCAGCTCGTCGCCCCTCCGCGCCTAGCCAGGACAACGTGGGTGGGGCAGGGGACGCTGCCGGGCCTCCCCTACACCACAGGCGCGGGACAAAGTCCGGGGCGGGGGAGGGGCCGGGGCTCCAGCAGCGGCGGGCCGGACGGCTCGGCCGCGGGGCTGTGGTCTCAGGGTCCGGGTCCCTGGTCTCCTCAGGCGGCCTGGCGGGCGGCATTGAAATCTGCATCACCTTCCCCACCGAATACGTGAAGACACAGTTGCAGCTGGACGAGCGCTCGCACCCTCCGCGGTACCGGGGTATTGGTGAGTAGGGGGCTGCCGGGGGGACGGGGGGCGAAGGGGTAGGGGCGGTGCGCCACCGAGAGGGCCGGGCCCTGCGCTCGGGGAGCAGCCTTGGCGGGCTGCGGGGAACTGCGGGGGGCGGGTCTCTAGGGCGGCTGGGGTCGCTGAACGCCCCCTCCTCCAGGGGACTGTGTGCGGCAGACGGTCCGCAGCCATGGCGTCCTGGGCTTATACCGAGGCCTCAGCTCCCTGCTCTACGGCTCCATCCCCAAAGCGGCCGTCAGGTGAGGCGGGCTGGGGTGGTCGAGGGAGGGCATCCGGGCCGGGCGGCTGTAACCCCTCTCACCCCACTGCCTCCTGTTCTCAGGTTCGGGATGTTTGAGTTCCTCAGCAACCACATGCGAGATCCCCAGGGACGCCTGGACAGCACCCGGGGACTGCTGTGCGGCCTGGGTGCTGGTGTGGCGGAAGCCGTAGTGGTCGTGTGCCCCATGGAGACCATCAAGGTGGGGAGGGTCCCAGTAGGGAGAAGGTGTGCGGAGGGGCGCTAGGGTGGCTGGGGTCATCCTAGGAGACCAGCAAGGTAGAGAAGGTCCTGCAGGAGCAGGGCAAGGTGCGCAGGGGAAACTGCCTGGGGAGCTGGGTGCAGGAGGTGTGCAGGAAGGGCCTCCTCTGGAGACTGGACTCTGTCCCAAAGGCAGTGGGACAACTGACATTGGGGTTTTTTAAAAAAACACTTTTATAAACAGAAAACGTAGGATAACATGTTTCCTGCCTAAGCTGTAGGAAATACCAGCAAACGTAACTGCAGAGTCTTTAGTAAGGCCAGCCCTCTTGTTTGCTGGGGTCTTTGTGTCCTGCGGTGACCTGGGAGGCCCTGTTTCCAGGTGAAGAGCTGCACCTCCAACCCTGATCAGATCTTTGTGGGCCCTGGGCCTGCAAGCCAAAGGGCCAAGTATGCCCTTCCAGGGGCATCCTGGGAGCTAGGGCCTTTGCTTTCCTCTCACAGGTGAAGTTCATCCACGACCAGACCTCCCCCAACCCCAAGTACAGAGGATTCTTCCACGGGGTCAGGGAGATTGTGCGAGAACAAGGTGAGCCATAATGCTTCCTCCTCAGGTAGGGCCAGGGACCTTGGCCAGGCTGGCCTGAACTTCCCCTTCCTGCTTTGGTGCTCTGGTGTGCCACTCTCCCCACTCCCCAGTCCCAGCTGGGGCCTGGGAGGCACCAGTATGACTCCCATGCCTGTCTGCCCCTAGGGCTGAAGGGAACCTACCAGGGCCTCACAGCCACCGTGCTGAAGCAGGGATCTAACCAGGCCATCCGCTTCTTCGTCATGACCTCCCTGCGAAACTGGTACAGGGGTATGTATCTGTTGGGTCTGCACCCCCCAGACCCCACTTCCAACCACTCTGGGTTAGGCTCCTCCTCTTCAGTCTTCCCTGCCAGGACCTGGCCTCCTGGGGTCCTCACATTGATAGGCTCTTTTCCATGCTCCTCCCGAGCCCTGAAGAGCCCTCCCCTTTGCCTTCCCATCACTTTCTGATTGCATCTCCCACCCACATCCAGGGGACAACCCCAACAAGCCCATGAACCCACTGATCACCGGAGTGTTTGGAGCTGTCGCTGGCGCAGCCAGTGTCTTCGGGAACACTCCTCTGGACGTCATCAAGACCCGGATGCAGGTGGGGGTGGGGCCAGGAAGGGGGTAGGGAGTTTGTGACAGGGGCTAGCCGCTGAACCCTGTGGCACACTGCTGTCCTGCAGGGCTTGGAGGCGCACAAATACCGGAATACATGGGACTGTGGCTTGCAGATCCTGAGGAATGAGGGGCTCAAGGCGTGAGTAGGGGAGGGGCAGGGCTGTGGTCCCCACCTGCTGCCAGCCTGACCATCCCTCAGGGAGTCCTTACCTTTAGGTTCTTGCCCTTGTCCCTCTGATGTCTGGACCCACCCTCACTGTACAGGGACACTGTTCTTCATCTGCCTTCTCACCTCCTACCTCTCCCTGCCCACAACCCCAGATTCTACAAGGGCACCATCCCCCGCCTGGGCCGGGTCTGCCTGGACGTGGCCATCGTGTTTGTCATCTACGATGAAGTGGTGAAGCTACTCAACAAAGTGTGGAAGACAGACTGAGTCCCCAAGGGGGTCTGCATGGGGGTTGGCCGAGGTGCCTCCAGACCAGTCCCCACTGCCCTCTTCTCACGATTCTAGTGCAGTCGTGCCAAAAGGCCCCTTTTCCCTGTTCCTTGCACTCCATGGCCTGGGTCTGTCCCCTGCAGCCATTGAGTCCACATGTCCCTTAGTGCCAGGTGTCCCGTGGTGTGTTAGGACACCACCATTGTGTCCATGTGTCTGGCCAAGGCTGGGTGTCCCTCTGGCCTGTGAATCTGTGCCCACTTGTCCATGTGCTTACTCATGAGCCGTGTACCTGTGTTTCATGTTCCGTGTCATGTGACCTTGTGCCCCACTTCCCGGGGTGCCCATGTGGCTTGGGTCCACGGCCCTGTAGCCATGGCCCGGTCCCAGCCCGGTGCCTTCCACCCTGGGCAGCAGGGGCACCTGCCCCGGCCTACCACAGCTGCCTCTGGGCCTCAGCCTGGCCTCACCGCATTCCAGGGGCTACATGCCCCCTGCTTCTCCCGCCACTGGCCTTAACTGGCCCTTGGGCCCTCCCTCCGCCCGGGACAGGGTGGCACCTGCCACTCTCACGACCACCCTCCCATGGCAGAATAAACCGGATCCTGTCGCAGCCTCCTGTCCCTGTGTGGGCCCATCTGTGGGTGGATAATGATTGTCCATGCCTCTGTAAAGAGCAGGTCCACCCCCTCACCAGAGAACACTGGCAGGGGAACAGGGAAGCAGGGCGGCAGGCAGGCTAGTGGGTGAGCCAGCTGTGGCCACAGCATCAGACCCCAAGAGGCCTGGCACCATCATGCCGAGGAACATTTGGACTCTGTCCAGGCCATGCTTATGGCCTGTGAGCAAGGTTCTGCAGGGTCAGCTAGTGGACATGCCCTCAGGATCACCTGGCAGGCAGCACTGAGTGGGCAGAGTGGAGAACTGCCCCACCCCAGGGGTTGGGCCTGGGAGACAGTGCTTCAGGGCCCTCAACTGCCCCTCAGCCTGTGGCCTAGCTCACCTTCTACTACTCCCTCACAGTTTCTCTGTGGTCTGCTTGTGGGGAAGTGCTTTGGGGCATCTAATTTCTGAGGCTCTGAGCAGGGGACCTTTGCTCACTCCTTTACCCTGGTCAAGAGACAGCTGCCCTGGGGCAGGATGGCGTAGAACTGCCTGACCAGGGCCCCAGGGCCCCTCCTTCCCCCCAGATCCGGAGCTGGGAACCACAACCCAGGGCCAAAGTGGAAGAGCCCCGAGAGCAGGATGGGATAAACCGGGGCCCCTGGCTGTGCAGGGGCAGAAGGCACTTTGCTGTCTAAGTGATCCATGGGTAAGAGTCATTCAAGGCTTTGGTTCAGATTGGGAAATAACTTGCCAACAGAAGCCTCCCACCAAGCAGGTCTGGTCCTGGTCCTAGAGCTGCTCCTTTTAGGGGAGAGTGCCCTACCCCTGCAATCTCCCACAACATCCAGATCCCTGGTCTAGGGATCTGGGACAGATCCGAGGGACAATTGTGGGCTTAGGGGTACAAGGAAAATGGTTTTATAGGACTGGGCAGTGCATACTCAGTGCTCTTGGGAGGTAACCAGTCCTAGCCACAACTGAGGAGAAAGGGCCCTAGAGCAAAGTTTGCCTGCCCACAGGGGCCAGGGGCTGTCTCCCACACACACATACTGGGGCATGCAGAGCCAGACACAGGCCACTGGCTCCTTTCTGGGCCTCAGGAGCTTTGCCGTGGTGATAGGCAGTGCTGGCCCATGGCATAGGCCACTGAGGCTAGGGGAGCACACAGCAGACAGCATCTCTGGGCTGTGGTGGGGAACAGAAAGAGCCCTGGCTTCTCATTTGTTCACTGTGTGACCTTGGGCAAGTCACCTAACTTCAATTTCCTAATCTGTGAAATGGGGTGACAGAAAAACCCAGTCCATCCGTATAAAGTGCTTAGAACAATGCCTAACACAGTAAGCCCTTGCATGTGTAGCTTTTTTTTGGGGGTTGTGGAAGGTTATTTACAGTCGGCCAGAGTTCCAGGTAGTTCCTAGAGCAGGCAAAGCCCAGCAGCTGAGCCCTGAGGGGACTCAATGCTCCCAGTACTACCTCCAGGAATGGTAACCATTCACTGACTACACACTAGCATCCCAGAATCCTGTCCCCTTCACCCTTCACTGGGAGGATGGGGCTGAGACTGCACTGGTCTGAGAGTAGGGCATGGGGACCCCCACCCAGGAGCAACCTAGCCCCCATTCCTCTCTCTTCAGGAGGATCAGGAGCCCTACCATAGTCCAGGTCCCCTCTCCTGTGTCTCCCAGCACGACGTGGTAGCCCAGCCAGAAAAGACAGCTGGGTTGAGTTTCCTGGGGCTGTGGTTACAGAAGAGCCACACACTCTGGTGGAGGCAATTCTACCCCCTTCACACATTACCTGAATTAGTAGGCGGCCTCAGTTCTTGGAGCTGAGACCTGAGGGAAGGGGAGCAGGAGGGGCAAGGTATCCTGTATGCAGGAAAGAGCTTGTGATGTCCAAGCTGAGGGAAGTGAGCAGGCAGGGACCTGGAGGGAGGGAGCCCAGCTGCATTTAACTAAGACCCCAAAGGCTGCAGAGAGGAGGACAATGGCAGGGGACCCTTGTCCTTGTGGCAGTGGGGGCATAGGGGCAGAGATGTGTGCAGATCTTCAAGGAAATGTGAGGTAGAACAGACACAACTTCCAGCCTGGTCCCCTACCTGGACACAGACCAGTGGTGGGGTAGCGGGTGGGGTGGGGGGAACCCCAGGAGGTGGCTGGGTCTGCTTATCAGAGGAGAGATGTGAGCTGAGGAGGGTGGAGACTCCAGGTCACCATGTCCCACCCACAGCCAGAACCTCTGTGCTGAACTGGAAGCCAGCCTCCGCTCAGCCTCAGGCAGCCTTCACCATCTAGCATGGCCTTGACCTGGAATCCTAACGTAATGTAGCCAGGAGGGACAATGGCCTCAGAGACAGGGCAAGGGAGCAGAAGGTGAGGTGGTGGCTACTCCTGGGGCAGGGCTTGGCCAACCTCCGGCCCTGTCATCACTGCTGTGGGGCTGAAGAATGGTGTCCTACCCCCTTAGGCAGAGGCCTCAGGCAGCTGTCCTCCAGCTCCCCTGCTTCCTTGAACCCACCCCCTGCCCCTGCACAGGCGTCCCCTGGATTTTTCCATGTCCTTGTGTAGGTGATGAATGGCAGTTAGAGCTTAGTACACACACAAAAAAACAGTCACTCCTGACAAATGGGTCTGTGTCCTTTTAGCCAACAAAGACAATTCTGTTTTTCGGGTTGTGCCCTTAGCCTTTATAGCAAACACAATCTCAGTTGAGGATGCCAGAGTTATTTCCTTTCTTTTTACTTCCTGCAAGTTCTCAGATTCCCTGGGCAAGGGTCTTTGGTAAGGGGCACAGAATCGGGGTCTAGGGGAGCTCCTGCCACATCAGGATCTGGGAACAGGGACTCGACACCCTAGGGACAAGGACTTAGATGCACGCACAGTAAAGAACTGGCCTGAAAGGACAACTGGAGGGCCACAGACAACACTCAGGATTGTGGGTGAACTTGACCTAGGCCAACGATGTGGGTGACCCATGGAAAAAAGGTGGCCCCTGGTGTGGTCTTGTTTCTCCCCTCTGCCCACACCCACCTGGCAAATATCCCTGGGGCAAACTCCCCTTCTCCAAACCCCACCCCCACTCATTTTGGGTCAAACCCTGACCAAGCCCCAACTGTTGTCACCTTTGTCTCCTGGCAGGCCATGCCCACCTCCCCACGTAAGCCTCCACTGACTAGGCCTGACCTGGGAGGCTTGGCCACAGGGGTGTCATCTGACGTGACCTCAAGGGATAAAGCATCCCACCCCCTCTGCTCTAAGCAGTGCTCAGATGCCTACAGTGGCCTGCCGCCCCGCCCCTGGCTGAAAAGCACTGAAGACGCTGGGGCCTTGGGCAGTTTTACCACGCTGACCGGGTCGGTGCGGCTGAAGCTCCCTGGCCAGCCTGTTTATCTGCCCCTGGGTGCCCTACACAGGGTGACCGAAGCCCCGCAGCGCCCTCCCCACCCGCGCCGCCCGATGGCCTGACGAGGAACGGCCTGCTCTCGGTGTCCAGGAGACTGCCCCCAATGGCTGGGATGGGGGCAGGGTAAATAAACTGCCCGCGATTGTGACCGGGAGGCTTATCCCGACCAGGTCACGGGAAAGAGGCTGTGCTTGCCAGGGCCGAGTGAAGAAGGGTCCACCCTCATGGTCGTTCGTTTGCGCCCCCAGGCAGGCTGCTGAAGGCCGCAGACCATCAGGGCCTCTCTCAGCACTCGCCGTTAGAGGGACGGGGGCCCGTGGGCGCAGAAGGCACCCAGGGGGGCTTCCTGGGTCCATTTGTGAAGAAGGAACCAGATTTCCCGGCCTTGGGGACACGCGGTGAGAGCAGGGTAGGCGGGGGCCAGGCCGCCCGCGCGCGATCAGGAACCGCGGCGGCCCGGGACGGGGACACTCGCGCCCGGAAGTCGGGGCGGCTCGTGCTGATGGCGTCACGGGCGCGCTCCCGGCCAGCGTAGGCTCGCTCACGCGCTGCCCCGGGGCTCCGCTGCGGGTCAGGGTGGCTGGGGTGTCGGAAGGCGGGTCCCTCGCAGTCAGTACCACCAGTCCCCACCCTCCTATTTCCCCGCCAATGCCCGCCCTCGCCTGCAGTCCCCCAACACTCTCCCGAGTCACTGAGGCGCCTGTTCCGGCGACCGACGGCCCACGTTGGACGCTGCCAGCGGCCTCTCCTGACACGCCGGCCGGAGGGTACATCCCCCGAGCTCCCGCACCCCCGCCTGGAGATGGCGGTTTCCCAGGGCTGGACTTGCCCCGCGGCAGCCTGCCTTCTGCCTCACCCCCAGACGGGCAGCACGCGCTGCTCCCTCTTCCTCGAACACTCTTCTTCGCCCCCGACCTTTACCTTGTTACTCACACTGTTCTCAGGTCCTGCCAGACCTATGTACAGGTAGAGGGACTGTTCCCCTTTTCCCGCACAGCCCCCTCACCTGGTTACCTTCCTGTGTACTCGGACCCGAGCTCCCGGAGGGCAGAGCTTGGGCCTGTGGCTCACCCGTGTCCACTCCGCAGAGCCTGGGCTCCAGAGATGTTTGCCAAGTGAAGGAAGGAAGGACTTGCGACTGTGTCTTTTCCTCCCCACTGCAGGTCTTTGCTTCAGTGCCCCCAGCCTCAGCCATGTGGAAGGAGATAGGGTCAGGGGATGGGACGAAGAGGGCTCCACCAGCCTCTCCACGGCTACCTCCCTTCCGGTCCTGCCTCCCTGGCCAGCTTCAGACCAGCTGTCTGCTGCCAGCCATGGGTTCATGTAAGGCACAGTGGCCTTGCCACCTCCCCATGGAGAGGGAGGCCTGTGGTGCACTGACACCCCTCTGAGTCTCCCACTCCAGGGGCCTGTCATTAGCAGCCCAGGAGGAGGCTTAGGGGCTTGGGGTGTCCCTACGGAAGGCAGCAGCGAGCACAGGCTGTTCAACTGGACAGTGGTGCCTCCTGGCTGGACCTTTCCTCTCAGCCAGCCCTGTTTCCCAGACGGGAAAACCCAGGCAGAGACAAATGAACTATCTAGGACCTAGCTAGTGAGAGAGGGCAGAAGATGACAGCAGTGGGGAGGCAGCAGGTGGCAACATATCAGTCCTGACTGAATAGATCAGCAAATATGCCCCTCAGGGGCCCAGACTCCTAAAAAGGACCCCAAGGGAAAGATGGAGGTTCTGCAAGCGGTGGCTCCTTGCCAATCTCCATCAGCATCCTCCAGTCGGTCACCTGGCTCCTGGTCACGATGGAGAGGGTGTGTGCTTTACTGAGGAAGCCAAGCTCAGTGGGGAAGCTGACGCCCAGGGCTCCAAGGGGTGATCAAGGCCAGAGGTGGAGTGGGGGGAGGACAGAAGGGAAGGGTGACCCCAAGGATAGGCAGAGACTGTGTTCCCCGACCTCCCAAAAAGGCTGGCAAAGGTGGAGGCTGGAGCCAAGAGCCTGGCTCCACTCACGCCTAGAGGGCCAGGTCCATGAGTCAGCCCTTTGGCCTGATGAAATGAGGTGTGCATCCTTACCTCTGGTCCCCAGGACCAGGCTTGGCCCAGTCAGCTGGGGAAACCGAGACCAGCCTCTGGGCCTGGACTGCAGAAGTTCCGTGGCTACTCGGGTCAGAAGTGTCCTCCACCGCTTGCGCACTCCCTGCTGACAATTGAGCGGCCAAAGCAGATTAACCCGGGTGCTAATCCCCTCTAATGGCTTCAGAATCCCCGGCGCTGAACAGCTAAGCCGGCCTTTCTCCACGGCAGCGGCCGGGCCCTCCCCGGCAGCTTCAGCCCGGCGACCGTGCCGATACTATCTCAGCCCAGCCTGGCCGCGGGTCCCGCGCTAATCCCTGGCGCTCGCTTTCTTCCCCGTCCCGCTCAAGATCGGGCCGATTGGCGTTTGATTATGGCCGCTATCGAGGGCCTCTTTGTGCTATCGGCCCCAAATCCCCTAATTCTGTGATAAAGGAGGCATTAGCGGCGTTTGCTGCTGAGAAAGGCACCGGGATGAAAGAAAGCAATCAGGGGAATCCTGATGGCCTCGCCTGCGGGGCCTGGGAGGGAGGCCAGAAAGGGGGTCCGGGAAGAGGAGGGGATGTGGGAGGAGGGGCTGGAGAAAAAAGGGGTGCTGCCTTAAGGAGCCCAACTCCCCACCTCCACCCTGAGTCTGCCTTGAACTGTGCTGAGGAACCCCTCCCCACTTCCACTCTCGCTGCCAGCTCTGCTGGATGCTGAGGGACCACACACCGCCCCCTGGCACCATCTTTGCACTTGCTGAGACCTAACCGCCAAACCCACCCTGGACCTTGCTGGGCCTGCCTTGCACTCCAGTCTTTGACTGTCCAAAGCCAACGATCTCTCAGGGTTCATCAGCAGATCCATTCCACCCATGGCCCCTGATGTTCCTCCAACCTCTCCCAATCCCCCAGAGGCCCTGCTCTCCCCCCCTCCCCCATCTGTCCCTCTCTTTTGGCACTGACCAGCTTTGACCAGTCCTGGAAGCAGCCGGGTCTGCTCTTCAGTGTGGGAAACAGAAGTGAGGGCATCCAGTGTTGACTAGGATTGTTGACGGAGCATGTGCAGAGGAAGGTGCCCTGAGATCTCCAGTGTTGCAGTGGGGTGAGTAGGAAGGGCCCCTCTGCAGAGGCCACAATGAGCCCCAGGGTGGGCCAGGCTGGCTGTGCACTGGGCTCATTGGGGGAGCTGACCTGCCTGGAGTGCGGGCAGCAGGAGAGCAGGCAGAGGCCAATGGGGCAGATGGACAGACGTGGCAGAGTCCAGGGGCTGGAGGACCACAAAGACAAGGGGACTAATCCCCAGGATCCTCTTATCCTGAGAATTTGAAGCAGGGGAGCACTGTGATTGGATTTGTGTTTGTAGAGATCACTGCTGCCTCTATGGGCAGGCTCACTGACTCTGAGGCTTGGACAGCTCTGTGGCAGGTGAGCATTTACCAAGGCGCACAAGTGGGTGGGTGGGCCACTAAACCTGAATGGACAGGTGTGCATTTACCAAGGTGAACAAGAGTCTAGGTGTGTGTTTTTCCAGGTGGCTAGGTAGAAAAGTGGGCCAGGGGGACCAGGGGGACAAATAGATGGATGGGTGTGTGCCGTGGGTAGCATCATGGAAACCGCTGGGGCTCTGTCCAGATCCCTTCAGTGGTCAGCCCACCTGTCCTGCTGCTTTGAGTGTTGGCAGCTAATGGAGCACAGCCGCCTCCATCCTGGAGCACTGCCTTTGGTGATGGAGCCTCCCACACTCCCTCTGCTCGGGGCAGAGCTCAGCCAAGGATGGACTGGCATAGGGTACAAACGCCTGGTCCTTACTTTGCCTCAGGGCAATTCAGATCTGTGAAGCCACCAGTGCTTCCATATGGGATTACAGGAAACTGACCCTAACCAAGACCACCTTCTTGCTTAGCACTCTCCATTCCTCACCCTGCCCGGTCCTGCTTCCAGGGTAACCGACCATCTCAGTCTCCTGAGACTAAAGAGTTTACCAGGAAGTAAATTTCATTGCTCAAACCAGAATGGTTACTCACCCTATACTTCTTTTGTGTCCCCCAAAAAGAGATGTTGACGTTCTAAACCCCCATACCTGTGAATGTGAACTTAACTGGATATAGGGTCTTTGCAGCTATAATTAAGATGTAAATTAAGATGAGATTATAGTGGAATAGGGTAGGCGCTTAATCTAGTATGACTGCCGTTCTTATAAGAAGTAAGAAGAGACACAGATGTGGCGCCTGGGTGGCTCAGTTGGTTAAGTGGCTGCCTTCGGCTCAAGTCATGATTCCAGGGTCCTGGAATCGAGCCCCACATCGGGCTCCCTGCTCAGCAGAGAGCATGCTTCTCCCTTTCCCTCTGCCTGCCACTCTGCCTACTTGTCCTCTCTATCTCTCTGTCAAATAAATAAGTAAAAAATATCTTTAAAAAAAAAAGTAAGAAGAGATACAGAGGCAGACACACAGAGAGGGGAAAGCCACATGAAGACACACACGCACACACACAAGGAGAACATGGTGTGATGACAGACATGGAATGGAACAATGCATGTACAGACTGAGGGGCACCAAGGATTGCCAGAAACACCAGAAGTTAAGAAAAAGCATGGAACAGATTTTCACCAGAAGCACTGCCCTGTTGATGCCTTGATTTTGGAACTTTGGCCTTTAGAACTGTGAGAGAATAAATTTCTGTTGTAAGCCATACAGACTGTGGGACTTGGTTAAGGAAGACTTAGCAAACGAATACAGATTTCTTCACTCCTAAGAACACACCCTCAAAAATAAGTCATTTGGATAAGAATCTCAGTATCAGGCTTTGCTTCTAGGGAACATGGCCTTGACCAGAAGTGGGTGGTCCCAGGAAACTGACCCTAAGGATGGCACTCTGAATTTGGATCCCTAGCCAGCTGGGTGGCAATGAGAGACCATCACTGATGGCATGTGGAGACTTGATAGCCCCTGGCACGAGTAGCAGTGTGACAGTGAAAACTGTCACCTGGGAGAACTACGATGGGAAACAGGTGGAGAGGGAGACAGTAGCTGGAACACTGTCTCAGGCATTTGAGAGGTAGGGAGGAAATGGTAACCATAAGAGCAATGGAACTAAGTGGCTGTTGCAAAGTATTATTGATTCCTTGATGAGAGAACATGGCACATTCAGAGATATTAATCAACAGTGAGTGTCAGAGGCCACCTGACACAGGTCAAGAGACCCTGCAGCCTGAGGAAGATGAAGATGAGGCACTGCAAAGTAGGGGTCTTAACCTAGACAAGCCTCTTTGCATCGATGTCAGGGTCCTAATGGTGAAGAAGTGGGACCCTGACACATGGAGTATGGATATCTGGGTGGATGAGCACTTTGAACCTCAGACTCCCCTGAACCCTCTAGGATTCTTCTGTGGTGAACAAAAGTGACCCCACCTTACACAAGAATTCTGCACACACCTCAAAAGAGGCAGGCACCTTATCAGACAGCGCTTGCTTCTGGGTCACCCCCACCTCCCCTGCAGGCCACCACACCCCAAACTAGGATCATATCTCAGCATAGACTAACTGAATGCTGGGCCCACTGGGAGGGCATGGATGGTGTGCAAGGGAACTGTGGGTTTGTCTGAGCAGAGCTGGCAAGAACCAGGAGAGGATGCCTTAGGATGGACCTTAAGGGCAATGGATCAAGGAGATGGGACACAAATATTGATAAGGAAGAGCTGATCAACATAGGGGTACTCTCCTGTGACCCAGGAGACTCTGGCAGGAACCCTCAAGAAATTATTCTAATATGCTCCCAGGGTGGCCTGTGGAAAAAGTCATGGTCAACAGCAAACAAAATAGAGATGCTAGAATAGCCGTGGAAAAGAAGAGATCAGAAGACTCAGAAAAGGAGCATGTGGAATTGGGTTTATGATTAGAAGACCCACCAGCAGCCGGTGAGCTCCCCCAGATCTTCAGGAGGGCCTGGAGGACACTAAGGAGTGCACTTGTGAAAAGCCGCTGCTGCCCTCTGTAGGTGAGCTGAAAGATGCCATTACAGAACTGGCTTCCTAGTAGGGAAGGGGATGATAGGATTCAGGAGTGGGTGCTGAATTAACTGCTAGGAGCAAGGTGGAAATGAATATTCTATTGATTGCCAGATGGAATAATAGCCTGGACTACAGGATCTGTAGTGATGGCTTAAAGAATAGTATCTAGCAACTTAGATAAGCTTCAAAAGATATTTACTTGAGAGAGAAAGAATGAGTGTTGGGGAGGGGCAGAAGGAGAGAGAGAGAGAGAAAGTAAAGCAGACTCCCTGCAGATCAGGGAGCTCGATGCAGGGCTCAATCCCAGGACCCGGAGATCATGACCTGAGCCAAAGGCAGATGCTTAACCGACTGAGCCACCCAGGCGCCCCCAAAAGATATTTAAAATGAGTGAGAAGAATTCCACTTCTGGTAAGCATGGAGTCACTACAGGAGTGACGAATTTTGCAGTTTTTATTCAGCCAAATTAACTGTCTACTAAAACAAGAAATCAACACTCTTCAGAGGAACATAACAGAAACTATAGTCTTTATGATAGATCACACACAATGTCCAGGATACAATCCAAAATTATTAGACATACAAAGAAACGGGAAATAATGATCCATGTGTAAGAGGAAAGGTAATCGGTGAAGACCAGCCCCAGGATGATCCTAGATTTTAGAATTAGCAAATAGAACTTTTTTTTTAAAGATTTTATTTATTTATTTGACAGAGAGAGACACAGCGAGAGAGGGAACACAAGCAGGGGAAGTGGGAGAGGGAGAAGCAGGCTTCCCGCGGAGCAGGGAGCCTGATGCGGGGCTCGATCCCAGGACCTGGAACCATGACCTGAGCCGAAGGCAGACACTCAATGACTGAGCCACCCAGGCGCAAATAGAATTTTTTTAAATGATTTTACTGAGACACAATTTTACTGAGGCACAAACTACTATAAACCACATATATTTAAAGTATATATAGTTTGCTGAGTTTTGTCATATATATACAGCCATGAAACCATCACCCCCAAACGTTTCATTTTATAGACTTTTAAGATACATACAGTATGTATTCTTTTAGGGGGGAAGGGGACTAGTACCTTTAACTCAGAATAATGATGATGAGATTTTCTATGTTGTGCTTATATCAGTAGTTTTCTTGGGACACCTGGGTGGCTCAGTTGGTTAAGCCTCCAACTCTTGATCTCAGCTCAGGTCTTGATCTTAGGGTCGTGAGTTCAAGCCCCACGTTGTTGCTCCACGCTGGGTGTGGAGCCTACTTAAAATAAAAACAAAACAGTTTTCTTTTCTGAGTCTTCTTTTCATTGTATTTGACTCATTTATCATTTCATCTGTTGATGGACATTGGGTCATTTCTTGCTTGAGTCTTACGAATAAAGCTGCTATTAACATTCAAATACAAGTCTGCATCTTCACTTCTCTTGGATAAATCACTAGGAGTAGAATGGCTGTATCCAAAGGTTGAAGCTGCCATACTGTTTTCTACAATAGTGGTTCTGTTTTACATTCCCACCAAAAGTATTATGTCATCTGCAAATAGAGACAATGTTACCTTTCCCTTTTTGATCTTTATACATTTTATGTCTTTTTTTTCCTTTATTACACTGGCTAGGACTTCTAAGACAATGTGAATAGAAGCGGTGAGCGTGGACATCCTTGCCTTATTCCTAATCTTAGGAAAAATTGTCCAAAATTTTACCATAAAGTATGATATTAAAATTCTAGGTTATTAATGAAATTTTTCATAATATTTCTTTATTATCCTTTTAATGTCTGCATAATCTGCAGTGATATCCCCTTTTTCATCCCTGATATGGGCAATTTGTGTTTATTTTTTCTGTTTGAGTGTGGTTTATCAATTTTGTTGATCTTTTAAAAAAGACATGTATTGGCTTTTAATTTTCTCTATTGTTTGCCTAATTTATATATTATTGGCTACTGCTCTTTGTTATTTTCTTCTTTCTACTTTATTTTTTAAATCTTCTTTTACTGGCACTTAACACAGAACTTTATGTGATTGGTTTTATATCTCCTTTTCTAAAGCTTTTCAATAGCTTCTATTAAAGCTATAAGTTTCCCCCTACACATTACTTCACTTGCATATTGCAGATTTTGATATATTGTACTTTTATCACTAAATCGGAAATATCTCCTTATTTTTCTGTTTATTTCTTTTTTGACACAAATTATTTAAACATATGTTGCCCAGTGTCCAAATATCTGGAGGTTTTCTACATATTTTTGGTTTTATCTATTTCTAACTTAATCCCATTGTTGGGCAGACTATATACTCTGTAAAATTTCAAGCTTTGGGAATTTACTGAGACTTGTTTTATGGCCTGGCATATGATCTATCTTCATGACTGTACCACATGTACTTGGAAAAAATGTGTTCTTCCATTGTTGGGTGGAATGCTCTGTCAATGTCAGTTAGGTCAAGGTGGTTGGTGGTGGTGTTCAGATCATTAATGACCTTACTGATTTATCCCAGTTGTTCTATTAATTAATGTAAGAGGGGTGTTAGAACTCCAAGTATGCTTATCAATTTGTCTATTTATCCCATTAATTACATCACTTCTGGCTTAATGTTTTGTGAAAATCAATTAGACACCTAGACATTTAAGATTATACAACTTCCTGATTAAAAACCTGTTTATCATTATGAAATATCCCTTTTTATGTCTCAATAATAGTCTTTGTCTTGAAGTGTAATTTTTCTGATGTGAATATAGTTGCTCCAGCTTTCTGAAGTTTACTGTTTCTATATGGTATGCCTCTTTCCCCATGATTTTACTTTTAGTCCATCAGTATCTACATTTGAAGTGCATTTCTTGTAAGCAGCATGTAGTTAAGTTTTGGCTGCTTCTTAAAAGTTTTATTTAAGTAGGCTCTGTGCCCAGTGTGGAGCACAACTCGGGGCTCAAACTAACAATGCTGAGGGACACCTGGGTAGCTCAGTCAGAGTGTCTGCCTTCAGCTCAGGTCATGATCCCAGGGTCCTGGGATTGAGCCCCAAATCGGGCTCCCTGCTCCACGGGGAGCCTGCTTCTCCCTCTCCCTTTGCCTGCCGCTCCCCCTGCTTGTACTGTCTCTCACTATCTCTCAAATGAATATATAAAATCTTAAAAAAAAAAAAAAAAGAAAACCTCACAACACGTGAGATCAAGACTCAAGCTGAGATCAAGAGTTGGATGCTTAACCGACTGAGCTACCCAGGCGCCCCTTAAATTTTTTTTATTATGATTATTTTTTATTTTAGAAAGAGAGGGAGAGGGAGTGCATGATCATGCACAAGTCGGGGGAGGGAGGAGGGAGAGTGAAAGACTCTCAAGCAGACTCCGTGTAGAGCTCAGAGCCTACGTGGGGCTCAATCTCACAACCCTGAGATCATGACCTGAGCTGAAACCAAGAGTCAGGCACTCAACAGACTAAGCCATCCAGGAGCCCCGCTCCTTAAATTTTTTTTAAAGATTTTATTTTTTTAAAATAATCTCTATACCCAACATGGGGCTTGAACTCACAACACCAAGATCAAGACTCACAGGCTCCTCCGACTGAGCCAGCCAAGCGCCCCTAAGTCTTAGTTGTTTTTTTTTTTTTTAAATTCAGTCTGAGTCTGACAATGTCTTCCTTTTTAGTTGGAGTGTTTGTTTTGCTTAAATTTAATGTAATTATTAATTTAATTGAATCTAAGTCTATTGTTTTGCTATTTGTTTTCTGTTTGTCCCACCTATTTTTAGTCCTTATTCCTCCTTTCCTGTCTTCTCTTGACTCACTTTAACACTTTAACTTTTTTAGAAGTCCATTTTAATTTTTTATTAGCTCTTCAGCTATACCCCTTTGCCCTTTTTACTGGTAGCTATAGGAATTACAATATATCATCTTAACTTTTTGCAGTCTAATTACGGTTAATATTGTACTACTTCATGTAAAATGTAAGAACATTGAGAAATTGTATGGTTCTATTTACTGCCACACCCTTTGTCTTTTTGAGATCATGATTATATGTTATAAACACAAAGATGAAAATTTATATTTGTTTTATAGTCATCCATTTTTAAAAAGATTTTATTTATTTATTTGAGAGAGAGAGAGAGAGCATGAGCTGGGGGAGGGGCAGAGGGAGAGGGAGAAGCAGACTCCCCGTTGAGCATGGAGCCCAATGTGGGGCTCGATCCCAGGACCCCAAGATCATGACCTGAGCCAAAGTCAGATGCTTAATTGACTGAGCCACCCAGGCGCCTTTAGTCATCCACTTTTTTAAAGATAAGAAGAGGGGGGCGCCTGGGTGGCTCAGTTGTTAAGCATCTGCCTTTGGCTCAGGTCATGATCCCAGGGTCCTGGGATTGAGCCCTGCATCGGGCTCCCTGCTCGGTGGGAAGACTGCTTCTCCTTCTCCCACCCCTGCTGCTTGTGTTCCTTCTCTCGCTGTGTCTCTCTCTGTCAAATAAATAAATAAAATCTTAAAAAAAAATAAAGATGAAAAAATATAGTCTTTTATAGTTACCCACATTTTCAGCATTTCTGATATTTTCCTTTTCTTCATGGAGATCTTCGTTTCCAGCTCTTATCATTTCCCTTCAGCCTAAAGAACTTCCTTTATATTTCTTGCAGTGCAGGTCTGCAAGTAACAAATTACCTTAGTTTTTGTTTATTTAAAAATATCTTTATTTCACCCTCACTCTTGAAGGATATTTTTTGCTGGATATAGAATTCTGGATGTGTGAAACCCTTCTACACACCCAGCACATTAAAGATGCTATTCCATTTTTGTCTTTTGTTTTTCAATCATTTTTTAAAAAGACTTTATTTATTTATTAGAGAGAGAGAGACATAGTGAGTGAGAGGTACATTAGCAGGGGGGGGGCAGAGGGAGAGGGAGAAGCAGACTCCCCACTGAGCAGGCACCCCGATGTGGGACTCCATTCCAGGACCCTGAGATCACGACCTGAGCCAAAGGCAAACACTTAACTGACTGAGCCACCCAGGCACCCCTCAATCATTTTTTTAAAGATTTATTTATTTATTTATTTATTTATTTATTTATTTATTTATTTAAGAGAGAGAGAGAGAGCACACATGTGCGAGGTGAGATGGGAGGCAAAGGGAGAGAATCTGCAAGCAGACCCCCTGCTCAATCCCACAACCCATAAGATTATGATCTGAACTGAAAACAAGAATCAGTCCCCAACCATTTGAGCTACCCAGGCACCCCTGTCTTTCAATCATTTCTGATGAAAAGTCAGCTACCATTAGTATCATTTCCCTATATATCATGTGCCATGTTTCTCTGGTTATTTTTAGTATTTATTCTTTATTTTCAACTTTCAGTTTGACTAGGATGTGTCTAGGCATGGTTTTCTTTGTTTTTACATTGTTTGGGGGATGCTGACCTTAGTGAATCTGTCAATGTATGCCTTTCATTAAAATTTTTAAAAGGCTATGGGGCACCTGGGTGGCTCAGTCAGTTAAGAGTCTGCTTTCAGCTCAGGTCATGATCCCAGGGTCCTGAGATCAAGCCCCGTGTCAGGCTCTCTGCTCAGCAGGGAGCCTGCTTCTCCCTCTCCTTCTGCCTACTTGTGCTCTCTCTGTCAAATAAATAAAATCTTTAAAAAATTTTTTTTGTAAAAGGCTAAACCATTATTTCTTCAAATATTTTTCTCTTCCCTGTGGTAGGAAGAATAATGATCCCCTCAAAGATGCCTACATCCTAATCCCCAGAACCTGTGAATATGTTTTTTAACATGACAAAAAGGATTTTGCAGATGTGACTAGGTTTAGAACCTTGAGATAAGGAGATTATCCTGGAGTATTCCGGGGAGTCCAGTGTAATTACAAGGGCCCTTAAAAGTGGAAGAGGGGGCAGAAGAATTTAGAGTGATGCAATTGTGAGAAGGAAGTGACTCACTATTGCTGTCTTGGAAGATGGGGGAATAAGACAGGAGCCAAAGCAGCCTCTAAAATCTGGAAAAGGCAAAGGAATGGATTTTCTTTCAGGAAGGAATGGAGCCCTGCTAACACCTTGCTTTTAGCCCATTTTGGCTTGTGTCAGACTTCTAACCTACAGAAATGGAAGTTAATATATTTGTATTATTTTATTTTATTTTATTATTATTATTATTTTTTAAAGATTCTATCCATTTATTTGAGAGAGAGAGAATGAGAGAGAGCACATGAGAGCGGGGAGGGCCAGAGGGAGAAGCAGACTCCCCACCGAGCAGGGAGCCCGATGCGGGACTCGACCCAGGGACTCCAGGATCATGACCTGAGCGGAAGGCAGTCGCTTAACCAACTGAGCCACCCAGGTGCCCTATATTTGTATTATTTTAAACCACCAAGTTTGTGACAACTTGTTACAACAGTGATAGGAAACTAATACATGCCCCCATTCTCCCTCTGCTTTTTTCTTGGATCCCAGTAACATACATGAACTATTGCAGGGTGTCTCAGATCCCTGAGATTTTGTTCATTTATTCAGTCAGTCATTTTTCTCTCCATTGTCCAGGTTGGATAATTTATATTGATCTATCTTGAGTTCACTGACTTTTCTGTCACCTCCCTTCTACTGTTAAGCCCATTTAGTAAATTTTTTATTTCTAATACTGTATTTTTCAATTCTAGAATTTCCACTTGGTTCTTTTTTAATTTTTTTTCTCTGCTGAGACTTCCCATCCTATCATTTATTATGAGCATATTTTCTTTTATATCCTTGAACATAATTATAATAGTTGCTTCAAAATCTTTGCTGCAGCTCTGAAAAACCTGCTTTTATCATCATACTTAATGCTTAAAGACTGAGCGGTTTCCTTCTAAGATTGGGAACAAGGCAAAGAGGTTTGATTTTACCATTTTTATTCAACATTGTACTGGAGGTCTAGATAATTCTGTAAGGAATAAAAGTTATAATATTGTAAAAGAAGTAAAACTAGACAGATGGTATTTCAGATGGCATAATCGTTTATATAGAAAACCTCTATGTAGGGGCGCCTGGGTGGCTCAGTGGTTAAGCGTCTACCTTTGGCTCAGGTCATGATCCCAGGGTCCGGGGATCAAGCCCCGCAGGCTCCTGCTCAGCAGGAAGCCTGCTTCTCCCTCTCCCACTCCCCCTGCTTGTGTTCCCTCTTTCACTGTGTCTCTCTCTGTCAAATAAATAAAATCTTAAAAAAAAAAAAAAAAGAAAACCTCTATGTATCTACAAAAACAAATTACAGAGGTCTATAAGTTAATACATGAAATCAGCAGGGTTGAATTATGTCTCCTCCAAATATATGTTGAAGTCCTAATACCCAGTACTTCAAAATGTGACTTTATTTGGAAATAAGGTCATTGCAGATGTAATTAGTTAAGGTGAGGTCTTACCAGAGTAGGATGGACCCCTAATCCAACATGACTGGTGTCTTCATAAGAATACATCCATGTGAAAACAGACGCACAGGAAGAATGCAATGTGACAACAAGAGCAAAGATTGGAGGTAGGCAGCTGCAAGCCAAGGACTTCCAAATATTGCCAGCAAAGGCCCAGAAGCTATGAAGAGGTAGGGAAAGAATTCTCTTCAGGCTTCAGAGAAAGCCTGGTCCTGTTAATACACTTTTTTCAGACTTCTAGCTTCCAGAAGTGTGAGACAATAAATTTCTGGTGTTTCACATGACCGAGTTTGTGGTATTTTGTTACAGCAGCTCTAGCAAACTAATACAGTTATGATATGAGGTTAATATACAAACATTAACTGTATTTCCATATAGTAGTAACAAATAATTGAAAAATTAAAAACAATTCCATTTACAATAGCATCAAGAAACATAAAATACTTAGAAATTAAACCTAACAACAAACCTCTGAGACAGCTACATTGCAACCTACAAATATTGCTGCATGAACTTAAAGAAGATCTAAATAAATGGAGAGTTCATTGATTTGGTGGGTCAATATTTTTAAGATATCTATTCTTCCAAAGCTGATCCATAGTTTCAATCCAGTTCTAAACACAGTCCCAGTAAGCTTTTCCTGAAGAAATTAACAAGACAAATCTAATATATTTTTTAAGATTTTATTTATTATGTGTCAGAGAGAGACAGAAGACGAGCAGGGGGAGAGGCAGGCAGAGGGAGAAGTAGGCTCCCCGCTGAGCAGGGAGCCCAATGTGGGACTGGATCCCAGGACCCTCGGATCATGACCTGAGCCGAAAGCAGACGCTTAACCAACTGAGCCACCCAGGCGTCCCTAAATCTAATATTTTATAGGAATACAAAGGACCTGAAATATCCAAAGCAATCTTGAAAAGGAATAACAAACTTAGAGAACCTATGCAGAAGTTTCTCAAAACTTTCTGTGAAGTTACAACAATCAACTGTGCTACTGGTCTAAGGATCAATAAGTAGATCAGTGGAATAGTATAGAGAGCCTAGAATAGAGCCACAGGCCATTTACTCCTAAACAAGGTGCCAATGACATGTAACAGGGAAGGGACAATTATTTCAATAAATGGTTCTGTACCAATGAGCTATCTCTATGGAAAAAAATTTAACTTCAACTCCTGCCTCAGACCACACACGAAAATTAATTTGAGAGCCATTGTAGATCTAAACACAAAATGTAAAATTATCACATTTTAGAAGAAACAGGAAAATATCTTCACAACAAAGGAGTACTTGTCAGTGCTAAGAAGAAAACATTTCTGATTCATACATATAGCATAAGCCCTGAGAGTTGGATTTCTTCTTTTTTGTCACGCAAGTGCCTGATGTAAGCTTCGATTGCGGAGGCATCTCCTTCAGAGATGGTTCTCTCGGATAAACACATTGTCAGCCACACAACTAGGTAAAGAACCAGGCCACCCCCGCCAACAGTCTCCTTGGTTTTAGAGATCTTGGTTGATTTTGATAAATGACCATTTGGGCCTACTGTTTTTTTCTCTTGCCATGCTTTAAATTCCTGCTCTTAGGTTTTATTTTTTATTTTTTATTTTTTTTGCTCTTAGGTTTTAAATTCGCCAGTAAAGATCAAGCCCCTGAGGGCGCCTGGGTGGCTCAGTCGGTTAAGCATCTGCCTTTGGCTCAGGTCAGGATCTCAGGACCCTGGGATTGAGTCCTGCATCATCGGGCTCCCTGCTCAGTGGAGAGTTGACTTCTCCCTTTGCCTCTGCTCCTCCCCCCTTCTCGTGCTCTCTCTCTCGTGCTATCTCTCTCTTGTCCTCTCTCAAATAAATGAATAAAATCTTAAAAAAAACAAAAAGACTGAGCCCCTGAAACCTTAGGCCTCCACCATTAACCCCAATAAAAGTAAAGCCCCAGGTCTGCGCGCTCTCTCTCTCTCTCTCTCTCTCTCTATGTATGACCTTACTGTGTGGCCCCGGGTGTGCTCTGTAAGTTCTAGGTCCTGTAAGGAATAAATTTTTATTTTTTCCAAATTCCCTGATGTTTATGGCTGAAAATGTCTTGCAATCACAGGAAGAACCATAAGGGCTGGTCTGACCACAACACTGATTATTTTTTTTTTAATTTTTTATTTTTTTAAAGATTTTATTTATTTATTTGCGAGAGAGAATGAGAGACAGAGAGCACAAGAGGGAGGAGGGTCAGAGGGAGAAGCAGACTCCCCGCTGAGCAGGGAGCCCGATGCGGGACTCGATCCCGGGACTCCAGGATCATGACCTGAGCGGAAGGCAGTCGCTTAACCGACTGAGCCACCCAGGCGCCCCACAACACTGGTTATTGATAGGCTAAGACTGGCACAAAACAACACAATTGAGATGGATGTATCTTTTTTTTTTTAAGATTGTATTTATTTATTTATTGTCAGAGAGAGATCATGAGCAGGGGAGAAGGGTAGAGGGAGAAGCAGACTCCCTGCTGAGCACAGAGTCCAATGTGGGTCTCGATCCCAGGACCCTGGGATCATGACCTGAGCCAAAGGCAGATGCTTAACCAACTGAGCCCCCCAGGCATCCCCAGATGGAGGAATCTTAAAAATATTATGCTGAATTCTTCCTGTAAGCAGCCTGAGGTGATTCCTGCAAATGGTTCGCTATTCACTTGACCCAGGAAACCCTACAAAATCATGCAAATCAAGAGGTTCAAATCTTCGTGTTCACTTAAAGAACAAACTGCCCAGGCCATCAAGGGTATGCATATCCAAAAAACCACCCAGTATGTGAAGGATGTCACTTTACAGAAGCAGTGTGTGCCATTCTGTCGCTACAATGGTGGAGTTGGTAGGTGTGCCCAGGCCAAACAGTGGGGCTGGACACAGGGTTGGTGGCCCAAGAAGAGTGCTGAATTTTTACCGCCCATGCTTAAAAATGCAGAGAGTAACGCTGAACTTAAGGGTTTAGATGTAATTTGGGGGTCATTGAGCACATCCAGGTGAACAAAGCCCCCAAGATTCAGTGAGAACTTACAGGGTTCGTAGTCAGATTAACCCGTGCATGAGCTCTCCCTGCCACACTGAGATGCTCCTTCCTGCAAAAGACCAGACTGTTCCTAAACCAGAGGAGGAGTTTGCACAGAAGAAAAAGATACACCAGAAGAAACTGAAGAAACAAAACTATGGCCCAGAGGTAAATTCTGCATAAAATAAATGCAAATAAAAGTAAACAAATATATATTATGCTGAACGAAAGAAGCCTTATACAAGAATAGATCATACTGTAGGAGTTCGTTTCAATGAACTCTCAGAGCAGGCAAAATTAATCTATGTTGAAAAACAGAGCTGTGTTTTCCTCCTGAGGATGGAGTGAGGATGGTGATTATCTGAGAAGGAGAATGAGGAAACTTTCCGGAGTGATGGAAATATTCTATATCTTGATAGGGGTTTGGATAGCACAGGTGTATACGTTTGTCAAAACTCACAAAATGGCACATTCAAGATTTGCATAATTCTCTGTATATAAATGTTACCTTAAAGTTGCAAACAATTATTGAACTCTAGTTAATGATATGCATGCCGAAGATTTTAGGTGTGAGGTGTACTGATGTCTGTAACTTATTTGGGAATGCATGAAAAATCAGATGGACTAAAAAAAAAAAAAAGAAAAATCAGATGGACTAATGGATGGATGCATACATAGGTGATAAAGCAAAAATGCTAATCAAAGAATCTAGGTAGTGAGGATATGGATGTTCACTGTACCTACCTTTCAAATTTTCTGAATGTTTGAAATTTTTCATAATGAAATATCGGGTAAAATAATAACAACAACAAAAACAAAACAACCCAATTTAAAAATGAATAAAGGGGGAGCTTGGGTGGCTCAGTCAGTTAAGCGTCTGCCTTCAGCTCAGGTCATGATCCCGGGGTCCTGGGATTGAGCCCCGCATCAGGCTCCCTGCTCAGCAGGGAGCCTGCTTCTCTCTCTCCCTCTGCAGCTCCCCCTGCTTATGCTCTCTCACTCTCTTGCGCTCTCTCTCTCAAATAAATAAAATCTTTTTAAAAAATAAACAAAGGACTCGAATAGACATTTCTCCAAAGGAGACATACAAATGGCCAATAAGCACATGAAAAGACACTCAACATCATTAATCATTAGGGAAATGCAATTCAGAACCACAAGATACCGCTCCATTATGATGATTATAAATTTAAAAAACAGGAAATAACAAATGCTAGCAAAGAAGTGGAGAAATTGGAACTCCTGTGCTTTGCTGGTGGGGATGGAAGATGGTGTTGCTATTGTGAAAAACAATTTAGTAGTTTCTTAAAAAGTTAAACAGAATTACCATATGATTCAGCAATTCCACTTCTAGGTATATACCCAAAAGAATTGAAGGTGGGGACTCAAGCAGATACTTGTATATCCACAGTCACAGGAAGAGTATTTAAAATAGAAAGTGGAGGGCGCCTGGGTGGCTCAGTTGGTTAAGCGACTGCCTTCGGCTCAGGTCATGGTCCTGGAGTCCCTGGATCGAGTCCCGCATCGGGCTCCCTGCTCGGCGGGGAGTCTGCTTCTCCCTCTGACCCTCCCCCCTCTCATGTGCCCTCTCTCATTCTCTCTCTCTCAAATAAATAAATAAAATCTTTAAAAATAAATAAATAAATAAAATAAAATAGAAGGTGGAAGCAACCCAAATACCCACCTACAGATGAACAGATTTTAAAATGTGGTATATCCATTCAGTGGAACTCAGCTAACCAACTAATCCTTAGTTGGCAGGCCCTGGGAGTAGGAGGGAATGGGGAATTATTGTTTAATGAGTATAGAGTTTCTGTTTGGGCTGATGGAAAGAGCCAGAAATGACAGTGATGATGGTTACACAACATTGTGAATATACTTAATGCCACAGAATTGTGCACCTAAAAATGATTACAATGGTAAATTCTATGCTAGGAACATTTTACCACATTAAAAAAATAAATACAAATAGTAAAAGAGCAAAAGTCTGAGATCACTGAACCCAAGGGACTGTTACAATCCCTTGCCCAATTTCCAGCCAGTTCTCAGGCCCAGACCTCATCTACTGAAGTCTCCTTCACATTGGGGAGGGATCCAGCTGTACCATGAATGATATATATAGTGCTAGGAGAGGGGGATCTAGAAAAGGTGGGGAAGAGGGATCAGATGGTGCCTGGTTACAGGCTCGGGACCAACTTAAGCAACAGGGGCCACAGCCCATCCCCACTAGCTTTCTTTTCCTAGGTGTCCAGAAATTGTGCCCAACCAGAATCCTGGGGATCTGAAAGCAATGAACTTCATGTGGGGCTGAGTGTGGCAGGGCTGGGGTAAGCGTCCCCAGTGTGAGCTGGTGACTTGCAGCTGACCCTTTCTCTGGAGCATTGGCTGAATGGGAGCCACCCCGGTAAAAGAGGCTGTGCACCCTGACCTTATGAAGGTGGCCCCAGACCGCCCTGGGCTGGAGAGGAACCAGCCTCCCCCTTAGCACTTCCCCCTTCACTCCCCCTCCCTCAGGTGCTCCCCAAAAAACTCCTTCCTGCTCCTCCCCCACCCCAACCACTGATCTGTTCCCCAGATCTGTTGCCATTTCCAAAGTGTCACATAAATGGCTTCACACGGAGCCTTCTGAGACCGACTGCTTTCACTCGGTCCCATCTTCTGAGATGGCTCTGCGCTGCGGCGTGTGTCACTGGCACCTCCCTGGGGTGGCAGACCGTGGCATGTTCGTCTGCCCCCCAGCTGATGGGCATCCGGGTTGCTTCCAAGCTTTGGTGATGATTAATAGAACTTCTCTAAACATGCAGGGGCAGCATTTTGTGAGCACAGAAGTTTTCATTTGTCTAGGGCAGCTCCCAGGACCGGAACTGCTTGTTCGTACAGCAGGTGTCTGTTTGTTAACTTCGTCCGCTGGTTTCTGTGCATGAACGTCTCCTTCTTTCAGGTCACTCTTTCCCCTCTCTTCACTGTAGGAGGCTGAAAGAAGCCAGGCAGCTCCTTCAACGGCCCCGCAGGGCATCTCCTCAGCTGGATCATCTTACTCACAGGGGAAGCATCTTATTTCGGGTCCTGCTACTGGTGACAATGTAGCTAAGCTTCTTGCAAAGCCACACCAAGGGTCTCCTTTCTTCCATCTTCTAATAAGACTTTTCTCACTTCCCTCTAAGCCCCCGCTGGCAGTCTCTGCAGGGTTCTTCCAGCTCCCACTCGCTGTCCAGTCCCAAAGCCAAAGCCACGTGACTTAGGGCTTGTACCAGCAGCATCCCCTTCCGGTACCTGACCCCACGTGGTCAGGTACCACGTAACAAACCACCTCAAACAAATCACCTCTATTGTTACCTCTCACAGTTGCCAGTTTGGTCTCTCGTATGGTTGCCGTTGATGACAGCTGGGACAGAAGCCACCCGAAGGCTTCCTCACTCACTCATGATGCTCCGTGCTGCCTGTTGGCCGGCCCTTCAGCTGAAGCTGCTGGCTGGAACACCTCTGCACGTGCCTCTTCCTGGGGCTGCTGGTGGCTCCTCGCAGCCTGGTGGCCGGCTCGAAGAGCAAGCATCCCAAGATGAGTAAGAGAGAGAGGAGCTGTATCACCTAGCGGTCTGAGTTGGCTTCAAAAATCAGTGTCACTTGGGGCGCCGGGGCGGCTCATTTGGTTGGGCGTCCAACTCTTGATGTGGGCTCAGGTCATGATCTCAGGGTCATGAGACTGAGCCCAGCACCAGGCTCTGCGCTCAGCTGCCGGGAGTCTGCTTGAGATTCTCTCTCTCCCCCTCCCTCTGCCCCTCCCCTCCCCTGCTCACGCGTCTTTCTTAAATAAATAAATAAATAAATAAATAAATAAATAAATAAATAAATAACAGTGTCACTTCTGCTCCATTCTAGAGGTTAGAAGTCAGTCATTAGGCCAGCCCTCATGTTCTAAGGCAAAAGGAATTAGATGCCACCTCTTGAAGGGAGAAGGGTCAGGGAATTCCCTGACATGTTTGGAAAACTCCAGAGTGGGCCACTCTTCCCCATGGTGGACTGGTGAAGAGATGGGCGTATGCAGAGGTAGACAGGTAAAGAGATGGTGCATTTACCCAGGCGGATAGGCAGGTAGGTGACCCATTTATCAAGGTGGGGAATACCAAGCAAGAACAGATTTTGAGAGGATCTTAAATCCAGCCGGGGCGTGGTGGCTGGGAGATGTTTATAGGTGATCCAAATGGAGACGTGGAGCAGGCACTTGTGAGATATCAGCCTGGAACAGAGGGAGAGGTCAGACCAGAGGTATCCATTTGGGAATCATTGTCACAATAAAGGTGTCTGAAGCTTCAAGGCTGCAGGAGGTCACTGACCCAGGGTGGGAATGGGGACGGATGAAGAACCTGCCATGGCTGGGGTGAGGAGGGCACAATCTTCCTGACCACCAACTCTTTTGCCCCTATCCTGGCAGAACTCCCACTTTGATTGGCAGTCAATCCCGTGTGCCTCTCTGATCTAATGGCGAGCACGCAGTTCTATGAGGTTCTGTGCTGGAAGAGGTTTCCACAGTCATCCAAAGGGACACATGGGAAGAGATGGAGGTATGGGGCTGTGGCAGCCATCTTGCAACCATGAGGCAGGCTGGGAGCGGCAGAGCCACTCACAGAAGTAATGGTTCCTTCACTAAGGATTCAGATTAAGTCCCGGGCACTTTTATTAAGACTTTTGCGACAGGGGTTGAGTTGGGAGGTTCTGTCACCTGAAGTCCAGATTCTCCTCACTGATACCAGAGTGGAGTCAGCAAAGGGGTCTGAACAAGGGTGTGTGAGGTGGGAGGAGAAGGGGAGGAATGTGAGTGTGCTGCCTTTCAATGGCACCTGCCATGCATGGAGCTCCCACATGCCCAGCCCAGTTCTAACGCCTCATGTATAGTAACCGGTTGAGTCCTCTTGAGTTAGGTTGCTATTATTATGTTACAGATTGGGAAACCAAGGCACAAGGGGCTGAGGGAACCTATGGAAGGTCCCACGGCCAGAAAGTGACGGCTGGGATATAAGCCAGACAGTCTGTTGCTCTTTCCTGTGAGCCAAGGATATCTTTTTCAGAGGTCCAGAGAAGAGGGTCTTAAACTGAAGTGTCTGACTGGCTGTTCAGTGCTACTTGCTTAAGAATGAACAGTCTTCACAAATTTGGTAAAGTACAGGTCATCAGCAATGTTGGGCAGTGGGACCTGGGTGGGGAGAGTGTAGACAGTCAGACTGGCCTGAAGAATAAGGAGGTGGAGAGCCTACACAAGTCAGCTCTTGAGAAGCATGGCTATGGTGAGGGTACAGCAAGAGTGTTTCACGTTTTTTTGGAGGGGATTCTGGGACATATAGGAAGCAGGAGGAGGGGTCGCTCCAGAGCTCTGGGGTGGGGCCTTGGAAGGCTGGAAGGCTCCCCTGACCCAGTAGAGAAGATAGAGACTTGGGATCATGAGACAATGGGGTTTCAGGTTTGGTGATGAGCAGAGAAAGCTTCCTGCTCCTGCCATTTCCTCCAGGAGGCTGAGATCCCGGCTCTGAAACGGGTGGGAGGTTTGTGGCCAAAGAGCGGTGCGATCGTGGGGTTGCCAATGGAGTTGGGTCCCATTTGAGGTCGGAGCCCAGCAGTTTGGGGGCCAAGAGATGGGCAGTTTGGGTGGCTTTCTCCAGACTTGCCCATTCACCTCTGTAGGGCCCCAAGGTGACGAGGAGCCAGCCCTGGTTGCGGTGGCTACAGGAGGAGGTACCCAGGGGCTGGGCCGGGAGGCGCCAGGGCAACCAGGGGGCTGCAAGGTCGGGGTGGCCTCCGGCCACTGCCCCCAAAGTAGGGTGAGGACCTCCAGGCCCGGTGGTCAGGGGGAGGCGGCCCTCTGCGCCCTCCCGGTGGCATCTCCCTGCCCGCGAGTTCTGCCAGCCCTTCGGGGACAGGAAGAGCAACGCGGGGCGGAGGGCTTCCTACTGGCCCCCTCCCCGCGGCCCGGCGGAGCCCCCCGCACGCCGATGCGGAGCAGGATTTCCCGCCGCCGCAGTTGGGGATTAGCGCGCCTCTGGCCGGCGCAGCGGGATTAGCCCGCGTGGACTCGGCGCTCGGCCCGGGGATTACAGCGCGCTGCCCCCGACGTATATATTCCCGCGGCGGCGGCGGCGGCGGGGCCGGGCGGGCATGGCGGCGGCGGGGGGCGCGGCGAGCCGCAGGGGCCCCGGGCGGCCCTGCCCCTTCTCCATCGAGCACATCCTCTCCAGCCTGCCCGAGCGGAGCCCCCCGGCGCGGGCCGCCCGCGCGCCGCAGCCCGCCGGCCGCCAGAGCCCCGCGGAGCCCGGGGAGCCCGGGGAGCCCGGGGCGCCCGAGGCCGCGCCCTG
>NW_023270773.1:95732-144237 GCF_011800145.1 Mirounga leonina | reverse complement strand
GCTGAGGCTGGGCCCCGCGGCGCCCTTGCCCTTGGCCGCGGCCGGCGGAGGTTCGGGGGCGCTGCCGGGCGCGGGCGGCCCCGGCCCCGGCCCGCAGCGGCGCACGCGGCGCCACCGCACCATCTTCAGCGAGGAGCAGCTGCAGGCGCTGGAGGCGCTCTTCGTGCAGAACCAGTACCCCGACGTGGGCACGCGCGAGCGCCTGGCCGGCCGCATCCGCCTGCGCGAGGAGCGCGTGGAGGTGGGTGCCCGCCCGCCGGACCGCCGAGGGGCCGAGCAGGCTGGCTTCCTTCCTCCTTCTTTCCTTGAGAAGACGGCCCTGGCGCGATGGGAGGAGGCGCCAGGGGCCCGGGGACCGCTGTGGGGCGCAGGGCCGGTTCCGGGGGGCGGGCGGGGACAGGCACGTGCGGGGAAAGTGTCCCTGGAACTGGAGGGGAGGTAAGGCTAGTTGTCCTTTGGTTTAAGCTTTTTTATTTTCCCTGATTAATGAGGCGCGCGTTCATGTGCCAGAATTTGGGAAGCTTGGAAAGGGCAGGAAGCTGCAGAAGGGGCGTCCGGGGCACCGCCGGGCGGAGGTGGGGGGTGGGAAGGCGTGCAGAGAGATGGCTGGTCCGGGTGGGAAGGGGGCTCTCGTCCCCGCGGCCCGAGCCGCAGCGCCTACCTGCAGCGGTTAAGAGATGGTGGGTGCCGCTGCCGCGTGCCGGCCCCGCAGCCCTCGTCTGCCCACGTCCCCATCGGGAAGCTCCCCGCCTGGTCCACCTATGGGGTGGCGGGGGGGTACGCGGGGCCTGGGGCAGGGCCTGAGCGGTGCTTCCTGCTCCTCAGGTCTGGTTCAAGAACCGCCGGGCCAAGTGGCGACACCAGAAGCGCACGTCAGCGACCTCGAGGCTCCTCCCCGGAGCCAAGAAGGCCCCAAAGGAGAGCTGCTGATGGCTCTGGTAGCTACTCCTGGACTTGGCCGCGTCTTTGGGGGCCGGCTCAGAGAGAGGACAGATTTACCCGAAATCGAGCTGAGAGGGGACACCAGCCTCTTCCCGTCTGTCTGCAGGGCTTCCTGCATCCTGGAGCTAGTGGTCAAGGCGGGAGCCGGCCGCTGGAGTGTGTGTTACCTCCCCAACCCCATCTCCCCCGCCCCGTCACCTGCCCCGTGAAAGGAGGAAACACTGAGCATCTCCATGTGCTCGCTTCTCCAGTGACTAAGGGTCGGGAAGATTCCCTGGGGGCTGGTGGGGCTGGGAGCAGGGCACAGAGCAGGTCAGCTTCCTCAATTCCCCACCAACTCCAGGACAGCAACCACCCCTTGTCAGGGGGGCCCAGAATCTTCTCCCTCCCCGGTATGCTGGCGCCCCTCCTCTCCTCAGCAGGCACATAGTTCCCTTCCCCGGGCCCCAGGAGATTTCTCTGCATCCTGGGCTTGTCAGCTTGCGTGCCCTGCACTGGGCCTTGGCATCCAGAGCTATAGGATAAGAACGTTGGGTGAGGTCATCTCCAGAAGCCACTGCCCCGCTCCTTAATTCTGTGAGCCTTGTCTGGATCCTGGGAAATAAACAAGCAACTGCAAACAGCACAAAAGCAGTCCAGAGTTCCAAGTCCGCCATGGCCCCCACTCCCCCACCCAGGGAGTGGGGGCCATTTTGCCTTGGGGAGCACAGCCCAGTGAGTCCTCAGTCCCTGTGTTCCCCAGCACAGCAGACTACCCCACGGATCATGGCCTAGTGCCCTGGGGGTCTGCACCGGCCTCGAGGTACTGCTCATGGGTGGGGGGATTCCATGCTGTGTGTCTGCCTCCCTCTCTGCCATCATGTTGGGACAAGAGGAAGTTTGACTGGGGAGGATGCACCCTGCCCCCCCCCCTGGCCCTGCCCCGCCACTGCCTTGGAAGATGTCTGTTTTCCTCTCCATCATCCTGGCCCCAGGGTGAAGGATGGTGTGAAAACAAGGCTTTGATTCCCCCAGTAGGCCTGTATGGTGGGCTCAAGGCATCTAACACCATCATCTGGCTTGGGGACCATGTTCTGCCTCCTTATGGGTCTTGGAGGAGATGGGCCGGGGGTATCTGAAAGGAGACACAGTCCATTCAGTAAAGGTGCAGAAGGCAAGGCTACCGCCGCCAGGACTCCAAAGCTGGCTAGATCAGATAACACAGAGCAGGCACATGTCCCTGCGGCGCTGCTCTCACACCACGGGGTGCCTCCAGGACAGCAACACCCCCCTCCACCCCTCAGGATGCACACTCTGGTTGTCGCAAAGCTCTTTGCCTGGGGGCGCCTGGGTGGCTCGGTCGGTTAAGCGTCTGCCTTCGGCTCAGGTCATGATCCCAGGGTCCTGGGATCGAGCCCCATGTCGGGGTCCTTGCTCAGCGGGGAGCCTGCTTCTCCCTCTGCCTGCCACTCCCCCTGCTTGTGCTCTCTCTCTTTGTCAAATAAATAAATGAATAAATGAAATCTTAAAAAAAAAAAGGCTCTTTGCCCTGACTCCTGGCCTTATGCTTGGATACTGCACAGTCTGCGCGCAGAGCTTCCCTGCAGGCCGGGATGCCTTCATCTCGCTGGGCTCTGGGACCCTAGCTGCCGGGTGGCTCTTTGTCATTGTATTGGGCAGCCATGATCAGAGCTCCACCCTCAAGGGACCAGTGGTCATACTGTCCTCCTTTCTCTCCTTTCTCTCTAGCTGCTCCTTGGCAGGCTCACCTCCTATAAGCTGCCCATTAACATAGCTGTCCTGCAGGCTGGGCCCCAGGCATGCTCCTCTCCTCTCCATTCTCTCCTTGCTTGATCACTTCCACCTTCAGGCCCCAATTCCTATCTCTCTGCCACATTTATATCTCCAGCCTGGACCTCTTCCTGAGCTAGATATTTATGTCCAACTGTCCCCTTGACTACTACACCTGGAAGCCCACAGCATCTCAAAATCACCTCGTCGGCAGCAACTCTTCCCCTGTACAAACCAGGTGCATGAGCCAGAGGACTGGCAATTACCCCCACCTCCCCTCCCCCACCCACCATACCCAGGCCAGCAGCAAATCAAAATTTTTTTTTGTTTTATTTAAATTAAAGTTAGTTCACATATAGCAAATCAATTTTGCCTCCAAAAACAATCCCAGAAGCTATCTTCTGCCCAGGTTCAACTGTAGCAACCTGATGAAAATGCTATCATCCCTCACCTTGACCACTGCAGCTGCCTCCAGTCTTGTCCACCTGCAGCCACTCTGGTTCCTCTGTAATTCCTTCCCCATAAAAGGCAGGGTGCAAGTGTGAACCTGCCTCTTCCCTGGTGCTCTAAGGGCTTCCCGTTGTTCCGAAAGATAAAACTCCTCACTGTGACCCATGAGCCCAAACACAGCTGGCGCCTGCCCCTCTGGCATCTTCAACCTCACCGCTCCTTGAACTCTGTATATCCAAAGGTCTTCTCCCTCCTGCTGCGAGACCTTTGCACCTGCTCTTTCCCTCCACCTGATCAATGTCCATTCTCTGGGTCTGCAAGCACTTCCTGACCTCGGGGAAACTTCCCCTGACTGACCCCTAGTACAAACTCTTTTTTTGCACTTGTTCACTGCAGGTTTATGCTTGTTTGTGGGATGATCTGACTAGCGTCTGTCTTCCCCATTTGACTGTCAGCTCCATAGGGCAGGAACCATCATCATGGAGTTCCCCACTGAATGAAGGAATGACTGCCTATTATACTAAATTGTTCTGGGGCAGAATTTGTTTGACATAATTCACAACCTCCTTTAGGGAAGAAATTATCATTCCTGAAAAATGGTTGGACAATTTTCTGGTCCATTTCAATGAGAGTGACCCTCTTCTGGGAAACCCCCTGTGGTGTTCAGGGACCAAAAAAAAATTTTTGTAATCAAACTATTTTATTGAGGGGCTTCCAGGAAAGGTCGAGGAGGAGGACAGGGAGGGAGATCCGACGTCCTCGGCCCGGCCGGAATCTTTCCGGCCTCACAGTCGTCGAAAGGGACCGAATAATTTTTAACCAGACATTTCTTCATTGGATTGCGTATTTTTTTTCTTTTGTTAGGTAACTATCAAGAAGAAATTGTCTTAGGGTTCTTTTCTTGCAGAAAAGTTTGAATAAAAACATTGAAACCGTGTATATAGCCAAAATGCGTTTTTGTTAATAATACAGAAGCACACGCAATGATTTGCGAGAAACTGGAATCCCAAGGCCTTTCAATTTCGCAGTTCTAAAAATTTTCACGATTAGCGTGACCGACACGCCCCTTAGTCTCTCCCACCACAACGCCCCCTGGTGCCAGTAGCCCAGACTCACAGGACCAGAGCGGGGCGGAGCGAAGACTACAACTCCCATAAGGGCCAGGGCTTTTAGTGACGTCACTACGGGGGCGCGGGCTGGCCTCGAAACGCACAGCTCTCCCATTGGTGGACTGTTGCAAGCGCCTGCGCATTTGGCACAGTCCCGCCCCCACCGACTCCCGACGCTGTTACGTACCTGCGTCGCCCGAGCGGTCCTGGGATAGCGATGGAGACGCCCGGAGCATCAACCCGGGTCTTGTCGCTTCCTGCCGCGTCCGTGACCCGGAGGAAGCGCGCGGCAGGGGAGGCCCGGGCTGCGACGAGCAAGCAACGGGTCCTGGACGAAGAAGAGTACATCGAGGTAAGACCTCGATGCGACGCTAGCGAATTCTGGGTCCCTTCCCCGCCTTGCGCTCTTCTCGGGTCTCTCCTCTCGGGTCGTGGCAGACTCGTACCCTCGCGGAGGTGGAGCAACCCGAGTGCGTGCTCTTGGGTTGTGGACAGTCGGGGAGCCAAACAAATACTGTGCAGAGAGAGGTGTCCTTGATGGGGGAGGCAGCAACAGTGCTGTTAGGGGAGAGAGGGGGCGGCTTTGTTTGTATGTCGGGGGGTGGGGCGCGTCAGGGAAACAAGGTATTAAAGCGTGAAGAGGCGTGTGGGAGGATGGTGGTAAAGAGGACTTTCTAGAGAGTTGTAACAGCAAATGCAGAGGCTGGAGGTCTTGGAAACAGTCTATGATTGTGTCAGCATCATTGAGTTAGTGCGCGTCAGAGGATCCTTCAAGTAGGTTTTAATACTACAACAGACATGCAGGAAGAGGAGCTGGCAGGGAGATTGGAGAAAATCAGTTTGGCTTTGGACTGGTAAAGTTTGGGAGGCCTCGGATAGAGAGGCAGCTGGCATTAGGGGATAGCTGGGTGCACAGATGTGCAGCTTAGGAGCAAGGTCTGGCTGGAGGTACAGACTTGGGAATCTCAGCCAGTGCTGCTGGTGGGGGTGACAGGCTGAAGTCATCCAGGTAAAGGGTTCCAATTGGAAATAGGAGGCCTTGGATGGCATGAAGGGGCAACACCCACCTTGGTCCAGCTGGTGTGGAGATGGAGCCAGCAAAGGAGATGAGAGGGACCAGTTAGTGGGGGGGAAAAGAAAAGTTTCATGGAAACCAGATGAGCGTTTAGTAATGTTAGATGTTGAAGCAAGATCTCAGGGGGTGCTCATCCTCATTAGAAAGTGCAGCTAAACTCGGGATCATTGAGTTGGACAGAGGTTGGGGGCATCGGCAAGGATCTTAGCATGTACATTGGTAGACTGAGAGCAGAGGCAGATGTGAACTCTGACTTTTATTCTGACTTCTGATAGGGCCTCCAGACAGTCATCCAGAGGGACTTCTTTCCTGATGTGGAGAAGCTGCAGGCTCAGAAGGAGTATCTGGAGGCTGAGGAGAATGGAGACCTGGAACGGATGCGTCAGATCGCCATCAAGTTTGGCTCTGCCCTGGGCAAGATGTCCCGAGAGCCCCCACCACCCTGTAAGAGCGACAGTGGTGGGCCGAGAGGGGAACTCCTGCTGAACTGATGTCTTAGGCTGGCTCTAATCCCCACCCCCTTCCTCCTTCTAGATGTGACTCCAGCCACATTTGAAACCCCTGATGTGCACACAGGCACCGGAGTGGTGGGCAACAAGCCCCGGGGCCGGGGCCGAGGCCTGGAGGAGGGTGATGGTGAGTGAGCGGTTGGGTTTGCCTGCGAGTCTCATCCTGTGTGGCCCTGAGGGGCTGACCCAGAGGCAGATCACATCTTGTCCCTGAGGGCTCTGTTTGCCTGAATGGCAGCCCATGGGGTCAAAGAGCACCGGTCTGGGAGGCAGGCATGGGGCAGTTCTCTGAGCCTCTGGCCCTCCTCTGTGGAATGGGAATCTCGCTACCTCTCTCACCGGCCTGCTCACTGTGTGCCAGCCCCTGCCCAGTGAGCTTCATGGGCCTCGGAGGGCCCCTTTCCCGATGTCATCTTAGAATGCCTCGGGGCTTCTGCACTTGTTTAGTGAGTTAGTCACTTCCCCTGGATAGCTGCACGGCTCACACCTTCTCTCCCCTCAGACCTCTGCTCAGATGTTACCATTCAGGAAACCCTTTTCTGACCCCTTCTCACCACCCCCAGCATGCCTTCCTGCCTGGCTTTGTTTTCTCGCTGTAGGACCTGGCACTTAAAAAGGCGTTTTTTGGGTTTTTTTTTTTTAAGATTTTATTTATTTATTTGACAGAGAGAGAGAGCGCAAACAGGGAGAGTGGCAGGCAGAGGGAGAGGGAGAAGCAGGCTTCCCACAGAGCAAGGGAAGCCCGATGTAGGACTCGATCCCAGGACCCCAGGATCATGACCTGAGCCGAAGGCAGTCGCTTAACCAACTGAGCCACCCAGGCGCCCCAAAAGACATTTCTCTATTTTTTGCCTCTCCTCACCACGAGAGCTTCTCTCTCTTGCTTCTGTGTGTATATTCTGCACCTAGGACAGCACATGGCATGTTGTGGGAGTAGAACAAACAAACAGGTTGTCTTCTTCCACACATGGATTGGGGTGTCGTGACATGGTCCAGCTTTATGAGGGAATCTTTCTAGGAAAGAGCATTTTGAACCCTGTTGGACATAAGTGTACTACGTGCAGTGGGACTTTCTCACGATCAGCGGTCGATCTCATCAGTAGAACATCAGTGCTCAAACAGACAAGATGCTTGTTGTTCTCTTCTGGGTCCTAGTCTATGGCATGCTAACACAGATGCCCTGTGTGCTCACACAGACGAGATATTTTCTGCTTCAAAATCCAGCTCATTGTGGCATTACTGTAGTCCATCATGATGTGTCCTTGGAGCTTGATCAGGGGAGCTTGATCGCAGCTCCAGTGTAATGTGGCAGATGAATCACAGGCAGTTTACAGATTCTTGTTATTTATTTATGTATCAAAATTTTACTTTATTTGAGAGAGCAAGCACGTGTGCAAGGGGGGGGGAAGGGCAGAGGGAGCGAGAGAATCTCAAGCGGACTCTGTGTGGAGCACAAAGCCCGACACAGGGCTCGATCTCACGACCTTGAGATCACGACCTGGGCCGAAATCAAGAGTCAGATGCTTAACTGACTGAGCCACCCAGGCGCCCCTCAGATTTTTTTTTTTTAAATATGCCTTGTTGGTAAATCTAGGAATCGTTTCAGTAATCTCAGTGGTAGGTACCATCAGAACGGGGTTTGAGTCCTTAATCTTTCTGACTCTGGGTCTGGAACTTTTAGCCACTGTGCTTTGTGCAGTCTAGCAGGTCGTAGGCAGTCAAGACTGTCAGTGGAATGGAAGACAAGGCTATCCTTCTGGTGGCCCCGCTGAAGGGGGCCCCACTGTGCACAGTGCAATGGCACCCCTTCAGCGGGGGTACCCCCTTCTTTTTTTTTTTTTTTTAAAGATTTTATTTATTTATTTGACAGAGAGAGACAGCGAGAGAGAGAACACAAGCAGGGGGAGTAGAAGAGGGAGAAGCAGGCTTCCCGCCGAGCAGGGAGCCCGATGCGGGGCTCGATCCCAGGACCCTGGGATCATGACCTGAGCGGAAGGCAGACGCTTAACGACTGAGCCACCCAGGCGCCCCGGGGGTACCCCCTTCTATGGTGGTGGGGCGACAGCTGGCGTTGTGGCCCAGTGCCTGTGTGGCCCCATCTGGAGCACTGGATCCTCCGGGGTCCCTGCCTCGGAGCCTGCTAGCAGGTTAGGAGGCTTAGGTGACAGCCTCCCCCTGTGGCACAGGCGCCAGGAAGGGAGGAGCAGGCAGGGAAGGAAAGCCCAGGGATGGAGGGAGAGCTTGGGGCATCGGCGAAAGGTCCTACAGGACCGGCCCAGTTTTGGCAGGGCAAGCTTACTAGGACCATCTGCCTTTTCTCTGACGTCTGGATGCCCCTCTTCCTGAGTCAGACACACGTTTCACTTGACATCCAGCAGCTGAGGAGAGCCCCTGAGTGCTCCCTGGGCAGTGGGGTGGGGGCGGTGATTCTGCCCCCAGGTGGGGAGTTGTCTGGCAGTGTGGGCTCTCACCCACAGATGCACAACCAGGGTGAGGGTTCCAACCCTGCTTATGGAGTAGCACGGTTCCTGGGACTGAGTGACCACAAAGTGTTCATGCTGTTTGTGGTTCTGTGTCACTCCACCTCTGCCCCTGCGCAGGGGAGGTTGGCGAGGAGGAAGAGAAGGTGCCCCTGCCCAGCCTGGATGTTTTCCTGAGCCGGTACACAAGTGAGGACAACGCCTCCTTCCAGGAGATCATGGAGGTGGCCAAGGAGAAGAGCCGGGCACGCCACACGTGGCTCTACCAGGCCGAGGAGGAGTTTGAGAAGGTGTCCTTGGGTGCAGCAGCACGGGCATCCTCTGTCAGGGTGAGGGAGTCCTGGGGCCAGGGGCACAGTGCCTGGGGACCTCTCTGACCCTCACTTTCCCCCTGTGATGCAGAGGCAGAAAGATAATCTTGCACTTCCGTCGGCAGAGCACCAAGCCATCGAGAGCAGCCAGGCCGGCGTGGAGACCTGGAAGTACAAAGCGAAAAATTCGCTCATGTACTACCCAGAGGGTGAGCGGGCGGGGCTGGTGGGCAGCGTGGGGTGGGGCCGGGTGTTTGGATCTGGCCTTCAGGGTGTGTATATCTGTGCTCCCTGGCATACCGGGCCTCTGAGGGGTCCTGCTCTGCCTCTGTCCGTGAGGGAGTGAGGCTGCCCCCTGCTTTGCCTGGCTTCATGCTTGTGTTCACCGGGGGATGGCTTGGCCTCTCCCTCAAGCCTTGAGCATGGGGCAGTGGCGGGGCCTCCCCACCCTCTGACACCGCAGTCATCTCTCCTCATCCGCCAGGCGTCCCTGATGAAGAGCAGTTGTTTAAGAAGCCGAGGCAGGTGGTGCATAAGAATACTCGCTTCCTCAGGGATCCCTTCAGCCAGGCCCTGAGCAGGTCCCAGCTGCAGCAGGCGGCCGCCCTCAATGCCCAGGTGAGTGGCCGCGGCTGGCTGTGGGCAGCCACCACCCCTCTGATCTTGCTTTCCTTTCTTAAATTAGTACATTCTTGGGTTTGGCAGAGCCTAGCATCATGTGAGTATTTGGGGCTCCTGGGCGGCAGGGTCCTGAGTCTTTTCTTGACCTGTATGGGCTTCCACTGGGGCACTGTCTTGGCCAGAGACGTTCTGTGGGTCAGTTCAGTGCCAGCTTCCTGGGGGACAGGGACATGAGAGAAGAGAGGCTGCTGGGAGCCAGCCCAGGCTGGCCAGACCCACACCCATTCGCCGAGCAGGGCAGGGGTAGATGGGGTGGGCAGGCTGGAGTAGGGTGAGGCTTGGTAGGGCAGACAGCAGGGATGTCTGAGCTGGGGAGTCATGGTGCAGTGGCAACTCCAGTGGTCATGGGGTTAAAGTGGGAGAGGCAGGAGGTGGGGAGACTATTCCGGTGGCTTCTGCAAGTGCCTTGCGGGAAAGAAGTCAGAGCACATGTGCCAGTGATCAGTGTGGCTTCCTGTCAGGGCCTAAGTCAGTAGCTGCTGAAAGCAGTTTGTGTGGGGTGTGGACTGAGGCCAAGGACCCCGGCCCTGCCTGCATGGAAGGAGGGGGAGCTTCCCTTGCTCTGATGCCTGCTCTGACAGGTCCTCAAGGTCTTTGCAGGGGCCGGGGTCCTTCCTTTCTTTCTCTAGCCCGCGAGCTCTGGGTCTGGATTTGCCAGACCAGGGAGGGGAAGATTTGCCAGCATGTTCCTGTGCATTTGCCCATCAGCTAGCTGGGGGGAGGTGGCTTGGGCCCCCCTGACACCAGTCTCTCTTGTTTGTTCTAGCACAAACAGGGCAAGGTAGGCCCTGACGGCAAGGAGCTGATCCCCCAGGATTCCCCACGAGTGGGCGGATTTGGATTTGTTGCAACCCCCTCTCCTGCCCCTGGTGAGACGTGAACCTGCTGGCAGGCGGGCCCCCTGATGGGACTGCCTGTGGGGAGGTGGGCTGCTCAGGTGGCTCTGGGCACTGTTGACACTTCGCCGTGTCTGCCACATGCCTCGTGGGACTCGGGGACCCCGTGTCCCACCTGTGCAATGTCAGGGCTGAATGGGGCTGTGGCGGGGCTGGACTCTCAGGTAGGGCTGACCTGAGATGCATGGGGCCCAGCCCATTGAGTTGGGCAGTCTTCTTGCCTTGCCCTGAGCTTGGCAGCACAGACTGGCTTTGCTGGGAACCAGGGGTGTTGGGGCTCTGCTGGACAGATGGGCTATGGTGAGCATGCTGAAGGGCACAGGGGGAGGCCAGGCAGGGGGAGGCTGGGCATAGGGGCATAGGGAAGAGGCTCTGGGCTCCAGCTCTGCATGCCCTCACACAGAAGGTTTATGAGTCTTGGGGACAATCTCACGGTGCAGCGGTGCATGTGGTGTCCTTCCCCCCGCACCCTCCACCCCGAGCACTGGCCTCTGTGTTGGGCTACTGGTTCCTGTGACACAGGCCAGGGTATATGGAGGCACTACAGGTTTACCCAGGGTCCTGGGAGGTTTGGGCGCTCTAAAAGCCCCCTGGGTGTCCCCTCCTTTGGGGTGGAGTGCCATAGCAACCTCCAGGAGGCCCTGGTGGCCATGTGCTAGGACGGGAGCCTAGCTGAGCCAGCCCAGCTTCTCTGGGGTGCCCCCTTCCCGGGCTAAGCCCCACAGCTATCAGGGCCCAGGCCTGCTTTGGGCCTAAAGTAGCCTTAGTATTGTCCTCTCAGAGGGCAGAGGAGCTGGGGTTCCAGAGTCCCAGGGAAGGAGAGTGGGCCAGCTGCCAGCCTTCATGTTTGTTAGCTGGGACATGCATGGTGGGAGCTGGCTGTCATAGGAGGGAGGACCTGGCAGTGCCCTCACCTGCATCCCCTGGCCTAAGGTGACTGAGCTCTCCATCTGCAGGTGTGAACGAGTCGCCGCTGATGACCTGGGGGGAAGTTGAAAACACTCCCTTGAGAGTTGAAGGATCTGAAACCCCCTATGTGGACAGGACGCCAGGGCCAGCCTTCAAGGTGGGTCATGGTGAGGGGAGCTCACATGGGACCCTGAGTAGACACATGGCCTTCGGAGCACTTGTAGCTCGATGCACAGAGGATGGTCTAGCTGCCGCTGGTCAAAACAGAACCACCTGAGGGGTTAAGCCGTGCTCCCAGGCTGCACACCTGCGCATCACTGCACTTCTGAAGAAGACCAGGGCACTGAGGACACGTGTTGGGGGGGAGAGAGGGACTTGGGCATGGGGCCAGGGCACCAAAGCCATGGCCCTCTGAGCCTGCAGGCTGGTGGGCCGGGAAGGGCCCTGGAGCCCCAGTGTTCCGTGGGCTGTGGTTTGTGGTTTGTGTCTTCAGAAGGATTGTGTGCTTGCAGAGGGAGGCCTCTGGTTACAGGAGAGCATGCATCGAGAGGCAGCAGTTTTGTAGAAGTTGTCAGAGGGTGGGTCGTGAGACCTGGAGCAGGTAGGGCAGGGAAGCTGGCTGCCAGGTGGTTTGTGGAGATGGGGTAGTCTAGGATGACCCCAGAGAGGCTTTGAGAAGGCAAGGCACTGTGGTCTGCGTGGTTTATTGGGGAAACTGAGTGACTGGCGTAGTTTGGAACAGGAAGGAAGAGAAGTCGCTGGAAGCTGAGAGCATGCAGTCCTGTTCTCAGGGTGCTGGGCCAGCACTCCCAACTTGGAGTGCTAGGAAATTGTAGGAGGCAGAGGTCAGTGTTGTTGCAGAGAGCAAAGGGCGTGGGGTAACATCATCTGCTTGAAACCCCAAGGGGTCGGGCATGGAACCTGGAATTAATGTAGGTCTGCTGCATGGGGAGCTAGGTTCGAGGTTGTCTTGAACCAATCCCTCTAAACACTTGCAGCGTATAGTTTGAAATGTAACAGAAAAAGAGATCTCACTCACTGTAGCAGCAGCAGAAATTTAGAACACCTAACAATACCTTAGCTTTTGTGAAGAAACCAAAGGCTAGTGCTGCAGGCTCGCCTAAGGAAAATCGGAGGGTGTGGGCCACACCATGGGGCCTCCCCGGTACAGTACCACTCTCGTTCTGGGAGGAAACGCATGTCCACACAACGTGTGCAGATGATTTTGGCACCTTGGTTCTTAAATTTGTCTGGGACACGAGGATAACCAAGAAAAACCGGAGAGAGGAGTGCCGGCAGGCGTCTGGGCATGCCGCAGGTACGGGGTTGCCAGAAGTCTGTCCCGGTCCTGGGGCCTACCAGGCAGCAGGGAAGAGCTTCTGAACAAAACCTCAGTCCAAATCTGAATTCAGGGTACGTGAGAGACGACAGTTCAAATTGTGCTGAGCAGTAGAGTATTTGGATATAAAGTGCCTGATACATGTTGCAGAACGAGTTCCTCAAGGGGAAGGGTTAAGTATAGAAAACAAAGTGTAAACAATGAGAAGAAAATCACAGTAACCACTTAACCTGGCATTAAGGTAGGAAGGGATAAAGCGAAGAGAGCCGGTCACAAAGGAAGTAGGGGGTGGATGATACTATACGAAGCGGTGGACTTAAGTACAGCAGAAAAGCCCGTCGTAAATAACACTGAAAGCAAGTAATTGAGAAGGCATTTGCATGGCAGAGCTTAATGTAACTGGGGGGAAGCTGGAAGGAAACAGACGAGCACTTGGATAGAAAAATAGGACAAGGACCCATTTCAGGAAGTTCTGGAAAGAAATACAGAAGGTCGATGGAGGTTAAAGTCAGCAAACGGTTTACTCCAGTCATCAGAGGGAAGCAGATTCAAACAAGACCCCCTTCTTCCCTAGAAGACTGTCGGAGGTTCATAAGTCGGCAGTGCTGGCTTGCAGGGAACCGTGATGACAGGTGGGAGGCCCAGGCCCTTGGCGGGTGGGCAGTTCAGGCGAGCCAGTCAGGGGCTTTCGGGGGCTTTTAGGGAGGCGGCAGTGGGTTGTGAGGATCACGGGGAGCCACGGGAAAGAGGCAGGTGCCCCAGCAGCAAGGGACTGGCTGGCTCGGTGGCAAGCCACCCACACACCTGCTGCCTTGTAGATCCTGGAGCCTGGCCGCAGGGAACGGCTGGGGCTGAAGATGGCCAACGAGGCCGCCGCCAAGAACCGAGCCAAGAAGCAAGAGGCCTTAAGGAGAGTGACGGAGAACCTGGCCAGGTGAGGAGTGCCTGACCCGCACAGGTGGGGGTCTCTCCCTGTTCCCGCTTGGCCTGGGGGTTCTTTGGTGGGTCCTGTGGCAGCTCCTCTGGTCCGGACGTGGCCTGTATGAACCAGGATGCAGGGCCCCTCTCCGTCTTTTCCTTCTTCAACCATCTCCTTAGCACATCCCTAAGAGGCACCTTTGGGCCCCTTGTCCCGCTGTAAGCTCCTGTCAGCCCTGTGGAAACAGGTGTATTGTTCTCCTTGGAGAGAGCTGGGGTCCATCCCAGCTCCACATCCAAGGGCAGCACCATCACTTGACCTTAAATTTGGCTCCACAGCTGTGTGCCAGGCCATCGGGTATCCTCAGCCCATAATGACCACGCATCTCCCATGTTATCTTTGTGGGGCCGTGGGAAGCCCCACTGCTGGCAGTGCCTGGTTGGGCCTAATGGTGCCTCTTTCACCCACCCCCTTCCACCCCAGCCTCACCCCCAAAGGCCTGAGCCCAGCCATGTCCCCAGCCCTGCAGCGCCTTGTGAGCAGGACGGCCAGCAAGTACACAGACCGGGCCCTGCGGGCCAGCTATACCCCATCTCCAGCACGCTCGACCCACCTCAAGACCCCAGCTGGTGGGCCTCAGACCCCCACGAGCACACCGGCTCCTGGCTCTGCGGCACGCACCCCCCTCAGCCAGGACCCAGCCTCCATCACGGACAACCTGCTGCAGCTCCCTGCCCGGCGCAAAGCCTCAGACTTCTTCTAGGGTCAGGCCCGGGCCAGGCCTACGGAAGCTCCACTCGGCAGAGGACTCTGGCCTTCTGGGGACCCAGGCCCGGGCCAGAAATGGTGACTGTCCCAGGAGCCACCGAAAAGAGGCCCGCTGGCACGAGACTTGCCCCCACGGCCCTCAGGGTATATCCCAGGGCCTTGTTGATACTGTTTTCTATATAACCCCTGCCTGTTTCTATCTAGTCGTGATTAAAGAGCACGTAAGCACAGTCTGGCAGGACCGTCTCTCCGGCCCACTCCGCATGGCCCTCAGGCTGCCCTCATGCCCACATCAAGGTCTCAGGACTGCAGGCCTCCCTGGGAGGAAGCTTCTGGGTGAGGTGAACTTGGAAGTTCAGGGTCTCTGGGCTTTCCTGCCACTCCCTGCATTGCTTTCTGTGGCCCCCCTGGGGCTTGGAACCTGCCTTCTGCACTGAGCTCACAGCACATTGGGCCCTGCTCCCCAAGTTCTGTCCCCCTGATGGAAGGAGAGAGCCCTTGGAAGTTGTGCCCCTCAGGTTCCCCTGGCGTTCTGGGTCCAGGCCCACAGCCTCACCAGCTGGGCCTAGCCCACGTGGTTTGCTGGTGACAAGGTTGCGTGGGTCCTATGTGTCAGACAACACATCACGTGTGGCACCTTCAAAGTGGCCTCAGAATCACCTTCTCCAAGCACCTGGTCTCCAGCTCAGGTGGGGCGGAACTGTCTCACTTCCTGCCTTTCCCTCTCCCAGTGCTCCAGGCACCACCTTCCATACTCAGCTGAGTCACCAGCAGGAGTCGTGGGTAACAGTAACCTGGGCCACAGTGTCAAAAAGCAATGGGGCCAGGCTCTATGCAGACCGGAGAGTGTCACGTACACCACAGGCCACACTTGCCCATGACCTTGAGGGCTTTGGTGACATGGGATATCCAAGCTGGCTTCCAGATGGGTCTCTTCCGGCCTTAAGTGGGGTCAGGTCGGATCCTCTGAGGGGCTTGCACTGCCCAAGGAGACAGCCTGGAATCTGCTCAGACCAGAGTCTTTCTTGTTTTGAGCATACCCGGCCCTGCCCTGGCTTGGGTATGTCTTGGGTTGTCCTGCATGTTTCCTCGCCCCCTCCATGAGTGCCGTGTTCCCTGGAGGCTGGCTTGGGGCCAGTCATCTGCCTAGGCACCCACTAGTCTGTGCTCGACTGTGAGCTCCTGCCAGTTTCCAGGGGGCCAAGCCCCAGCCAAGCCCTGTAACTCACCAGGGGGCTGGGACTGGGCTCAGTGGGTGGGACCAGGACCAGGACCGCCCCAGGGGGTCAGGAAGAGTGTGGCCTTTGGTGCTTTTCCCCCATAGGGAAGGGGGGGCGTGGGCCAGAGCAGCATGAAGGCAGAGAGGTCTGAGTGGGTGTGTGATGTGGAGGGAGACGCTGTCCAGGCAAGGCCGCTTAAGGCCAAGCGCTGGCCCCCCTGAGCGCTGGCTGGTGTATGGGGTGGATAGGAAAGGGTGGGGAGGGCGTGGGTGAGAGGTCTGGGCTGGGGCTGTTTTGGCAAATGAAAGGGCACTCAAGGGGCCAAGGCCACTGATCTCAACTGCAGGAATGGAGGGAGCGGAGTACATGGAGAAAGGGGCTGTCGGAGGGAGCGGGATGGGGTCGGGGTCAGGGTGGGCTGTGCTGTGCCTGAGCTGGAGAGACACGTGCAGCTGGCCAGCCCTGGAGGCTCTGGGCCCCGGGGTGGGTCAGAGGGAGACTGGGGGGGCCTGGCTGTGGGCTGCGGCTGAGGTCTTCTTGCCCACAGGGCCTCGCCAGGAGTCTGCCTGTGCCGAGCACCAGTCCTTGCATCCCTATGCTGGAGACCCCCCGCACCGCAGGGAGGGTGGTTGGCTGAGTCCTAGAGAAAAAGACTCCTCACGGGGCACTCTTGATGCTTGTATACACTTTGTGGTTTATTTGGTGGTCAGTAATTAATGTCTTTGTTGAGTGAAAGAAAGCTAATAGAACGTAATCAAAATAGTGGTCTAATTGACGGATTTTACTTGTTCCTTGCACCTGTGCCTTCTTCAGCTCCTACTGCCTATTTAGTTTATGTGGGTGCACACCATGCACCACGCCCCCCAGGCCCTCAGCACCGCTAGGTGCTCGCTTTCCCCACCTCAGTTCCAGTGACATGATGATCTTTTGCCTTGGAGGTCTCGGCCAGCCTGTCCTCCATCCTGTCCTCGTTCTCGGGCACCACCAGCAGCCGGTGCTGGGTTTTGGCCCCCAGCTTGTCCGGCCGGTGCTCAGGCCGGTGCTCAGGCCGCGAGCCTGGCCGGGTGTCCGGTTTGCACTCGGTCCGGTACTTGCCCTCACCCTCCCTCTTGAAGGAGGCAGAAGACATGGCCTTAGGCTTGGGGGGCTGCAGCCACGAGTGGCTGAGGATCTCATCGATGTGTAGCCGCCGGTTGACGTCTGGCTGCAGGATTCGGTAGATGAGGTCCTTGCACTCGCCTGTCAGGTTCTTGGAGCGGGGGAAGTCCACGCGGTGCTCCTTCTGGATGCGCAGCATTTTCTTGATGTCGGAGTCGTCGTAGGGCATGGAGCCACAGACCATGATGTAGAGGATCACGCCCAGGCTCCAGATGTCGTACACTTTGGGCTGGTAGGGGATGCCCTGCAGCACCTCGGGGGCCGCGTATGCCGCCGACCCGCAGAAGGTCTTGCTGAGGATAATGCGGCCACTGCCGTCCCGCAGGCAGCGCTTGGAGAAGCCGAAGTCAGACAGCTTGATGTTGAAGTCCTTGTCGAGGAGGAGGTTCTCGCACTTGAGATCTCGGTGGACGACGTCCAGGTCGTGGCAGTACTTGACGGCGGAGGAGAGCTGGCGGAACATTTTACGAGCCACATCCTCATGCAACGCCCCCCGACACTTGATGAACTCAAGGAGGTCGCCCTGGACCCCGAGCTCCATGACAATGTAGATGCGCCCATCAGAGGTCTCAAAGATCTCGTAGGTCTTGATGATGGAGCGGTGGTTGACGGTTGCCAGGATGTCCATCTCCCGAGGAAGGAATCTCTCCACGAAGTCAGTGGGCGTCTTCTTGCGGTCAATGATCTTGACTGCCACGTTGAACTTGAGGCGCTCAGAGTAGGCAGATTTGACTTTTGCGTACGAGCCCTTGCCAAGATTGATGCCCACGATGTAACCCTTCTTCCTTAGGACCGCGGCATCATCCATGGTGCCAGGAGCAGCTAGCGCCGCTGTGCTCTACATCCCCTCCCTATGTGGGCCAGTAGGCATTGTCCTCATTTACACTGTGTGGAGCCGTCTGGCTGGGCTGGGCCTGGACTTGGAGGGGTGGAACGCTCAGCATTGTCCCCGCGTGACTTCAGCATGTGAAGTCATAAAGCCAGCTTGTTGGGAGTAGGGACTGAGCTGGGGGAAATGGGGCCCCTGGAACCCTGGAAGCCAGGCTGGCCTGGCAGGAGGGCCCACTCCCCCCTGCCCACTGGAAGGAAGCCGGCACCCAGAACTGCAGTAACCCTCCCTGCTCCTCCTCCTCTGTGGCTTCCTTGTCATGAGTCAGGCCCAAGGGAGGGCCACCCAGGTCAAGCCAGAGTGCCGGCCCCATGCCCATTTCCTTCTGGCTGTGTGGACCCTGCATTGGTCCATGCCCCACTAGGGCCGATTTCCTGCAGCTTCTTTGGGGTGTGAAGAAAACCCTCTCTAGGACTTGTGTCCTTGGAATGGGTGGTGCCTGGGTGGAAGGGCGCTGGTCTGGCCAGCCTTGTGAATGAAGAGCAGCTCCTGTTCAGGGTAGAAGGCTGAGTGCCACTGTGGCACGCAGGGTGTGTGTGGGGTGGGAGGGCCGGCAGGGCCCTGGGCCCCAGACTGGCAGATGCGTGTTCCGAGGGCTGGGGCCTGCCTGGAGGATGGGCCAGGTCTCAGTCAGGTAGAGGAGGTGGTGAGGCATCCAGGCAGGGAAGAGCCTGGGAGAGGTGACGGCTTGTCCTGAGAATCGCTGAGTCTGACAGTCTGGAGGGAAGGTGGAGGAGAAGGGAGGTGGTGGGCAGTCATTTCAAGGCCTGGGGCCAGAAGTGTCATGACCCAAGTCACATTTTTTTTTTAAAGATTTTATTTATTTGACAGAGACACAGCGAGAGAGGGAACACAAGCAGGGGGAGTAGGAGAGGGAGAAGCAGGCTTTCTATGGAGCAGGGAGCCCAATGCGGGGCTCGATCCCAGGACCCTGGGATCATGACCTGAGCCAAAGGCAGACGCTTAACGACTGAGCCACCCAGGTGCCCCCCCAAGTCACATTTTAAGATCGTCCCTGACAGAGTGCCTAGAGAATGGGCTTCGGGTGAGTGGAGGCCAGTACCCTTGACCAGATGAGAGGAGGCTGGCCCAGGGTGGGCCTGCAGGGACTGGGTGGCAGAGGGAGACAGAGGGTCTGGTGCACTGACCTCTGAGTGGGCAGGGCCTTGGCCAAAGCTTTGGTGCTGGGGGTCCTGGTAAGAGCAGGCTCGGGGATTGGGGGGGGTCCTGAATTATGTCACTCTGGACCTTTGGGAGGAGCAGGCATGTTGTGGCCTGGTGGACCCCTGGCATTTGCATCTCTCAAGCTGTCTTGCGCTGAAAGCAATGTGAAAACCCTTTTGTTTTTGCTTTGGGAACTGTGGCATCTTATTTGTGTCTCCTTGGGTACTTTGGAAGCCGTGCTGCTCATCTGTTCTCCATCACAGGCATCCTGTGCCCACATGTGGGCGTGCCATGTGCTCAGTGTTCAGGGGAGAGGGGGAGGAGGAGGCCTGCCTCTGTGTGGGTAGTCGGGAGGGTTGGTGATGGAGGAGCCAGAGTGCAGAGGATCCGTAGGGCCCTGCCGGGTTGGTGAGGGGTAGGACATGCCAGGCAGATGTGTGGACCCAGCTGGGGCACATGGGGAGCTCCCTGCATCTGGAGGTTCATGGGGAAGATCTCCGGGGTGGGGTGGCTAGAGTTCAGATGCCAAATAGGAGTAGACTGCCCTCCAGCAGCCACGGCCTCCCTGAGGCCCGCTCCTGGCTCTTCAGAGCTTCCATTGCAGTAGCTTTGGCTTGATGCCCGCTCTCTCCTGGGACGTCTCTGGAAGAAATGACCAGAACTTCACTCCTTTGCCTCCCAGAAGGGACTGGCTCTGAGGATTTGCAGGCCAGGACCCAGGAGCATGACAGTCTCCTCTGCCCTTCTCCTGCACTCCCGAATGTTCTATCTGGGGCGCCCCCTGCATGTCTGCCTTTTTGGCTGACTCTGCTGACCCACCCACTTTCCCCTTTTTTGTGGATTCCGCTTCCTCATACTCTGCCCTTGCCCGGAACAGTGTGGCCTCTTTGGTTCTCGGGGACGCGGTAGAGGAGGCACAAGCTGAGCTGCTGGGGCAGCGAGCAGGTGGCTCAACCCAGCATACGCACGCAGAGGCAGGCCCTCCTGGTGTGTCCCTGGTGGGAAGTGTTCCACTGGACCTGGGGCCTCCAGGGGGTACTCCCAGCCTGCAGCCCTGTGCGTGGGAGACCCACGGACTCTGGCAAAGCCACTTCTCTCTGAGTTTCGGTTTCCTCCATTTCTCTACTCACCTTATAGGCATTTGAGGGTTGGTTCCAGATGCTGGGGTTCACTGATGAACTAGACAGGACCCATGCCTTCCTGAAGCCCAGAGGACACAGGGAGCTCCCGTGTCACACCAGTGGCGGCTGCGCCATGACACAGGAATGCGGGGCGGTGAGGGAAAAACTGGACTGGGTTTGGGGATGCTGGGAGGGCTGAGGTCTGAGGAGTTAGCTACATGGAGGGGGACGAGGACCTGCTAGAGCTCGTCATGGCTTGAAAGGACAGAGTGGTGGGAGTGTGCAGGGGTGGGACTGTGGAGGCCATGGTGAGGGTCTTGATCCTAAAGCCTTGGGGAAGGTCCCTGACGGGGTCTGAGTCAGGGCTGACCCTGGGAATGGCCCCAGAATGTGAGGCCATCTGGGGAAGAGTGGGCTTCAGTCACCTGGGCTGCCACTCTGTGCTGTGTGATCTCAGGCAGTAGCCCACCCTCTCTGAGCTGTCTCTCCACCTGTAAAGCACACAGAAGATGCTCCTTTGTGGGGCCCCTCCTGCCCAAGGCTTGCCTTCTGGCTAGGCTATAGTGAGTTGCTCCCAGGCCCCTCCTGCTGCATGTTGCCTGCTGTCCCCAATGACCACAAGCCACAGATGACCAAGGCGAGGAGGTTCACAAGCCTCTCCTCAGGATGTCCCCACTCCAGCCACCGGATGATCTGCAGGACGCTGGGTTCCTGGGGCCTCTGGGAAAACTGGGTGGCCCCTCCAGTATTACCCAGGGCCGATTCTGCACCTGGACCTCAGCACTCACAGGCCTGCCCCAGCAGAGCTTATAGTGATGGGCTGCCGAGCTCAGAAGGCTTTGTGGAGGCCATGGCCCCTTGGCTGATCCTGGAGACATGGGTAAGGTCTGCAGGGATGCATCTATGAGCATGATTATGGCACGTGTATGTGGGGGTGTGAGGATGAGGGAGGGGGCTGGGAGGCCAGGAGGAGGCCAGACCTGGGATGCCGAGGCCGTGCACTGGGATCCTTCCCGAAGGCAGCGGGATCTGGACTGTATGCAGGAGGGAGGTTCTGGCCACTGGGGGAATCATGGGGCAGGTAGAGGCCTTGAAGGTAGCTGCGCTGTGTGTTCACGACAGACTCCCAGGAGCATGGAGATAGGAAGACATAGAATGTGTGAAGATGGCTGTGGGTAGGGTGGGAGCCAAGCGGAGAGGTGGTGTGGATGTGTGGAGGGGTGCAAAGAGAGTAGGGCCGGGGCACTCACTGGACCTTGCTTCTCCCGGGGCCTGGAGTTGGAGTCTTTCTAAGACACCGACATAGGGTGGGGGGTAAGTCTGAAGGTGCTTGTCCTCTTGATGTGTCAAACCCGCAGATCCACATGAGGTTGTCCAGAGTGAGTGCAGAGCAGGAAGAGAAAGGGGCTGCCGTGGCTGAGGTGAGAAGGAACAGCCTGAGAATGACGTGGGTGGGCCACGCAGGGCAGGGCAGCCAGCGATGCTAAATGCAGGGCTGTGCCTTCTAAAGGACACTGATGGCTGCAGGGCACAGGCCTGCATAGTGAGCACACCTGTCCTCTCTCCTCGCCAATGTCTGCTTATCCACTCTGGCATGGAGCATCACTGCTGGGGACAGACTGGGACTAGAGGGGAAAGGGATGTGGTCGAGACCACACAGTGACTGTGGGGCACGTAGGCTGGGTGGGGCTGGGCCATCCAGCGGCCTCCCCCCCCGCCCCCGCCACCACCACTTCTCCTGGGCAGGGGGAATGACCACAAGCAGGATGACTCAGGGCGTGCCCAGAACTGAATGCTGGTTGGCCATGAGGGAGCCCTGGTGGACAGAATGAAAGAAATGAGTGGCCTCCCAGGGTGGGGAGCTCCAGAGGGGCTGAGAGGCTGGTCCACCTGCCCCCTGCAGGCCCCCTCCCCACCGGCAGCCTTGTGGAGGCAGTAGCGCCGGGACATTGAGGGCCCAGATCCTCAGCCCCAGCTGCAGGGGAGCCCCTGTGTGCCCCTGCCCTTCTTGGTCTTGTCCTCTCTGTGCCCCCTTGCCCTTCCCAGCACCGCACTCATGGCCTCCCTCTTGAAACAGCGTCTTCCTTGCTCAGCTCTCTGCTCTGGTCCGGGGCCTGAGGTCACAGTCAGGGCTGGGCACACGGGGATGTATTTTCCCAAACTGGAGGCGAAATGCGGTGCGATCCGAGAGTGGGGAGCCGGGGGGGGGTGCGGCAGGGAGTGCAGGGTCCTCTCCCTGGATGACCGCAGTCAGCTAGGGCAAAGACATTCACCTTAGGGTCTGCACTAATATAGTGATTTATTGCTTCTTTAGCCATGTGGGTTACCAAGTCCAAAGGGAGGGAGAAGAAACTGACGAAAATAGTGGCTCATCCGGGACCGTCTTCTTTGGCTTGTCCCTTGGTTTCTTTGGAGCTCAGGCTCAAAGCCATGAGCTCTGCTTCATTCTCTGCTGGCCCCCTGGGCCAAGAGGGGCTCGCTAGGTGTGTGTCTCTGAAGGCTGTGGGAGGACCTCTTCTGTCTCCCTGCCAGGCCTCTCTCCGTTAAGACCCGTGGTGTCCAACTGCCTTGACACCGGCACTTGCAACGTCTCTTCCTCGTTGGGTTTTGGCTGGGACTGTGTCTCGGGCTGTGCCTCCTCCTGGGGCTCCAGCTTGGTGGCAGACTTTTTGTCAGGGGTCTCAGGGGTCCATGAGGGCTCAGGGCCCCAGGAGGTCTCCCCCTCCTTGTTGATGGCCTCAGAGGACTGGCCCCGTGCCGTGGGCTGCACCCAGCAGTGGCTGAGGATCTCATCGATGTGCAGCCGCCGGTTGACATCCGGCTGTAGCATGCGGTAGATGAGGTCCTTGCACTCGCCTGTCAGGTTCTTGGAGCGGGGGAAGTTGACGCGGTGCTCCTTCTGGATGCTCAGCATCTTCTTAATGTTGGAATCATCGTAGGGCATGGAGCCACAGACCATGATGTAGAGGATCACGCCCAGGCTCCAGATGTCGTACACCTTGGGCTGGTAGGGGATGCCCTGCAGCACCTCGGGGGCCGCGTATGCCGCCGACCCGCAGAAGGTCTTGCTGAGGATAATGCGGCCACTGCCGTCCCGCAGGCAGCGCTTGGAGAAGCCGAAGTCAGACAGCTTGATGTTGAAGTCCTTGTCGAGGAGGAGGTTCTCGCACTTGAGATCTCGGTGGACGACGTCCAGGTCGTGGCAGTACTTGATGGCCGAGGAGAGCTGGTGGAATTTCTTGCGAGCGTCATCCTCATGCAGGGCCCCCCGGGTTTTGATGAACTCGAGGAGGTCACCCTGGACCCCGAGCTCCATGACGATGTAGACCTTGCCGTCTGATGTCTCGAAGATCTCGTAGGTCTTGACAATGGAGCGGTGGTTTAGCATGGCCAGAATCTCAATTTCCCGGGGAAGGAATTTCTCCAAGAAGTCCATGGGGGCTTTCTTGCGGTCAATGATCTTGACCGCCACGTTGAACTTCAGGCGCTCAGAGTAAGCAGATTTGACTTTTGCGTACGAGCCCTCTCCCAAATTTATCCCCATGATGTAGCCTCGCCGCTTGAGGACAGCAGCGTCATCCATGGTGCCGGGAGCGCCCAGTGCCTCTGAGGCTGTCCTCTACATCCCTGTGGGACATGGGCCAGCAGCGTCCTCATTTACACTGTGGACAGAGAGTCCTCTGGGCTGGCCGGGCCTGCTGTCCCTGCCTCCTAGAGGCCAAGACTCTGGGGTGGAATGTTCAGCATTGTCCCCCAGGTGACTTCAGTGGGTGAAGTCATAAAGGAGGAGTGCCCTGGGGGAATGAGGCTCTGGCCTGAGCCACTTGGACTTGAGACCCTGAAAGGCCAGCCAGGGGGCTGGAGTGGACCAAAGGCCAGCGGAGAGTGGCCTTGCACTTGGCTGAGACCGAGGTGGGAGGGGGCTGTGGGGAACACATCGGTCTGCCGGTGCTTCCAAACAAGGAGCCAGGCCTCCTTGTGGGGTTGATTATTACAACATGGCATCCCAGGAAATCCATGGTGGATGGTCATATTAGTCCGAGTCCCGGCAGGAAACAAAAGACATACTCAAGTTAGGGCAGTCTGAGAAGAGTTTAATAAAGTCATCTTACTTACAAAGGTGGGAGTGGAGTGTAGGATACCCCAAGGGTAGTAACAGACCCCTGGAAGAAGGAAGGTTGGTCACTGGAAACTAGGAAGAGTGTAGAGGCAGTGACTCCACAGGGAGGGAGCTGGGGAAAAATAGCCCTGACCTCTTTTCTCTCCCTTCAGCCCTAGAGGTCCTTGGTGGTGTCCACACAGGCAGCCTGCAGGCTGTGCGGGAGGGCCAAAGGTAGAGGTGGATCAAGAGGGGCTGTGGGCGCCTGGGTGGCTCAGTTGGTTAAGCCACTGCCTTCGGCTCAGGTCATGATCCTGGAGTCCCGGGATCGAGTCCCGCATCGGGCTCCCTGCTCGGCAGGGAGTCTGCTTCTCCCTCTGACCCTCCTCCCTCTCATGCTCTCTGTCTCTCATTCTCTCTCTCGCAAATAAATAAATAAAATCTTAAAAAAAAAAAAAAAAAAAGAGGGTCTGTGAGTTGTTGCCCCAGCGGTGACTGCAATTTCAGAAGCCAGGGCTTTGCCTTCTCCCTGCATGGTTTGGCTGGACTTTTCACCTCCCCTCCCTGTCCTATTCTCCCCATCCGAACCTTTGCTGGCCTGCTTCTCCGACAGTGGCTCTGCAGGGGGGACAACTGGCAGGGATATCTGCTCTTAGCTCTGAGTTCCCTCCGTGGGGTCTGCCCAGCCTGTAACCCTGGCTCGGCTCCCCGGGGAACACTGAAGGTTGGGCCTGGATTGCTCCAGTGCCGCAGCTGCTCCTGGGAATGCTCCATGAGGACAGTGCCAGTGGCCAGGGCAGTGTTGGACAGGGACCACTGTCTCTGCTGGCCGTGGGGCCCCTCTTCTGTGACAGGCCCTTTGTCTAGCACTTGCTACAGGCCATGCCCTGAGGGAGCAGGAGAGGGAGCAGGCACGTCTGGCCTAGCCTTGGCTTTTATCTTGGCCATCTCCACTCAGAGGGAGTGGGTACCTCTCTCAGGGACCCCAAGTATCATAGGCTGGATCCCTGGGACATTCAGGAGGATTATGCCTTCAAGGGACTTGGGAGGACTGCTCCTGGGGAGTAAGTTGGCGGGGCTGGAGGTGGGCCAGGCTAAAATGGGTCCCCTGTTCTCTGCTCCCATCTTCACCCTCTTCCCCAGCCCTGACACCCTGTGCCAGGCCTTGTGTGTGTGTGGCTGGTGGTCTTTCCATTGGATGGCTTGCTCCTCTCCTAGTGGGACGCTGCATCTGCTGTGTTTGCCTCCACAGTCACTCTGTTCCCTGACAGGTGTGAGGCCAGCACCGGGAGCATGGTGGAACCGAGGCTTTCCTCCCTGCAGATGCAGCCTGCTGTGGCAGCAGCTGTGCCCAACATTCCTTCCCCCCCCCTCCCCACACTGTGTAGGCAGGGCTCTTCCTTCAGAGGCCAGCTTTGCTCCACAGTCTAAGATCTGGGTTTCCCTGTCAGCTCCTCTCGTATGACACTCCTGTAGGCTATTGCCTCACCTGAAACATTTTCAGGAGTGTGTGCTGGTGAAGCCACACCTGCCTGTTCCTTACAGGGTGGATCCTCCATTACCCCATCTTCCCACCTCCTCAAAGCTTGTCTGCGTTCCTCCCGTTTTCCTCATGCCTTCTCAGCAGCGGTTCTGCCTTTAGAGGACCACTTTAGGGAGCACTCTTGGGCCGCCGACCGGATTTGGGCCTGCAGGTATGCGAGGTGCGTCAACCCCTCCTAACCCCGGTCCACCTCGGCTCCCCGTCCCTCCCCTCTTCCTTCACGCTCCGCCCCCCTGGGCTGCTCCCCGCCCCTCCGCTCCCCACCCTCTTCGGTCCCACTGCGCCCCGCCCCTTTCTGTATCCGTCATCTTGGCCGGGTTACTCCTCCCCCGCCGCCCCTGCCCTGCGCGTCCTGCCCTGGGATCCCGGCCCTCAGTAGGCCTACAGCCCAGGCTCCACCCCCAGGTCCCACCTCTCCGCTTAACCAATGGCACACTTAACTCCTTATAGTCCCGCCCGCCCGCCGGGCCCGCCTCTCAGTCCCCGCCCCCCCGCCGTCCCAGCCTCAGGCCTCGCCCCTTTCGGGTGCAACCGGCCAGGCTCCGCCCCCCGCCCGGCCAAGGGTCCACACGCATTGGGAGCGTGCAGGCCCCGCCCCCCGCCTCGGCACTCATTGGCCGGCGCCGGAGGCGTGGGCGGGGGGCGGTGCGGAGCCGAGCAGGACGGCCGCCATCTTGCGCGGAGCCGGAGTTGGAACCCGAGACCGAGGCCGAGAGTGCGCGCGAGCCTGCGGCCCACTTTAGCCGCGGCTTAGCCGGAGCCTTCTCCCGCCGCCCTTCCGCGCCCGGCCCCTAACCCTCAGCCCGGCCCGGTCCCCTGACCCTCAGCCCGGCCCGGTCCGGCCTCCCCGCGGGGTTACGCGGCCGCCCCGGGGACGATGAACGGAGGATAAATGGTGCCCAAGGCAGACAGCGGTGCCTTCTTGCTGCTCTTCCTGCTAGTGCTCACCGTCACCGAGCCGCTGCGGCCAGGTGCGCGGCGCGGTGGGCGCGGCGCGGTGGGGGCGGGGCAGGGCGGGCAGTGTGCGGGGCCGGGGTCGCCCGAGACGTCCCTCCACCGGGCGGGGCCGCTACCCGGGAGGGCGCCGGCGAGGCCTGCCCCCGGGCCGCCGCGCCCCGCCCCGGGCCGCCGCGCCCCCCCGTCCCCCGCTCGGGACCGTGCCCCACGCCCGGGACTGTGCCGAGAGTTTATCTGGGCTCAGAGCGCCTCGTACATCACGGAACTTTGTTCTCGAGGGATGTTATCTTTGGATCGGTGTCCGTGGAGCGCTGCGTGCTTTGAGATTGACGGAAGCGAGAGTGATGTGCGGGGCCCGACGTAACTTCTGGGGCCTGGGAGTTCTCTGGCCAGGGAGCTGCGCCCCTGGGGCGCGCCCACCTTGTCCAGCGGCTGGGGTCAGGCTGGAGGGCGGGGGTCGAGAGAGAGCAGCTCGTGGAGGCACCTGGTTTCCCATGTTTTCCCTCAGCAGTGGTTTGGTGCCAGCGTCTCAGCCCTGGAAGCTCCTCGGCTGGAAAGCGGTAGCCGTGTCGCTTATTGTCACTCAGTGAGGTGTTGCAGTTGAGAACTACTCAGCGCAGAGACCGGCCCACCGTGGTAGTAGGAGTCCGCCAAGTATCGCACGCAGGAAGCAAGCTTCCTGGGGCAGAGACTGGTGCTGTGGCCGGGTCTCCGCCGTTGGAGCCTGGGTATTGCCAGGCCCTTAGGAGTGTTCCTTGAATGTGATAATTAAGTGCTTTGGAGCTCCCCTCGGAACTTGTGTTTTTATAAGTAAGCTTGTGGTGGGGAATCAGGATCATGGCAGCTGGAAGGTCCGGGGTAATTTTTATTTCTACCTGTTTCTTGTGTTCCCCCTCCTCCATTGTGGAAAAAACCCTGACCTTTTAGGTCAAAGAAAATGTTACTATATATTATATACATATAATATATAATGTTATAATATACACATACAGATTTATTGTCTTTATACCGATGCAGTTGAAAGTATGATTCTTGGGCGCCTGGGTGGCTCAGATGGTTAAGCGTCTGCCTTCGGCTCAGGTCATGATCCCAGGGTCCTGGGATCGAGTCCCGCATCGGGCTCTCTGCTCCTTGGGAGCCTGCTTCTCCCTCTGTCTCTCATGAATAAATAAATAAAAATCTTAAAAAAAAAAAAAAAGAAAGAAAGTATGATTCTTAATACTATTTTTTTATGGAGGAAGGGGCCCATGAAGGCCGAAGTGTCCAGGGCTGTTGTCTGTGAGCTCTGTCGGGTCTCTCTGTGTAAAGGCAGGCTGGGGGGCACAGTGGTGTGCCACTCCAAATGCCTCAGCCAGGGCTCTCACCGCAGACCAGACACCTCTCTGCCTTTGTCATCCTTGTGGAGTGCTATCTCCTCCCCGGTGTTTACTTGGTGGCCAAGGCCCTGGGCCCATGCTCAACCTGGAGTCACTCCAGGGATGCTTCTCTGGACTCCCTTTGTACAGCTGGTTGCTCGCTTCTTCTGATGGTTCTCTGGGCAGCAGGGTGACTGTTTGTGGGGTGGCCTTAGTAGGAATGGAAGCCAGAAAAAGGCCTACCTTTGGAGGGAGTATTGAATGGGCTCTTGAGCCATGGAACCAATGGATTTATGGCTTCTTGTGATTAAATTCTTTAGAAAACATGTCTGTATCTGTAGAGAGGTGAGACATTCTGTTCTGGCTCTTGGGTCCTAGTTTTGCCTGTCCGTCCCTCAGGTGGACCTTGAGGGACCAGGCCTCACATCATGCTTGTCTTCGTTGGGGTGCCTCTGGTTCCAGGTCCAGCATCTGCCTGGATGATAGAGGTGACTAATGTCCCCAGCTCCCTTTCCTTTGCTGTCTGTGTATCCTGCCAACTGGCCAGCAACAATTCAGAAAGAGTTTTCAACAAATAATGCAATATATGTTAAGAAAAAAAAAAGAAGAAGAAGGTAGCAGGAGGGGAAGAATGAAGCGGGGGAAATCGTAGGGTTGGACGAACCATGAGAGACGATGGACTCTGAAAAACAAACTGAGGGTTCTAGAGGGGAGGGGGGTGGGAGGATGGGTTAGCCTGGTGGTGGGTATTGAGGAGGGCACATTCTGCATGGAGCACTGGGTGTTATGCACAAACAATGAATCATGGAACACTTCATCTAGAACTAATGATGTAATGTATGGGGATTAACATAAGAATAAAAAAAAAACAGTGATGTAGAAAGCCACCCAGAAGAAAAAAAAAAAAAAGAGTTTTCAAGTGCTCACTGTCTGCCTACCACTAGGGATGCTCAAATGAACTGAATAAATCCCTTTCTCTAGGAGTGCCCTTTAAGTATGGAAGCAGAAGCTGGATGTAAATCAGGTCATCAAGTATGGGGGCTTAGAGGCAGGCAGCAGCGGTGGCCGGCCAGTCATTTGGACCCGTGAAGCAGGGGAGGGCTTCACAGGAGACCTCACATTTAGGTCTGAGTTGGGGCAGGGAGGTGGCTCTGGTTGAGGGAGCAAAGTTATCCTTTGCATTCCATGACTTTCCAGATCAGAACTTTGCAGTGACTCCTGGTGGTATGTTGAGTTGTTCTGCCCCCGGGGGGCTCCAGCTGGTACCCTGACTTTGGCTGAGCAGCAAGGGCAGGTCTCACTTGGAGTCATATGTTCTCCTTGGGTGCTTGTATGTGCTCTGTGTCCTTCCAGGCAGGGATCTGCTGGCTGGTGCTTGTGAAGGAGACCTTCCCTGGTCTTATTCACCTGCATTCTTTCTATGGGAGTCCCAGCTTAGACCTGTACTTGGGTGTGAGGAGGGCATCAGGCAGAACCTGCTTCCCAGGAGGGAGGGAGTCCTTGAGCACCGGGGCCAAGCCACCTTTGGCTCTTCTCTGGTGCAGCCAGGGTGTGAGACCTTTCACAGAGTGGGGGCAACAAGAGAGCTTTTGGCAAAGTTTCTTTTAAAGATTTTATTTATTTATTTGAGAGAGAGAGAATGAGAGGGAGGAGGGTCAGAGGGAGAAGCAGACTCCCCGCCGAGCAGGGAGCCCGATGTGGGACTCGATCCAGGGACTCCAGGATCATGACCTGAGCCGAAGGCAGTCGCTTAACCAACTGAGCCACCCAGGCGCCCCGGCAAAGTTTCTTTTAAATGCATGTTTGATCTTGGTTGGTTGAGGACGTGTTACATGCCAGGTGCTGTTCTAATATGTACTGACATGTGCGTTGCTTAACTCTCAGGTGGTCCCTGTGAGGTAGATGACTGCTTTTAGCCCCATTTTACAGATAGGGAAACAACCACAGAGAACTCACGAAACTAAGTGGCTGAGATGAGATTTCAGCCCCAGATGTCTGGCCTGTGTTCCCATCATGTGCCCTTGGCTGTGCTCGCTTCGGCAGCACATATACTAAAATGTGCCCTTGGCTGAGGCTCTGTCTGCTCCAGCTGTGTATGTCCTGTCTTGGCCATCCTTAACCCCCAGCTGTGGAACTCCGGGACACATCTCTTCCCATGATAGACCCAGTGGTTCTCCAGGTGAGGGTGCAGACCCTTTTTCATCTAAACACTCTGATCTGAGGGTTAGAACCAGCCGTGCCCTCAAATCCCTTTTGTGGTTAGCCATAAGGACCAGTGGTGGTGGGTGTTACATCTCCCTCCTGGGGCTGTGGTGAGAAGGGTAGGTTGGAGACCTCTGCTGAGGGGCAGCAAGCATGGAGGGGCTTCTGGGGAGCCAGTGACCGTGGTATCATCTCATTGTCCCTTTCTCCATGTGTGCAGGTAATGCAGTAGCAGTTGCTGATTCTGAAAGTGTTTTTCTAGCTTCAATTATGATAGAAAATCATGCCATGGTGTTAGCCACAGCTCAGTCTAGGGTGACCCCCACCATACATAGCTGAGAAGACATTTGCCTTCTCCAAGTGAGCTCTGTCCCAGCCCTGTAAAAAGGCTTGTGTTCAGTGAGGCTGCCTGATGAGGTGGTGGGACTGGAAGCTGTCTTTGTACTGTTGGGAAAGCTGGCTGGGAGAGGCAAATGACTTGCATAAGGTCGCACAGCTGGTGAGCAGCATAGCTGGGATTCAAACCCAGGTGAGTTGGTTCCGAGTTAAGGGTTCTTTCCCCTTCGTCATTAGGGATCCGGAGGGGCCTGCTGTCAGTGCCGAACTGGTAAATGTTCAGTGAACGAACTAGTGGCTGCCGCACCTTGCTTCTGGAGCAGCACTTGAGTTCGTGAATAGGAAGAGTGTGGCTGCTTTACAAGCAGACGTGTCTGAAGCTCATGGGAGTAGCTGGGAAGTTGAACCTGCACCTGGGCTTGCCAGCCGCTTTCTGAGTTCTGAGCTCTTTCCTTCACAGCCCGCCTCCCTGTAACACTGTAGAACTTGCTCCGCTGGCTGATTGCGCTTTCAGCTTAACAATTTCATTCTTTTTAGTTGGAAAGTAGGATTAACACACTTTCCAGCCTCACTAGCTAGCTAATGAATTGTCTTTTTTTTTTTTTAAACATACAAAGAAAACTTGGAAATAACTTCAAAATTACAGAAAAGTTGCAGGAATAAAATTCATGCAAAGAACACCTGCATATCCTCTACCCAGACTTACCTGTTGTTAGCATTTTAGCTCATCTGCCTTATCCACCATGTGTGCTCGTGCGTATGTATGTATGCACACACATAATTTATCTTCTGAACCATTTGAGAGTAAGTGGGCCTTTCCCCCTGAACACTTTGGCCACTGCAGAGAGCAGGAGGAAGCTCCTGGTACTTGGCGCCTCCGGGAGAGGAATGGTAATGCCTCCCCACAGCCCTGTAACAAACCCTCACCACAACCTGCTGTGTACCGGGCACCGTCACCACGGGAAAGTATTGAGGGCACAGAAAGCACTGTGGTTAAAGCTCTCGTTGGCCCAGGTGGCAGCGAGTCAGGCTATTGTTTCAGTTGGCCCTTCAGGTCTTAGGAATGGAAAACGCGCTGCTGTTGCACGCTTCGCCAGACAGGTCTGCACCTTCTTGCTGCTGTGAGGCTGCGCCTTTCCTGTTCCTCTGGCCCACGTTGCTCTTGCCTGCCACCTTCCTTGGTCCTGCTTCCCAGGCTAGCTCACCAGCACTTTCCTCACCCCCTCCCTCCACTGGGCAGTTTGGCAGCGCTGAGGCTTGTCCACCTCTTAGCCGTCATGGCAGGTGATCTAGTTCTCGGCCCTCCCTGCCTGGGTGCTCTCTCACCTCTGTTCCTCTGCCTCCCTTGGTACTTGGCATAGGGAAACACTGGTAGTTTCTTGACTCTTGAGTGGAATGTATCAGTGACAACATGTAGGACCTAGTAGATAGCAAGGGACTGATTAAATGTCTTTTCTTTGGTACACTGCCAGATTGTTCCCTCCTCCCATGTGCTTTTGTATTCGGGGTGCTGAGGAGTTGGTGAGTGGTCCCTTCCTCTTTCTGTCTTCAGAGCGGGTCAGTAATCCCGAGAACGCAATTTTGGGCCAACACTTTGCCAGAATGATGGGTGGGCTCAAAGTATGGTTATTCTGTGATAGCTGTATTTTTGTTTCTGGTGTGATTTACCAATTGACTTGGGGTGTTTAGTGAAAGTCAGTCACATCTCGTCCTGTTGCTCCAAGCTGGGCTGTGCGTTCCATCCGTGTGGACATGGTTGTCTTGACAGAGCAAGTCCAAGGGAGGGTGAATGGCCCGTGGGCCATGGTTGGAGCGCCGTGAGCTACAGACCCAGAGTGTCCTGGGGCTTCTGGGCATCGACCTGGGAGGGAGGAAAGCCCAGGTCTGGTGTGGCTTCACACAAGCTGTTTGGAGAAGGAGTGGCTGTGGTTTAGAACACAGTGAGTCCAGTGTGGTGGGTTAAGAGCATGAGCATGGACCCTAGAGCTGCATGGCTGGATGTCAGGGCCCACTGTGCTGCCCACTCGCTGACTGCACTGAGCCTCAATTTCCTCGTCTGTAACATAGACATAATAGAACATACTTCAGAGAGATGCTGTGAGAATTAAAATCAATGGGTATAGAGCTCTAACAAATCTGACAAGAAGACCATTCATCTTAGCTCCAAATGTAGGGACACTCCCCCGCCCCCCGCTGAAAGTCTGGGTGTATGGGTGTGCATGCATAAGGGCATGTTTCTTGGGAGAGAGCCCCCACCTGGGAGGCAGCAGAGCGAAGTGGCTTTGAGCACTGTCCCCTACAACAGTGAGCGCTAAATGAGTCTAGCCATTCCCATGGTCGGAGAGGGGGTGTATGTGGTTTCCTACAGCCCCCAAAACAGCCACAGTGCTTTGGACAGGGCTAGGATTGTTCATACTGACACGTTTTACTCTTTGTCACATTCATGTTGTGTCCCCTGGGCCTAGTTTGGCACAGAGTGGGCACTCAGAAATCAGTTATTGAACAAATGCACAAATGGCTATTTATATTTTGACATAAAGAGCAACAGCTTCCTTAGCCAGCGGGCCTAGCAGCTGCCCCTGGTGGGGGTGGCGAGGATGAGGGCCTTGTGGCCGCCTGCAAGAACGCCTTTGGAGGACCGTGTGTTGGGGGCCGGGCGGGGGGTGGTGCTGCAGAGCCAGCTGGCCTAGGCCTCACACTGGGGGGAGCTTGCTTCTGTGGGGGTGAGTTGGGCTGCGAGGTGAGAGTGGGTGACAACTTCCTCACGAGCGTGGATTCTCGTTGTTCACCAGCCACCCAGCCTGGGGTGGGGGTAGGGGTTGGGCAGGAAGCCTTTGGGGGTGGGTGGGCAGGGCTTCCTCTCTGATGGACTTGCTGGGCACCGAGGCTTGGGAACTGGACTTCCCCCTGCATGAGGACATGGCTTGCCCTCCCCTGGGCCATTGAACAGCACAAGCCTTGCTCGAGAGCTGGTGGGTGCAAAAACTGCCATACTTGCCTTTTGGCTTTCTCCCCCTTCTCTGCTTTGTGTGGCCTTTGCTTCAGCCAGCTTGGGCTTGTCATTGTCCCTAGTCTGTGCCCCTGCTCCCTCCAGTCTGTCTCTGTAGGCTGGCTTTCAGATCCTTGAAAGCCAGCCATCAGTTTGATCACCTTGCTGTCTGTGTGCCCTCAGCTGTTGATTACTCTGTGTTGGACAGGACAGGACTGAGAGCAGAGCCCTGGTGGGTATGCTGGATGAACAGAGCCTTCAGGTGTCCACCCTGTTCTTCCCTGTCTTGGAAGCCTGCTTTCCTAGGGGTCCTTCCATAGGAGTTTATGGCTGTGGAGAGGAATGCTTGGGGCTCCCTGGGGCACTGGACAAGGGGCAGAGGCCACTGCAGAGGGCATCCCAGAGGGTCAGCTGGGAGATGGGAGGTTCCAGGACCCCCCAGTGCTTAGATTGACATCAGGTCTCCTGATGCAGAGGCCTTTTGAGTACTACTGGCTGCTTCCTAGGGTCTCTGGGTCAGTTCATTTATCCCTGGCTTTGTGGTCTTACAAGGCAGAGTGAGAGGACTGGAAGTACCTGAAAGGGATGAGGTTCATTTAGGGCCAAGGCAGGCTTGTGCTGCAACCCTCAGTGGTTTGTTGGCCACATCTTCAGATTCTCCCTCCACCCCATCAGTGCAGGTGGGATGCACATGCAGAATGATGTAAAGAGCCACAGTGAAAGCCCAGGACAGTTTGGAAAAATGATGTTGATTTTTTTTACTATTTACAAAAATTTCATACATGGAATATTTTACATAAATGGAGTTACACTTTTTATATAATTTATTGAGTTTTTCAGTTTACAGTGTTCTGGAGATCTTTGTAGGCTAGCACACATACCTGTACTTCATTTTTTTTTTTAAACAAGATTCTGTGAGAACTTTACTCAGTCTCATTTTGTTTTGTCTTTGGGGTCTGCTTCTGGGAGAGGCCTCTTACCTAAACTTTTCATCAACCAGAAGCTGCAGTTTAGTGAGATTTGTACAGTTAGAGATGCCATGGCCGATAGGCTGGGGGACCTAACTCCTAAAATACATAGGCAGTACTTCCAACTGGCTGTTCCCAGACCCTCATGTATTTATCTCAGTCTAAAGCTAGATCTGCAACAACTCCAGGTTGGGCTCCTGGTTTTCACATGGATTTATGCTATAACTCAAATTTGTGTGCTTATTTATCTAAATGGCATAATTTCACCAAGGATAATTTAGAATTAGAGTGGCCATTTAGGGGAACCACTGACATGAGCAGAATTATTCAGTTGAGAGGTCCCATATGGGCAAAAATGAAACCAAATCCCAAAGACCCAATGATCAGCATTTTTTATTGGTATGAGGTAGCTTAATTCCAAAAAGAATTAAGATTTCAAAATATCTTCCTTTGAAGGGCGGCAGAGGGATACTTTGTTCTTTAAAAAAACAGCAACAAACCTTTCTACTTTGGGAACATGCATACATACAGAAAGGTTGCAAGAGTAGTAGTATGAACTCCACCTTTATATAGGTCACCTAGATTCACCAATTAACATTTGACTCACCACACATTTGTGCGTATACGCACACGTGTGTGCAGGCATGTGTGTACACATCTATTTTGTATTGGTGGGGGGAACTACTTGAAACTAAGTTGCAGGCATCATGACCCTTCATTTCTAAGTCCCTCAGTGTATATTTCCTAAGAACAAGGCTGTTCTCTTATCAGCACAATATAGTTATCAAATTTAGGAAGTTTAACATCGATGCAGTACTGTTAGCCATGTTCCCATTTTGCCAGTTGTCCCATTACAACATATTTTCCCAAGCCAGGATCCAACCTGGAGTCATGGATTGCATTTAATTTTGGTGTCTGTTTAATCTTTTAAAATCAGGAACAGCTTCCTGTCTGTCTTTCGTGTTACCAACTTGTGAAAAAGTACAGGCAGCCATTTTATAGACTATTCCTCATTTTGGGTTTATCAGATTCCTTATGATCAGATTCAGTTGGTGCATTTTTGGTGGGTGCGATCCCCCAGATCGTTGAGTCCTCAGTGCATGCATCTGGAAGCACAGCCCATCAGTTTGTCCCAGGAATAGCGATATTAACCTTCATCACGTGATAGGGTGGCATCGGCTACATTTCTCTGGGGAAAGGTGCCTTTCCCCCTTTGTGATTGGCAGGTACTTGGTAGGGAGATAGCCTTGCCCATTGATTTTCAGCGTCTGTTAATTCTTGCCTGAATCCGTTACCACTGTGATGATTGCTAAATGGTGATTTTTCTCTTGCTTTTTCTTTTAGTAGTAGTCTACTATAAAAGAGAGCTTCTCTTCCTTTTCATTTTTTACTGTCAGTATGGATTCATGGATTCTTCTATTTTTTTTTTTTTTTTTTAGATTTTTATTTATTTAACAGAGATAGCACAAGTAGGCAGAGCGGCAGACAGAGGGAGAGGGAGAAGCAGGCTCTCTGCCGAGCAGGGAGCCCGATGCGGGGCTTGGTCCCAGTACCCTGGGATCATGACCTGAGCCGAAAGCAACCGCTTAACCAACTGAGCCACCCAGGCGCCCCTGATTCTTCTTTCTATTCAATTATTATAGTCTGTTACTGTCATGATTCATTTTGATGCTTACATTGTAATTGATATATTACAAAGGGAAACCCCTTTAGGCTGGCTTCTGCATCCTTCTGACATGTCCTCATCCGTTTTGAACATTCCTTATTACCAGGCTCATCTTGTATCTTTCCTGCCCCAGGCATTTTTCCATGGAACACTGGTTCATTTTAGCGGGAGACGGTATTTAGAAGCCAAGATTTTGGTGCTAGGTGTGTTCATTGCTAGTGGGATATTGCTGCTACCAGTCATTTCAATCCAGCTGGGGTGTGTGTGCATGTATGTCTGTCTCTGTGCATGTGTGTGTATGGATGGGTCTGTGTGTTCGTCCCTTTTTGTGTAAGTTCATACTATTTCTTTTTGTTCCAACCCAGCATTATGGGATCTTGCCTGCTTTCCCTGTTTCATATTTGTATCTCCCTTTTTCTGCGATGAGAACTCTGGCTTCCAACATCAGTAGATTTACTTATTTGCTTAGCCCTACTGTGTGCACAGAATAGTTTCAGAAGTGCTACACCCATTACCACTATCAACAGCAAACCAACTAAGTACAGTTTTGGATTTTTTTTTTCTTTTTGCAGCTCTTTTTGTCTTTAGACTGATAGTATACGTACAGTGTACTGGGTCCAAAAGCTACTTGGATTAATTTTTTTTCTCCTTCATTGTGTTTGTTATACACTTAGGAACAAAACCTTGTTGATTTGGGGGCACCTGGCAGGCTCAGTTGGTAGAGTGTGTGATCTTCATCTCAGGGTCTTGAGTTCAAGCCCCATGTTGGGCATGGAGCCTAGTTGAAATAAAAAAACAAAACAAAAGAAAAAAACCCCAACTGTTGATTCGAAACCACCTTTACTAAATAAAGACTATTGAGAGAAGTAATTATTAGAATCTCATTATAACAAGCTTCTACTTCGTCACACTAATCGGTAAAGAAACATCTCCTTTTTGAATAGGTTGTATTTTCCTGGGTACATTAAAAATCATTTTTATGACTAGATATTTATAGTTTTAACAAATCAGCTCATTAGTGTAAATTGCTGTTTGCTTAAGATATTTTTTCCAATTTTGTTTCTCTGGTTTGAAGAGAATTATGTATGTTGAATAAATGACCACTCAGCATCAGTAAAGAGAAAGGCCAAGTAAAATTTATAACAATTACATTCCTTAGATTTTAACACTAATAAGTGCTATTAATTAGTTTTTTAATTTTGTTAACCTAAAGTCTTCTGATGGAGTGTATTAGAAATTACTTTATAATACTAACTACAGTGTGGGGTCCTGGATTGGATCCTGGAACAGGAAAAGGACATAAGTGGAACAACCAGTGGAATTACAGTGGTCTGGAATTCAGTTCATAGAAAGATACCAATGTTAGTTTCCTAATTATTGCCAAATGTGCCATGGTAGTGTGTAGTGTAAGATATTAACAGCCGGGGAAACTGGATGAGGGCACATGGCAACTTTTTTGTAAACCTAAAATTATCCCATAGTCGAAGGTTCATTTGAAAAGTTATTTTGTAATAACTGAATATTTAAAAATGAGTTATTTTTCACTTCTAAGCATCCCAAGACCTTGTTATCCTAGTTTTGTCATTGACAGTTTTGTCAGTGCAATTTTGGCAAGTCATTCTTTCTAGTTTCTGCTGCTGCTTTGGGAAAATAAGTGGAGGGTTTAGATGTCTGGGGTCATTTGAGCTCAAGTTTGTTTAATAAGCTCCCAGTTCCACCATTCACCCCATGGTGTGCGCCATGTTCTGATAGTCTCTGGGGTGTGTGGTGATGTGGGGGAACTGTTTGAAGGTGGGGTTGAGCTTGGGCATAGTTGTGTACATGCTTTATCTGACAGTCCTATTTGGGAGGGAGACAGTGAGGCAGGTGGTAGGTCCGTTTTAGGGATTGGGATGCCGAGGCCCAGAAAGGATAATTACCTTGCCTGGTGGCATCACTTGGCTTTTAAGTAGAAGAAGCAGAAACTGGATACCGAAGATTGCTATCTTGAGCCGGGTGCTCTGCCTCTTGCACCATGATTCCAAGATAAGATGAAAAAGCTGCATGGCTGTGGGGGACTGAGTGGAGATAGTTGCACCACCATCTGACGCCCACCTGCGAAGGAAGAGGCACCTTCTCAGTGCTCATGGCTTCCAGCTCCACCAGTATCTTGTGTGGACACTGATGCTCTTTGGACCTGGCTGACCAATTCCGGGAGTTAGTGTTTTAGCAGCCTCCCCTGCTGACCTCAGCACCCTCTGATTGCAATCAAGAAAACACGGACATTTTAAGAAGCTTGGAAGTCTTGTTAATAATCTTACCTGACACCTCCTTGTGGATTTTGAACCATGTAGCTATATTATCTCTTAAGGAGCATTAATAAAAGTTAATGATCAGAACAAGGTATTTAAAAGATTTCATATAACTAAATGTAAAAATGGTAATACTTTTAAAAACCAGAAAGTAACCCCCAAAATGATTAGGACACACAATAAAACAAATGTTATAAAATTCTATCTGATCGCTGTTGTGTGTTTCTCCTTTATAATTGCAGTGTGAGGTGTGATGCTCTTTTTATAGAAAGCAGGTACTCATATCAACCTTATTTTACAGATGAAGAAACAGCTTGGAAGAATAAGTGACTTGCCCAAAGTCACACAACTTGTAAGTGGTGGAGCCAATATGTGTAACCTGGGCAAGCTAGAGCTCACGCTCTGATATTGCACAGCTTCCGTAGGTGCTTCGTTACCCTTAGCTCTTTGGCCCTCTGCTCCCTCTCGTATTTTTGCTCCTGACTTTTCAACTTGAACTTCCTTGCCCACACACTTTTCTTGTCTTCTTCCCATAGCCTTGGCCACCGGTGTCACGGCGCTAACCCCCTATCTCACGTGCCCACGGCTGTGTCCTCACAAATGTCCTTCAGGCACCCTCACACTCGGCTTGCCGGATGCCAGAAGCATCCCCTGCTGGCCTGGTCCTGTACTTTTGGCCTTGGTTCTTGGCTGCTGTTAGTGTTGTTGTCATCATCATCATCACCACCATCCTTCTGCTTACCTCTGTCACCCCCTTTCCCCACCCCCCGCCATTTCTGAGTATCATGCACTCTGCTAAGCACTAGGTGTGCAGTAGCTTAGTGAACCCTAACAATAACCCTACTTTTTGGATAGAGTTTTTGATGTGTTGAAACCTACTCTTGATTTTGGTTCTGAAGTAAATGTATGAATGAAACTTTCAGGCTGCCATTGTAATCTTTAGTATTCTTTAAAGAGGCCCACTAATGAAAAGCTGTGTGCTTTTGTGAGCTTCTATGGGGGTTCATGCAGGTGTCAGAGCTTTGCCCCTACTGAGCTAACCTGAGGGAGAAGCTGGGGCAAATCTTCTGATGACTGGGCCTTAGTGTCAATCTCCTTTTAGAGTGCCTCAGACTTATAAGCCTCTTGTTTTGCAGAAGTTTATTTGGTGTTAAGCTTTAAAATCCCTCCGTGTCTTGTCTGTGCTTGTGAGAATTAGGTACAGCCCACTGTCACCTCATTTTACATATCGGAAACCAGCCCCGGGAGGGATATGATCTTGTTTTCTCTAAGTGGGGATAATAATAAAACTGATCTCAGAGGATTGTTAAGTGGATCCAGGGAAACAAGGTTTAGGTTATTTCTTTAAATTTAAATTTGTGGTAAAGAACGTAATATAAAATACACCATCTTAACCGTTTTTAAGTGTACGGTACTGTTAACGAAATGCACCCTGTTGGGCAACAGATCTTGAACTTTTTCATCTTGCAGAACTGGAACTCACTAACCCACTGAACAACAACTTCCTTTTTCCTACTTCCCCTAGCTCCTGGCATTCCATTTTCTAAGAGTTTGACTACTTTAGAAGCCTCATATAAGTGGAATCATGCAGTATTTGTCTTTTTGTAATTGGTTTATTTCACTTAGCATAATGTCTTCAAGGTTCATCCATGTTGTAGCATGAGAGAATTTCCTTCTTAAGTTTGAATAATATTCAATTGTATGACTATACCACATTTTCTTTATCCATTCATCTGTGAGTCATTTAGATTGCTTCTGCCTCTTGTCTATTGTAAATAAAGCTGTGATTAACATGGGTGTGCAAATATCTCTTTAAGATCCCGTTTTCAGTTCTTTTGTATACATATCCAGAATTGGGATTGCTGGATCATATGGTAATTCTATTTTTAATTTATTGTGGAACCTCCATACTGTTTTCCATGGTGACTGCACCATTTTACAATCCTGCCGGTAGTGCACAAAGGTTCCAATTTCTCTGTATTCTTGTCAACACTTGTTATTTTCTATTTTTTTTTTATAGTGGCCATCCTAAAGGGTATGTAGTAATACCTTGTTATGATTTGCATTTCTCTAATGATTAGTGATGTTGAACATCTTGTCGTATTCTTGTTGGCCATTCGTATATTTTCTTTGGAGAAATGTCTAACTCACATCCTTTGCCCATTTTTTTTTATTTTTTAAATTTTTATTTATTTGAGAGAAAGAGTGTACATGCATGCATGTGTGTTGTGGGGGAGGGGCAGACGGAGAGAGAAACTTAAGCAGACTCTGTGCTGAGTGTGGAGTCCCGACACGGGACTTGATCTCACAACCCTGAGAGCATGACCTGAGCGGGAACCAAGAGTCAGACACTTAACCAGCTGCACCACCTAGGTGCCCCGCCTTTGCCCATTTTTAAATTGGATTATTTGTATTTTTGTTGTTAAATTGTAGGAGTTCTTTATATATGCTGGATACTAATCCTTTATCAGATACATGTTTGTAATTTTTTTTTCGTTCTGTAGGTTGCCTTTTCACTTTATTTCTTTAAGTTTGATGTAGTTCTTTTGTCTCCTCTTGCTTTTGTTCCCTGTGCTTTTGTTATCATATCCAAGAAATCACTTCTAAATCCACTGTTGTCTTGTATTTTCTTCTAAGGATTTTATTGTTTTAGGTCTTATGTTTATAAATCCTTGATCCATTTTGATTTAATTTTTGTATATGGTGTTGGGTAAGAGTCCAACTTCATTCTTTTGTATGTGGTTATTTTCCTAGCATTATTTGTTGAAAACATTGTCCTGTCCTCATTGAATGGTCTCAGAACCCTCGTCAAAAATCATTTGACCATATACGTGAGAGTTTATTTCAGGGCTCTCTATTCTGTTTCATTGGCCTATATATCTGTGTTGTTGCCAGTAGCACGCTGTTTTGATTACTGCAGTGTTATAGTATGTTTTGAAATAAGGAAGTGTGAGGCCTCCAGCTTTGTTTTTCTTCCTCAAGATTGTTTTGGCTATTCTGGGTCATTTGAGATTCCATATTAATTTTAGGATAGATTTTTCTATTTTGGCAAAAAAAAAAAGCCATTGGCATTTTGATAAGGATTGCATTGAATCTGTAGATTGCTTGGTTCATATTGACATCTTAAGTCTTCCATATCATGAACATCAGATGCCTTTCCATTATTTGTGCCCTCTTTAATTTTAGCAGTGTTTTGTAGTTTTTGGTATACTGGTATATCATCTCCTTGGGTTAAATTTATTCCTATGTATTTTGTTCTTTTTGATGCTCTTGTAAGTAGAATTGTTTTCTTAATTTCCTTTTCAATTTGTTCATTGCCATTGTATAGAAATACAACTGATTTTTGTTGATTTTTATGTCCTATGGCTCTGCTGAATTTATTCTAACAATTTTTTTTTTTTGGTGGAATCTTCAGATGTGACATATAAAATCATGTCTTCTGCAAACAGAGGTAATTTTACTTTTTCCTTTCCAATTTGGATGTCTTTTATTTCTTTTTCTTGCTTAATTGCGGAGTGGTTGTGCTATTTTACATTCCCATCAGTATTGTATAAGAGTTCCAGTTGCTCCACAATCTCACCAGCATTTTATGTTGTCAGACTTTTAAAGTTTAGCCTTTCTCTTGTGTAATGGTACCGCATGTGGTTTTAATTGCCTTTTCCTGTGAGTGATATGCTGAACACTTTTTCATGTCCTTGTTAGCCATTCATATATCTTCTTTTGAGAAATGTCTGTTCAAATCCTTTGCCCATTTTTTATGAGGTTGTTTGCTTTTTTATTATTTATATTTTTCATTGAATTGTAGGAGTTCTTTGTATATTCCAGATAAGAGATATGTGTTACAAGTGTTTTCTCTTAGTGACTTACCCATTCATTTGCTTAACTGTGCTTTTTTCTTTTATATTGTTTATTTTTATTCTTGCTTAACTGTACTTTTAAAAAGTATCTGTTTTAGGGGCGCCTGGGAGGCTCAGTTGTTAGGTGTCTGCCTTCGGCTCAGGTCATGATCCCAGGGTCCTGGGATCGAGCCCTGCATCTGGCTCTCTGCTCCACGGGAAGCCTGCTTCTCCCTCTCTCGCTCCCCCTGCTTGTGTTCCCTCTCTGGCTGTGTCTCTCTGTCAAATAAATAAATAAAAATCTTAAAAAAAAGAAAAGTATCTGTTTTAATTTTTAATACGCAAATTCCTTTTTGGTATATCCTTTGAGCTTTGACAGATGTGTAGGGTCATGTAATCAATCCCACACTGAAGATGAAGAGCACAGTTCCATCACCCCAAAATTCCCTCATGCTGCCATTTTGTAGTCAGCTCCTCTCCCTACCTTGAGGTTTCCACCTGGTAACCACTGGTCTTTTGATGAATTTAAGTTTATAACATTGTTTTATAGATCTTGCTTTTAGAGATGTATGTAAGCACTTTGCCTAACCCAGGTTCACAAAGATTTTATTTCTTTTCTGCCAGAAGTTTTATAGAGTTAGATTTTACATGTAAGTCTTTGGTCTGTTTTGAGTGAATTCTATATCCAGTGTGAAGTGTGGATCAAGGTTCAGTTTTTTGTTTTTTTAATTTATTTGACAGAGACACAGCGAGAGAGGGAACACAAGCAGGGGGAGTGGGAATGGGAGAAGCAGGCTTCCCGCTGAGCAGGGAGCCCGATGCAGGGCTCAATCCCAGGACCCTGGGATCATGACGGAGCTGAAGGCAGACACCTAACGACTGAGCCACCCAGGTGCCCCGAGGTTCAGTTTTGATATGTGTATGTCTAGTTGTTCTACCACTACTTGCTGAATTGAATTGTCTTTGCACCTTTATCAGAAATCAATTGGTCACATTTATGTGGGTCATTTTCTGGGTTCTGTATTCTGTTCCATTGATCTATGTATCTTTACCACACTTTTGATCAAAGAAGTTTTAAATTTTGAAGTTTATCAGTTTTTACGTTTACACTCTGTGTTTCTCTAAGAACTCTTTGCTGCCCCAAGGTAGTGAAGATTGTCTGCTTCCTTACTAGACTTTGAGCTCTGTGAAGGCAAAGACCGTGTATTTATCATTCTGCTCTTCTTGCTTTCATCTAGCACAGTGCCTGAGCTGCAGGAGGTACAAGACTGTGCTAACAGGTTTGTCCTAAGGATTTAAATATAATAATGTGTTAGAGGCATTTGATACATTGCCTGGCACATGCAAAATGAACATACAAGAATCTGATCTTGCTCCAGCTGTTTCTCGTGGAATGAACTGGTTACACTGTACTATGGCTGACATCAAAATGTGGTGTGAGTGATGGATGAAACAGCCAATGGATGTTACATCAGATGCAAGATAGCTATTACTCCAGGTCTACCCCACCCTCTTGCCCTGGTCTTATTCCCACATTTGAACTCTCCCCCACCCCACCCGCCATAAAATATAGACTGATTGTGGGTTGCTGTTCTTTTCTTCAAAGTGTCATTCATTTAATAGAGATGCTTGGTGAACCTGCCTCTCTTTCCTCTTTCATCTTGTCCAGTCATCCTTTTCCTTTGGGCCTCCCCCTCCTCTTCTAAGATAACTAACTTTAAGCAGGGCCTTCTTCCCCAAACATCTGCTTAAGGAGAAGCTGGAGGACAAGGTAAGGCAGATGAGCCAGTGTCCCAGTTGGGCAGTGTCTGAGGATAGAAGATACAGTAAGTGATGGTCACCTCATCTTCTGGATGTAGAAAATGCTTGTGACTTAAAAAAATAAATACTGAAGTTTGGGCCTTGTCAATTTATTCTGGTGTGGTGGTCTCTAGCATCAGCCTTGTGACGCCTTGACTGATAGGAGAAAGTGGCTTCCCCAGTGCGCCCCCACTCGCCCAGTCAGCTGTCACAGCAGAGCTGGGTCACCTGCTTGTCCCTATCAGGCAGGTGGGTGACAGGGAACGGGGGATGTCCTCGCTCAGACTCAGCAGTCAAAGGAGTCTCTCTTCCCATGTGGAGGGCTGACTGAGGGTGATTCTCAGTGATTCTCCTCCTGCCCCAGGGCTATTTGGAAATGGGTTTGGTGGTCACAGTGACTTGGGAGCAACTGGCATTTGAGAAGGCATAGCAAAGAATTTTGGCTGTATTTCAAAACCACAGTATTTTGGTACATGCCTGGCCCTGCAGGTCCCTATCCAGCAGTCAGACACTCCTCGTCCCTGGGGGTTTGTAGTGCTGACCTCCACAGAGGCACTGCGTTTCCTAAGTCCTGTGTTTTTTGTCCTAACAAAGAGAAAATGGGTCAGAATGGGAAAGTTTGGACACAGCCCTCTGAGGAAGGATGGGTTAGCCACGCCCCAAATCAGAATGCAGGGCATCCTGTTGGGGGTGGCTGTGATTCCTGACCTGAGTCCTGATTCCCACTTAGCTGAGCTGGTTTTGGGATAGAGATCTGGCCAAAAGAGCCAGAGCCTGCCTTCTGGTTCCTGTTCTGCTGCTGTCGGCTTGCCATAGGAATGGAGCAGGCAGGTCAGCCCTTTTGTGAAATGAGCTGACTGGACTAGATGGGTTTTCTGATAAATACAGTAGTCTCTGGCCTTCCTGATTTAAATTTTACTAGTAAAACTTCCATACTGTAGTCTTCATGAGCCACACACGTCCCGACTCCCTCTTGGATGCTAGGCCCTCGTGTGTGAGAATCATGGGGCCAGCTGGTCTCTGAGCTCCTTGCAGTGTGACATTCAGATACTCTGTCCTTCCTGCTGTAACCCTGATGCCTGCCAGAGTGGAGGAGTGCCCAGGCCTCCCATTAACAGCAGCCTTCCCTGGGCTTCGCTGCTGAACCCCATGGCAGGCTGTGCTGTGCAGAAGCCCCTGGCCCCAGCTCCCTGCTCGCATCTTCCCTTTCTCTAGGTGGGTCCCTTGGAGAGCATTTCCCTCTTCAGAGGGCCTCACAAAATCGTTCCAAAGGGCAGAATACATGAAACCGTTCAGCAACCAAGAGCCACCACACTGTGCCAGGAAGCAGGGTGGTTACAGGCAATCTCACTGGTGCCATGAAGTGATAGCTCCCTGGGAGAGGGCTGATGGGATTGTAGGGGTAACCGTAGGGACTGCTGAGCCAGGGGTCCCAAGAACCTGAGTGGAGGGGTCTTTGGGAGAAGGCCGGATGGAAGTGGCCCTTCACCTCATGATAGGACAAATAGCATTTAGAGCACTGTAGAGAAGGCAACGAGTTTATAATTTAATCACAGTTTATTCTAGAGTGATCTTCTGGGAAATGTTCCGAATGCCTGGTAATGCTGTCCCCATCGCCTAGTTCTGCCCTCCCAGAACCATTCTCTGTCCTGCTGCCGACCGGTGTTCTGCTGAAGGTCTCCACTGCCTGCAGGATCCAGTCTTGGAGCCATAGCATATCCCATGACACCAGCTTGCCCCCCAGTGCCTTTTGGTTTGATTTCCTGCTGAGCCCCAGCCAAGCAGAGAGCTCCTTTCCTGCTTTGGTGGCACTTGTCCAGGCGGCACCCTTGGCCTATGGCCTTCCTTGTGGTCTCTGGTGGTGCACGTGCCTGTTCAAGCCCCTTATCCTTATCCTCTTACCTGAGGACACAGGTAACTCTACTTCAGAAGGCCCTCTCGGCAGGTATGCCCTGTGTTTTGTATTTTAGTGATCTGTGTGGTCAACAGTGATCTCTGTCCCCTCCTGAAGGTGTCTAGAGCAACATTCCTGGCCCAAGTTCCAGCCAGGGAACACCAGGTTCCTGACATGGTGCTCATGTCCCAGCATCCCGTGTTCCCTGTCCTGTCCCACAGCAGAGCCTTATTTTCAGATCCTCTCTCCCTTCTGCCGCTAGTGTGTTAGTGTGGTGCCAGATAAATATCCCTGTTCCGGTCCTGCCTTGGTGGGGAGGGGGTGAAATGAGACCCAGGGGACAGCCCCTCTGGGAAACAGCTGTTGCTCTTTCCAGGGAAGAATGTCTGAGCGGTCTGACGGAGGCTGCGCTGCTCAGCTGGGAGACGGGCCGCCTGGTCCCCGGGTGGGCACCCCAGCAAGGCATGGAGGGCTGTGTCTGAAGATGCACCTCTGCTCTGTGCAGACCATCAGAGCCAGCTAGGGGCAGTGGGAGGAGATAGGGATGCAATTCTCTCTTGCATTTCCTGGCTGGAGATTTTCGATTTCCTGAGCTTTGTGGCTGTGGACATGCGTACTTCCGCTGTTCCCTGTCTTCCTCTGTTTCTCTGTGGGCAGATGTTAGGAGAAATCAATTCCAAACAATTAAGGCCACATACTAAATTTCACACAGTAATTTGAGACAGCTCAGCTTACATAATTTAAAATGAGGCCAAGGCTTGCTGACAAAGAAGAAATTGAATCCAGAGAAAGAATCTGTATTGCAGAGGCTTCTAAATTTCTAGGGCCCGAATCCTCTAAGTCCCAAACGTTGCTTGTCTCTGGGGGCTCTGTGAGGTCAAAACCATTTTCATAATAAAAGCAAGGGTCGTTAGCCTCTGTCTCTCATTCTCTCACCAGCGCTCAGTGGCATTGCCAGAGGCCACTTGACAGGTGATTGATGGCTAATGGGCTGTGTGCTTGGTATTCTCCCTCCCTCTCTGTCTCTCTCTTTTTTAAAGGATTTTTTTAAAAGCTGTGGTAAAATCCACATAACATAAAATTTACCACTTCAACCATTTTTAAGTGTACATTGACACTGCCGTGCCACTGTCCCCACAGTCCCCTCTCCACAATTCTTCTCATCTTCCAGACTGAAATTCTATTCCCATTAGATAACAACTCTCCATTCCCCCTCCCCCCAGCCCCTGGTAATCTCTGCGTTCCTTTCTGCGTCTGAATTTGACTCCTCTAGGGCACCTCATGTAAGTGGAATCGTACAGTATTTGTCCTTTTGTGTCTGGCTTCTTTCACTGAGCAGAATGTCCTCAAGGTCCATCCTTCTTGTAGCCCGCGTCAGAATTTCCTTCCTGTTTATGACCTGATAATATTCCATTGAATAGATACACCACATGTCTGTTCATTCATCTGTTGGTGAATGCTTGGTTGTTTCCACCTCTTGGTGAGTATGAGTAATGCTGCTGTGAGCACCAGCATACAGGCGTCTGTCTGAGTCCCTCCTTCACCCCTTTTGGACAGGACATAGAGCTAGGAGTGGAATTGCTGGGTCGTATGTGTTTTAACCTTTTGGGAACCTGGTGTTTACACAATTTCTCGGTTTTAATTTCTAATACAGTACATGTTGATTGATACAACCCACATAAACCGAAGATCTTTGGGGTCCTCAGAAATGTCAAGCACATAAAGGGGTTTGGGAATGAAAACATTTGAGAACTGCTTAGTGAGAAGAAGTTCTCATTTTGGTTTTGTGGCCTTGCACTTACATAGTTAGGGTATGGCTTATTTTGAAAAGTGTCAACGGGGGCGCCTGGGTGGCTCAGATGGTTAAATGTCTGCCTTTGGCTCAGGTCGTGATCCTGGGGTCCTGGGATCGAGTCCCACATCGGGCTCCCTGCTCCTTGGGAGCCTGCTTCTCCCTCTGCCTCTCTCTCTCTCTGTCATGAATAAATAAATAAAATCTTTAATAAAAAAAAAAGAAAAGTGTCAACGATCCCTTGGCTAGGAAGGGCCTGCCTGTGTCTCCCATTTGCTGGCCAGGAGATAGGCATCACAAGAGGTTTGGGGCAGGCCCTTGGCAAAGCCAGTAGTGGGCAGAGGGGGTGACTGTTTCTGAACAACTTTAGATGTGGCAGAAATCGTGCCGGACGCTTTACAAAGGGACTTGAGAGGATCTTGAGGAAGAAGAGGAAAAGGAATGTTGATTTGCAGCTTGAGTTATGCCAATGAGACCCATCAGAATTGCTGGCTGACCTACCAAGCAACTGACTATGTGTCAGTCCCCGCCACGTGAGGTAAGCTCTGTCATGTCCTGGGTCTACCTGCTTTGTTTACCATGCTGGCCCCGGACCGGAGAGTTGCCTGGCACAAAATGGCACTTGGTAGATATTTTTTGAATGAGTGATTCACATGTATTTTACCAGTGACTCACACATTGGATTGCTGTCAGAAGAGTCCCTGCACTACAGGTGAGTCAGGAAGGGAGAGAACCTTTCCTGGGGCTATCAGAGGACTGGTGACACTTTGTTACAGACTTAAAGAATAGAGGAAGATCTTTGAGCAGTTTGGTTCATCTGACATTTAGTGAGTGCCCCTCTGTGCTGGGTGTTGGGTATGGGGTGGAGGATAAAGATTTATCCTTACACTTACACTCTAGGACAGGTTTTGGCAAAAACTCTGTAGGTGGCCGCTTTTAAAAACATGTTTCTGCATGTATCAACAGCTCACTCCTTTTTTTTTTTTTTTTTTTTTTGGGGGGGGGGGGGGGAGCATGGGCGGGGGGGGGGGGGTGGGGGGTAGAGGGAGAAGCAGACTCCCCGCTGA
>NW_023270773.1:0-95632 GCF_011800145.1 Mirounga leonina | reverse complement strand
GGGGGGGGGGGGGGGGGGGGGGGGGGTAGAGGGAGAAGCAGACTCCCCGCTGAGCAGGGAGCCCATGTGGGACTGGATCTCAGGACCCCGGGATCATGACCTGAGCTGAAGGCAGATGTTTAACTGACTGAGCCACCCAGGTGCCCAGCTCATTCCTTTTCATTGCTGAGTAAATAGTCCACTATATTGCGATTTGTTTATCCATTCACTTATTTTGGATATTTGGGTTTCTAGCTTTTGGCTGTTACAAATAAAATTACTCTTTTTATGGACATGTAACTTTCATTTCTTTTTGGGCAAACACCTGGAAGTGGAATGACTGGGTCATCTAATGGGTGTACATTCAGCTTTCTACAAACTGTCAAATTGTTTTCCAAAGTAGGTGTACAGTTTTACATTCCCACTAGCAATGTAGCAGGGTTCCAGTTACTTCACATACTTGCCAATGCTTGGTATCACCATTCTTTTTAATTTTGGCCATCCTAATAAGTATGTAATGGTATCTCATTTTGGTTTTAATTTGCATTGCCTTAATGACTAATGTTGAGTATCTTTTATGTGCTTATGTGCCATCTGTGTATCTTCTTTGGTTAAATGTCCTTTAAAATATTTTGCCACTTTAAAATTACGTGGGTTGTTTTATTTATTTATTTATTTATTTATTTATTTATTTTAAAGATTTTATTTATTTATTTGAGAGAGAGAATGAGAGAGAGAGAACACATGAGAGGGGATAGGGTCAGAGGACAAAGCAGACTCCCTGCCAAGCAGGGAGCCCAATGCGGGACTCGATCCTGGGACTCCAGGATCATGACCTGAGCTGAAGGCAGTCGCTTAACCAACTGAGCCACCCAGGCGCCCGGGTTGTTTTATTATTATTGAAATCTGAGGGTGCTTTATATATTTTGGGTACAAGCCTTTTATCAGATATTTGATTTACAAATATTTTCTTGTAGTATGTGAGTTGTCTTTTCATTTTCTTCACAGTGTCTTTGAAGAAGAAAAGTTCTCAATTTTGATGAAGTCCAGTTTATCAACTTTTTCTTTTATGGATCGTACTTTAGCTATTCATATCTAAGAAATCTTGGTCTAGCCCAATGTCACAAAGATTTTCTCCTGTGTTTTCTTTTAAGTTTTATAATTTTAGGTCTACGATCTATTTTGAGTTAGATTTTGGTATAAGGAATGGATCAAAATTCTTTCTTCTTTATTTATTGATGGATATCCACAGTTGTCCCAGGACCATTTGTTGAAAGGACTGTTCTTTCTCCAGGGAATTGCCTTTGAACCTTGGTTGTAAATCACCACCACATATGTGGGCCTATTTCTAGACTCTATTCTGGTTCAGTTGATCTTGATGCTTGTCTTTGATGCTAATGGCACACTATCTTGATTACTGTACCTTTACAGTAATTCTTGAAGTCAAATAGTGTAAGTCCTCCAACTTTGTTCTTCCTTTCCAAAGTTGTTTTGGGTATTTTAAGTCCTTTGCATTTTCATTTGAATTTTAGAATCAGTTTGTCAATTTCTACAAAAAGGCCTGCTGGAATATTGATTGGGATTGCATTGAATCTGTAGATGGATGTGGGTAGAATTGGTATTTTTTTTTTTAAGATTTATTTATTTATTTTAGAGCAAGAGAGCATGAGCAGGGGGAGAGGGAGAGAGAACATCCTCAAGCAGACTCCCCACTGAGTGGGGAGCCCGATGTGGGCCTCGATTCCAGGACCCTGAGATCATGACCTGAACTGAAACCAAGAGTCACTCAACTAACTGAGCCACCCTGGTGCCCCTAGAATTGGTGTCTTAACGACATTGGGTCTATCGATCCATGAACACTTCATTATGTCCCCATGGGTTTAGGTCTTTAAAAAATTTCTCTTAGCAATATTCTGTAATTTTCAATGTATAGGACTTGTCATCTGTCATTAGATTTATCCCTAAGTATTTCCTATTTTTTGATGCTGTTGTTAAGGTAATTTTAAATATTTTAATTTCTGGAACAGTTTGTATAGAATTGGTCTATAGAACTGGGTTGTGCAGTTGGTTGAGTGTCCGACTCCTGGTTTCAGCTCAGGTTGCGGTTTTGGGGTCGTGGAATCGAGCCCCGCTACAGGCTCCACACTCAGCTCGTGGGATCTGCTTGGGATTCTCTCCTCCTCTGCTCCTTACCCTGCTTTCTCTCTCAAATAAATAAGATCTTAAGAAAAAAAGAATTGGTCTTATTTCTTCCTTAAATGTGGTAGAATTTTCCAGTGAAGCCATCTGGGTCTTGAGTTTTCTTATGTTTCAACTAAAAATTCAGTTTCTTACATAGCTATAAAGTTACGCAGGTGTCTGGGCTGCCTTTTTGAGTGAGCTTTGGTAGTTTGTGCCTTTCAGGGAATTAATTTTATCTAAATTGTCAAACTTACTGATATAAAGTTGTTCGTACTATTGTCTTACTATTCTCCCATTCTTTATTATCCTTTTTAATATCTCTGAAATCCTAGTGATGACATCTCTCTTCTGACGGTGCTATTTTGTGTTCTTAATTTGTTTCCTGACTAGTCTGACTAGAGGTTTATTAATGTTCTTAATCTTCTAGAAAAACAGCTTTTGTTTTCATTATTTTCTCTAATATTGTTTTGTATATTTCCACTCCGATCTTCATTTTTTCTTTTCTGCTGTTTGCTTTGGGTTTCATTTGCTTTGCTTTTCTAATTTCTTAAAGAAGAAGCTGAGATTACTGATTCAAGACCTTTTCTGATAACAGGAGTTTAATGCATTACATTTGCCTCTGGGAACTGTTTTAGTTGCATCTCACAAATTTTCATCAATTTAAAATGCTTTCTAATTTCCCTTTTCATTTCTTCTTTGACCTGTAGGCTATTTGGAAGTGTGTCAGTTGTTTCCATATAGTCGGGGATTTTCCAGATATCTTTCTGCCATTGATTTTTAATTTAATTCTTTTGTAGGCCAACAACATACTTTGTATGCTTTGAATCATATATTTATTGGCAATTTGTTCTATGGCCCATAATATTATCTATTATGGTAAATGTTATATACACTTATGAAAAGAATGTGTATTCTGCTGTTGTTGGCTGGAGAGTTCTGGAAATGTCAGTTGGTGTTGTTCAGGTTGTCTGTATCTTTGCTGATTTCTTGTCTGCTTCTCAGTTATTGAGAGAGGGGATGGAAATTAGTTGTGAATTTGTCTATGATAGTTTTTCCTGCTATCTGCTACTTTATTTTAAATCTGCTTTAGATACATAAACATTTTAGGATTATTTTGTCTTTTGTCATTATTAAATGACCTTTATTCCTGGTAATATTTGCTCTGAAGTCTACTTTGTGTAATATTAATTTAGCTACTCCAGCTTTCTTTTTAGCATGGTATATCTTTTTCCATTCTTTTATTTTTACCTATGTGTGTCCTTATATAAAGTGGGTTTCTTTTTTTAAGGTTTTATTTATTTGACAGAGAGAGACACAGCGAGAGAGGGAACACAAGCAGGGAGAGTGGGAGAGGGAGAAGCAGGCTTCCTGCCGAGCAGGGAGCCTGACATGGGGCTCGATTCCAGGACCCTGGGATCATGACCTGAGCCGAAGGCAGACACTTAACAACTGAGCCACCCAGGCGACCCTAAAGTGGGTTTCTTTTAGACAATATGTAACTGGGTCTTGTTTTTTAACCTGTGTGACAAATTCTGCTTTTCAACTGGGGTGTTTAGATCACCTCATCTGTTTGTTGATAAGGCAAAATTAATTAAAATTTGCCATTTTGTCATTTGTTTTCTATTTGTACCATCTGTTTCCTTTTCTCTTTCTTTCTACCTTTTGGATTGAGTGTTTTTATTCCATTTGTCATCTTCGTTGGGTTATTTGTTAAAACTCTTGTGCTGGCTTTGTGGTATTCATCTTGAATATCCTGCAGTTGACCTTCACATGACAGACTGCCTTAAAGTTTTGAAATGGTGTGCTTCTGCTCCTCCCTTCCCAGCTTTTGTGCTGGTGTCGTCAAAGTTCTACTTCTGCAATATAGGATACATGTTTTTGCTTTAAAAAATTCTAGGTTGACTACTTTTTTTGTTTTCAGAATTTAAAAATGTTGCTCCACCATCTTCCAGCTTGTATCGTTTCTAACGAGAAATCTGCTGTCATGTTTGTTTGTTTTCCTCTGCAGAATACCTTTTTTCTCTGGCTACTCTTAAGATTTTCTCTTTATCACTGGTTTTAAGCAATTTGATCATGATGTGCTTTGGAGCAGTTTTCTTTCTGTTATGTTTGGGGTTCACTGAGTGGCTTGGGTCTGTGGGTTTTCATCAGATTGGGAAATGTTTTTGTCATTGTTTTTTCACATATTTTGTCTCCCTGCCTCCCAAGTCTGTGTATCACATAGCTCACAGTTCATTGTTTTCTAGCCTTTTTTTCCCAGTGTTTTAGAGTTTCTGTTGTCTTCAAGTATTCATCTTTTCCTCTGTGAAACTGAATCTGTTCGTCCTATGCCTTGCAGTTTTCATCTCTAGGCAGTGGATTTGCTTCTTTCTTAAAATCTTCTGTATCTACTGAACATGTTTGATTTTTCCTCTAGCTTCTTCTTCTTTTTTTTTAAGATTTTATTTATTTATTTGACAGAGAGAGACACACAGCCAGAGGGGGAGCACAACCAGGGAGAGTGTGAGAGGGAGAAGCAGGCTTCCTGCCGAGCAGGGAGCCTGACATGGGGCTCGATTCCAGGACCCCGGGATCACGACCTGAGCCAAGGGCAGACGCCTAATGACTGAGCCACCCAGGCACCCCTTCTTCTAGCTTCTTGAGCATTTGTGACACAGTTTTAACTTTAATGTCCTTGTCTACTCTATCATTTGTACCTTTTCTGAGCCAGTTTTGATTGAATTTTTTTCATTTTGGTCCTAATTTCCTGTTTCTTTGCATGTCTCGTAATTTTTTTATTGCGTGCCAGACGTGGTGAATTTTGCCTTTTTTGGTTACTGCGTATTTTTGCATTCCTATAAATATTCTTGAGGTTTGTTCTAGGATGTGACTTGGAAACAGTTTGAACCTTTCAGCTGTTGCTTTTAATTGTTGTTAGGCTGCGTTTAGTCTGGAGTTTATTTTTCTCTACTAACAAGGCAGGACTCTTCTGAGTACTTGACTCAGTGCCCCACAAGTTATGAGCTTTTCCAGACTGGCTCCTGAGAACAGGCACTGTTTGTGGTCCTGCTGAACTTCAGTTATTGTTTCCCAGTTATCCTTTAGGGTGCCTGGGGTAGTTTCCTCACACCACACACTGATCAGTACTCTGCTTCATTCCCTGAGGGGTTCCTCTCTAGATCTCTGGAGTCTTACTTTTGTGCCGCTCTCTCTTCTCCAGAACTCCTGGGAGCTGTCCTGTGAGTGCTCCCTGCCTTGGTTTCCCCCAGTTTTTAGCTGTATCCACTTACCTCCAAGAGTCTTTTGCACCCCCTGGAGTCCTTCTCCTTGCTTTGTAGGCTGGCAATGTTCTTGAGGCAGTAAGGCTCACCTCACATGCTCCCTGACTTACAGATCACTATTCTTTGTTGCTTGATGTCAGTGTCTGGAGAACTGGCGTTTTCTAATATTTTGTCCCCCTTTTTTTTTCTCCCAGTTGTTTCAGGTGGGCAGTTAAATCTATCCCTATAACTCCATCTTGGCTGGAAGCCTTTATAAAATATACAGCATTGTGACTCTTTTGTCCGTGTCATACATTTAACAAAGGTCTTCCTTATGGTTAGATTGATTGATTTACCACGGTGTGTAGTGGCAGGTAGAGAAGAGTGAACACTGGATTCATGATTCCTTTCCCTGGCCCTTCCTCCCTTCCCTACCTCAGAGTGGAAGACTCTCAGACATATGCCTGACCCTTGGGGGGGATGTGGGTTGTCTCTCCTTGCAGAGCACTCTGAAGAGGCTCTCTCATGAAGGTACTGACACTATGGTACACAATGTCCTGTGTGGCCGTCCCGGGGTGGTGGTGAGGGGAGGGCTCAGGCCTAGCTTCTATGTCCTACCTGATTCGGTGGGCTCATCTACCTTGGTTAGAGTGATGATTGGCTCTGGTTACTTAGGCCAGTGATGGGACAGGACTCAGGGGTGGGAATAGTTCCTTTTTCTTTCTGGATTTCAGTGGAATGATTCCAGAATAAGGAAGACCACAGAGGGAGCAGGACCATAGTAAGAGAGCTCTGTTTGTTTCTTCTTCCTGTGTTACCAGGTTAGTGTGCACGACTTCATCCCTCCCACCTCAGTGCTTTTCCTTGGTTCCATGTTTGCCCGTGTAGCAGCTGTCACCTCACTTCACAAGTCTGGTTTGAAGAACCAGAGTAAATACTTTTGCCTGTGCAGGTCCTTTAGTCTCTCTTGGTCATCAGTCTCAGCTCTGCTGTTGTAGCTCAAAAGCATCCGCAGCTGATACATATTTGTGGCTGTGTTCCAATAAAACTTTATTTAAAAAACAAGTGGGAAGGGCAGGAGTTGAGACCCGAAGGCTATAATTTGCTGACCCCTGCCTCAATTCAGGTCCTCACTTTACTGGGTTATTTGATATTTTTTGTGTCATTCCGCTATTACAATTGCTTCCAGAAACCATTGCCAGTTCTACCTTGCTTAAAACACAGATCTCATCATGTAACTTACTGACTAAATAACCTCTGGCTTCCTATAACATTCCCAGTAAAGGTCAGAATTATCTTACCCTCAGAGCCTCCATAGTCTCTTTTTATATTTCTGATCTTACCTCCAGTGATTCCCCGTCTGTCACATACCATCTGCTTGGCATGTTTTCCTGCCCTGTGATAATTCCGTAAGCTTTACTTTTTCTGGAATGTTTTCTCCCTTCCTGTTACATTATATGTGTGTATTGAAACCATCCACCTGCCTTGGGAACCCTGTTTACATCCCACCTTCTTTCAGAAGGATTCCAGAGCCCCTCAGGTGTAGGCAGTTTCTCCTTCCTTCATGCTGTTTGAGCACTCCTATGGTGCGCCCTCCTGATTTGCTCTTTGTCAGAAATGTGTGTGTGTGTGTGTGTTTGTGTGTGTGTGTCTTGTTGACCCAGAATCCCTCCTGAGGTGGGAGATGTGCCCTCTTGTGACCGCTGTAGTCTAGTGCAGAGCCCAACTCAGAGCAGAAGCGTGTCAGGTGTGTGTTTGAGATGGCACAAAAAGACTGATGTCTTGGGGGTGCATTGCCCTGGGGACTCGTGTTGTTGTGGGCCCAGCTCTTGGCTCCTCCTTGGGGCCCACATGCAGGCCCCTGAGGGGGCGGGCTGTGGGCAGGCTGCCTGTGTTGGGCCACACTCCTGGGCCCTGGGCGGCGGCAGGCCTGGCTGTCCCAGGTCCCCTTTGCCGCTGCCGCCTCCTCAACGGCCTCTTGCCCTTTGGTTCCACAGAGCTGCGGTGCAACCCCGGGCAGTTTGCCTGTCGCAGCGGCGCCATCCAGTGCATCCCCCTCCCCTGGCAGTGTGACGGCTGGGTGACTTGTGAGGATGAGAGCGACGAAGCCGACTGTCCAGGTGAGTGTATCGGGCAGGCAGCTGCCCGGGGCCCCGCTGCTCCATCACAGCTCCGTGATTGTGCTTCCGGGAGGGGGGGATGGCGTCCCCTGCAGCCTGTGCTGGATCCACTTACTGGACGCTTATATTGAGCTGGCCCCTCCCCTCTCTCCGTCTCTCTCTCTTTAAAAAGAGATGCCCAACGCAGGCAGATCCCAGAATTTGCAAGGTCGCAGGGTCAGGGCCGGGGTGAGGCAAGAGGGGTGCCCAGGATGCCACGTTTTGGTTGGCACTGCCAGCCCTGAGAGCAGCGCCCCTGAAATGTGGTGCCCTCTCGCCTGGCTTGGGAGGTGGGTGCTTTTTGAGACCTGCTTAGAGTCCTGTTGAGGGTCATTAGACTGGCTTTGGCTCTGCCAACTCATCCTGCTCACTCAGTCCCTAGTAATTTTTCATTTGGGGGTTCTCTCCTGACAATGCATGGACTCCTAAAGATCTATGCAGATGCAACAGAAAGTCTAAACTGTTGGTTCTCCATTTGGTTTCTGCCCCAGCACCCTCAGGGAGTATAATACACCTCACGAGTAATGGTGTTTGCTGCATCCCTGGTTCTTTTGGGTTAGGATGGAAGATGTAGTATCTTGCATTTGCCCGTACAAATTTGTTTAAGACCCAGGCAGCACCAGTAAAGCCCCTAAGAAGAAGGGGTTTTTATTCTACCTTGAGAACCTCGGACCTAATAACTCTTCAGCCTGGCATTTAAATTTCTTGACATTCTGGTTTGGTTCTACTTTACCAACCTGATGTATTGCTATTTTCACTTTAGTGGCTCCGCTGGCCTGTTTCCTGTGCCCACCCCATGATGAATTTCCTAGCCACATGCTTCATTCATGCCTTTCTTTTTTTCCTGGGATCCTCTTGTTCTGTTTTCATGTGGGCAGATCTTACCTGTCCTTCAAGGCTTGGCTCAGATGGTACCACAACAAGTAGACATCTCTGGGCTCTTGGATGGAGGTTGGCTTCTGCCAGCACCTCTTCTCTCTCTCTGACAGCATCTAGAACCACCAGTATTTCTCACCATTACCTGTGCCCATGCTTGATCTCTCCTTCCAGACTATGAGCTCCCCGAAAGCAGGAGACCTGTCCTCTTCCTAAGTGTGACCTGGCCTAGGATGGAGGTCCTTTTTAACATTCGGTAAATGGAAAGAATGTTGTAATTCCTGTGGGTCAGGTACTGAAGAAAAACCAGTTACCTTCAACCATGGGGATCAGGTAGGGTATCAAATACAAGGTGACATTTGAGCTTGGGACAGTTCTTTGAAGGGGGTTCCAAAATAAGCAGAGGTGGTCTGGTCAGACTGCCTGAAAAGATGGCTTTTAGAGGGGATCCCAATTATCCCTTGAGCTTGTTCATTGGATTATGCATGTCTGGTTGAGGTGCTTGCCTTTCCAAATGAGTTTGAATGGTGGCAGCTGGGGCAGAAGCTTCTGGGACAGCCCTGTGTCTGGAAGCCCACCTGCTCCTTCCTTAGGTCACAGCCTGGAGAGCATGAACTACCCCGTGCTTGGGATGCTGATGCTTCATGTTCTGTCAGCTGTTGAGGACCAGTGGTTGTGACTGGGAGCTTCCCTGGATCTGCCTTATGGGATGAGACTTCATATCCAGCCTCCTAGAGAATATTCTGAACAAAGAACCAAACGATTCTTGGCTGGCTTTCAAGTGGAAGGATGACTTATTTGCTGATCTCAAAGTGCCTTTTGGCTTAGCTTTTAAGGTTGTGCGTAATAACTGTTCTGTTGTGTAGGTACTGAAAACAATGGTAGGCACTCTAGTTCATCTTGTTTATCTCTCCATCCACTGTGGACTTGATAAAGGCAGGAACTAGATTTTATTTCTCTTCTGGGCCACATGGCCTGGCACAGGAGGTCACAAGTCGCTCAGCACAGGTGTTGATTTGAGGCTACAAAGGTTGCCATATTTTCTCCCCAAACAGAGAAATAAAGTCTATCCAACAGGAGCCTGGAGTTCTGAGTGGATAGTGTGCTCTGGGCCCTAGACGCTGAGGGCACAATGGTCATGGCAGTGTGTGGAAACTCACGCAGCCCTGATAGGACCAGGGAGTGTTTGAAGAGGGGTGGGAGGGCTAAGGCGCTGTTAGACCTCCTGACTCACTTCTGGCCTCCCCTTGTATCTGGTACCGTGTCGGTACCGTGATGTAGTGCCACGCCATGATCCAGGTGGCGATAAGTTTTGATCTCTGGGGTTCTGAGAAATGTAAGTTATGAAAATATACAAGGAATAAGTATAGTACTTGTTTCTCACTTCCCCAATCATCAGTAATTGCTGAAATTTTGTCATATTTTCATTTTTTTAAATTAATTTTTTAAAAACATCATGAATATGTTAAATCCTCATTAACACTCTCCCCTACCAAAAAAAAAAAGAAAGAAAAATCTTCGTTAGTGGGGAGGGAGGGGAGTGTGGACAGGGAGTTAGCTGATAACTACCTTTGCTGTGGCCTTCCTGTATATGGGGAGAGTTTAAATAAACCTATGGGAAGCCCTGGCCATGCTTGGTTAGGTTTTTGAACATGGGATTCAGGACGTCTGGAAGGACCATACGAGATTATTTCATTGTCCTTCTGAAAGCCTGCTAAAATGATAGTAAAAGAGTATAGAAGATATAAAGCCATAGTAAAAGAGTATAGAAGATATAAAAGATACTGGAAGATAGGAAATGGGTGGTGTGCTAGATAGAGTCTGGGCATCTAATATATTGCCTGCATTTCCAGGGCTGGAAGGCTGGAGCTTTCTTATTCAGACCCCACTGCCAGCAGGCTTGGGCTATCACTTGGCCCAGGAGATCCTTCCCATGCAGTTTGGAAGGTGGAAGGGAGGTGGACTCCTCCTTCCTCTGGCAGTGGTGTGAGGGTGCATGGGCTTAGACCAAGGTGAGTGAGTACAGCGGCCTCCGTAGCCTCCTCTGGCCAGCCGTCGCAGGGCTGCAGGGCAGCTGTGATTGGCAGAGGTTTTCTGCGGTATCCTGTCCTGTGGACGTCTTCCTCACTCTGGACTGCAACTGCGGAGGAGGACTGGAAGGCTGGAGGTGGTGGCTCACTTTTGCACACACTCCAGCCTCTTCAATTGTTCTGAAAGTACCTAATGCCCTGTATTAAACTCCTTTATTTTTGAAATACCTACCATGGTTTCTGTTCTTCTGACCAAACCATCTTTGATGTAAATGGGAACTAACATAAGAGGGATAAAATTTTTTAATGGAGAAAAATGTACAACTTTATTAAGAGACATTAAAGAAGCTTTGAATAAATAAAGACAAGATATTCTTGGCTAGGAAGACTCAGCATGGTGAAGCAGCCTTATATTGATCTGTGGAGTCAGTGCATCTCCAAAGGGGCTTTTGGGAAATGTGACGAGTCAGTTTTAAAATGTGTAGAAGAATAAAGTCCTAATATTGTAGGACACTGAAGAAGAGTAAGGTGTGAGCAGTTGCCTTACCCTTGTCAAGGCTTACATTATTGTTGGCTCAGGGAAGCACAGATTGGCCCGTGCACCAGAAGAGCTGCCAAAAACAGACCTGAGAAACGATATATGGCACAGGTAGAATTACATATCACCGGGCAGAGGATAGGTGCCTCAATCCTAGCGCTGTGACAGTTGGGAAAGAATGTATACACAATGTACAGAAAAATCAGTTTCAGGTTAATTGAAGAAAAACTTCTAGAACACAGTCTAGGAGAATACCTTTATGACCTTGGTAGGAAAGGTTTTTTTTGTTTTGTTTTGTTTTTTTAAGATTTATTTGAGAGAGCGAGAGAGCAAGCAGGAGCAAAGGTGCTGAGGGAGAGGGAGAAGCAGTCTTCCCACTGAGCAGGGAGCCCAACGCGGGGCTCGATCCCAGGACCCCAGGATCATGACCTGAGCCGAAGGCAGATGCTTAACTGACCGAGCCACCCACGTGCCCTGGAAAGGGTTTTTTTAAAGTCACAAAAATAATCAACTCTAAAATAAAAATGACCAGTTTTACTAGATTAAAATTAAGATCTGCTCAGCGGGGTGTCTGCTTCTCCTTCTCCCTCTGCCCCTCCCCCTGCTCTCTCTCTCTCGAATAAATAAAATCTTAAAAAAAAAAAAAATCTTCCCTTTTTCAAAAGGTACCTGTAAAGAATGTGAACAGACAAGCCACAGAGTGTGAATAAATTTGCAATATGTGTAGCCCTTAAAGGATTATAGTACAGCACATATAAAGAACTCCTACATATGGACAAAAGACACTCAGGCATGTCACAGAAGAATTAATAAGAACAGTGGTTATGGGGCGCCTGGGTGGCTCAGTCATTAAGCGTCTGCCTTCGGCTCAGGTCATGATCCCAGGGTCCTGGGATTGAGCCCCGCATCGGGCTCCCTGCTCAGCGGGAGGCCTGCTTCTCCTTCTCCCACTCCCCCTGCTTGTGTTCCCTCTCTCACTGTGTCTCTGTCTGTCAAATAAGTAAAATCTAAAAAAAAAAAAAAAAGTGGTTAAACAGATAAAAAGATACTCAACCTCATTAGAATTCCAAGGCTGCAGTGAGATTCCACTTTACAGTTATTTAGATTGGCAAAAATTAAGATGTCTGTTGGCAAAAATTAAGGTATCAACAAAACCAGTGTTGGAGAGGATGTGAGTGACTTGGAAGTCTTAATCTGCTGCTGGTGAGGGGGATAAATGGATGCACCTGCTTTGGAAAACTGGCATTAACTTGTAAAGTTGAACATTCTCATATTCTGTGATCCAGGATTTCCATTTGGGGGAGCTCTAGAGAAATTCTTACAGCACTCTTCATACTAATAAATATCTTGGAAACAACCCAAATGTCTGTGTTCACATGATGGCGTATTATGGACCAACAACGGTGAGTGAATAGTAGGTCCTTGCAGCAACATTAATGGATCTTAAGGACAGCATGTAGGTGACAAAGGCAAATTGCCAAAAAGTACAACACAATAAAGACAAGCAAAAGTGACCATTGTCTTATGTACAGGTAATACAGGTGTGGTAAACAAAAATGGCAAAATGGTGATACACAAAATTTGGGCTCCTGGTTCCTCCCTGGTGAGGAGACAGAGGAATAAGACTGGGAGGAACAACCCTACAGCTGATGTTTGGGTTCTGAAGTAGGGTGGGGGTTGGGGTGGAGGGCTCACAACTATATTTTATTATTAGGCTTTAATAGAGAACCCAGAAATAAGCCTTCATATATACGGTCAAATTACTTTCCACAAGGGTATGGTTCAGTGGGTGGGGGGAAGAACAGTATTTTCAATAAATGGTGCTGGGAAAAGTGGTCAGCCACATGCAAAAGAACCTTTGCTTAGCGTACAAAAATTAATCCAACATGGGTCAAAGACCTAAGTATAAGAGACAAAACTATAAAACTCAGAAGAAAACATAGGAAAAAAGCTTCATGACATGGACTTGGTAATGATTTCTTACATGTGGTATCCATGACCGACAACAAAGGAAAAATACAGATAAATTGAGCTACATCAAAATTTAAAACTGTGTTAAAACATTCAACAGAGTGAAAAGGCAGTCTATGGATTGCAAAAAAATATTTGCAAATCATATCTGATGAAGGGCCAATAATCAGAATATATAAAAAAAACTCCTACAACTCAACAAAAAAAATCTGATTAAAAAGTGGGCAAAAGGACGCCTGGGTGGCTCAGTTGGTTGGGCGACTGCCTTCGGCTCAGGTCATGATCCTGGAGTCCTGGGATCGAGTCCCGCATCGGGCTCCCTGCTCAGCGGGGGTCTGCTTCTCCCTCTGACCCTCTTCCCTCTCATGCTCTCTGTCTCTCATTCTCTCTCTCTCAAATAAATAAATAAAATCTTAAAAAAAAAAAAAAAGTGGGCAAAAGCGGGACACCTGGGTGGCTCAGTAGGTTAAGCGTCTGCCTTCGACTCAGGTCATGATCCCAGGGTCCTGGGATCGAGCCCCGCATCAGGCTCTTTGTTCAGCGGGGAGCCTGCTTTTCCCTCTGCCTGCCGCTCCCCCCTGCTCGTGCTCTCTCTCTCTCTCACAAATAAAAATCTTAAAAAAAAATGGGTAAAGGACTTCGCATTTCTCAGAGAAGACCTATAAATGGCCAAGAAGCACGTGAAAATGTACTCAATATCACTATTCTTTAGGAAAGTGCAAATCAAAACCACCACGAGACAGCACCTCACATGCATTAGGATGGTTGCTATCAAAACAAGTGCTAGTGGGTATGCGGTGGGGATGTGCAGATGATGGTGGGACGTGGAGAAGTTGGAATGCTTTTGCACGACTGGTGGGAATGTGAAATGGTGCGTCACTGGAAAACAATATTGTGGTTCCTCAAAAAATTAAAAATAGAATTACCGTAGGATCCAGTAATTCCACTTCTGCATATATGCTCAGAAGAATTGAAAGCAGGATCCATGTCCTTAAAAATGGTTAAAATTTTATATGTGTTTTGCCACAATGAAAAATATGTACATATATACACATACACAGATGATCTATTTTCTGAACATGAACAGAACGCTGTGAAAAGGAACAGTTGAGCAAGAAGGAGCTCTTACCCATTGAAAAATTAGTCCGGAAAATCCAATATCTGATTAATAAAAGTTCCTTTTTTTTTTTTAAGTTTTTTTTTTTTTTTGAGAGAGAAGGAGAGCAGGAGGAGGGGCAGGGGCGGAGGCAGAAGGAGAGAGAATCCCAAGCAGACTTTGTGCTGAGTTCAGAACCTGAGGCGGCACTTGATCTCATGACCCTGAGATCACCACCCCAGTAGAAATCAAGAGTCTGATGCCCAACTGACTGAGCCACCCAGGTGTGCCCCCCCACTTTTTAAAAAGATTGTATTTATTTGAGAGAGAGAGTACAAGAGTGTGCACAAGCAGGGGGGTGGGATGGTGGGAGAAGGAGAAGCAGATTCCCCACTGAGTAGGGAGCCCAGTTCAGAGCTCGATCCCAGGACCCTGGGATCATGACCTGAGCGGAAGGCAGACACTCATCCGAGCCACCCAGGTGCCCCATGGTTTTATTTTATTATTTTATTTTTTTAAAGATTTTATTTATTTATTTGAGAGAGAGAATGAGATAGCATGAGAGGGGGGAGGGTCAGAGGGAGAAGCAGACCCCCTGCTGAGCAGGGAGCCCGATGTGGGACTCGATCCCGGGACTCCAGGATCATGACCTGAGCCGAAGGCAGTCGCTTAACCAACTGAGGCACCCAGGCGCCCCCCATGGTTTTATTTTTAAGTAATCTCTACAAGCAATGTGGGGCTCAAATTCACAACCCTGAGATCAAGAGCTGCATGCTCAGGGTGCCTGGGTGGCTCAGTTTGCTAATTGTATGACTCTTGATTTTGGCTCAGGTCGTGATCTTTGGGAGTCATGAAATCGAGCCCCGTGTTGGGCTCCATGCTGGGTGTGGAGCCTACTTAAGATTCTCCCTCTCTGTCTCCCTGTCCCTGCTTGTGTGTGTGTGTTCTCTCTCAAGAAATTTTAAAAAGGAGCTGCATGCTCTACAAACTGAGCCACCCAGGAGGCCCAGTAAGAGTTACTTTTTTTTTTTTTAAGATTTTATTTATTTATTTGAGAGTGAGAGAGAAAGAGCCCGCACAAGCAGGGGAAGGAGCACAAGGAGAGGGACAAGCAGACTCCACGCTGAGCGCAGAGCCCGATGCAGGGCTTGATTTCACGACCCTGAGATCATGAGCTGAGCTGAAATCAAGAGTTGGATGCTCAACCAACTGAGCCACCCAGCCACCCACCCCCTGTAAGAGTTCTTTTATTTTTTTTATTTTTAATTTTTAAAAAGATTTTATTTATTTATTTGAGAGAGAGAGAGTGAGCACAAGCAGGGGAAGTGGCAGGCAGAGGGAGAGATAGAAGCAGACTCCCCGCTGAGCAGGGAGCCCGACTTTGGGCTCGATCCCAGGACCCTGGGATCATGACCTGAGCTGAAGGCAGACGCTCAACGCCTGAGCCACCCAGGCACCCGAGAAACATTTTGTCTTTACCCCAGAACTGAACATTGTCATCATCATCTTTTTGTTTCAATAACTATTGAGATACAATTCACATACCGTAGAATTTGCTTGTTAAATTACGGGGTTTTGGTGGTTTTTAGAATATTTTCAGAACCATCACCCCAACTGTAGAATTTTTTTTGTCACCCCAAAATAAAACACTGTACCCATCAGCAGGCACTCTCCCATTTTCTCTTAAGCCTTAGCCCCTGGCAACCACTTACCTACTTTCTGTCTCTGTAGATTTGACTCTTCACATTTTATAGAAATGGAGTCATACAATGTGCAGTATTTCGTGTCTGGCTTCTCTCAATTGGCATAATATTTTCAGGTCCATCCATGTAGTTTTCTTTTTGTTTTACCTTTAAAAAAAACCCTATATATGTACTTTAAAGAAAACATCTGTCTTATGTTAAGACTTTCAGTTTTTTAACACCTTTATTGAGATACAATTTATGTACCATAAAATTCATCACTTTTAAAAAAATGTACAAGTCTATGATTTTTGTGAAATTATTTATAGAGTTCTGCAACTTTAGAACATTTCCGTTGCCCCCAAAAGATCCCCATGTCTATTTGTAGTCACTCCTTGTTCCTTCCCCCAGTCCCAGGCAACCTCTAATCTATTTTCTGTGTCTTATATACTTGCTTTTCTGGACATTTCCTATAAAGTGAATCATACCATATGCCTTCTTTTGTGTCTGGCTTCTTCCACTTGACATCATGTCTTTGAGGTTCATCCATTTGCAGCCTGAGTCAGTAGTTTTTTTCCTTTCCACACCAAATTTTCCATTCTATGGGTAATGCCACATTTTGTTTACCCTTCCACTTTGATGAGCATTTGATTTACTTCCACTTTGTGAGTAAAGCTGCTGTGAACATCGTGAGTTTTGAAGGGGACATATGCTTTCATTTATCTTGGACAAATATATAGGGGTGGGATTTCTGGGTCATATTGTAAATTTATGTTTCACTTTTTAAGAAATGGCCAAATTGTTTGCCAAAGTGGCTGTAGATTTACATTAAAAAAAAAAAGTCCTTAGCAGGATGGATCTCTTTCCTGATTTCCCCTCAGTTGTAGATCTATCATTCTGCCAGAGTGATTTTGGAATCTCTTCTCCCGGAGCCCCTGACTTCACCTGTCTGGCTTAGTGCTGGCAGGGCCTGCTGCCTACCTTCCCGGCTGTCCTCTTGGGTTTTCCCTTCACCATCAGCATGGGAGAATCAGTAGATTTCTCCCTCGTGTCTGTCGCGCTTTGCTGCCTCTCTCTCTCTCTCATGTTAGATCCTTTGTTTTTTGGTTTCCTGTTTTGGTTTATTTTCTCATTTAAATAATGTACTGCCTTCCTTAATAACTTCTGCAGAAAAGGAACACCGGAGATAAAAGTTTTTGGTTCCTTGCTTGCATGTCTGAAAAGGCCTTTATTTGACCCTCACACATGATAGATTTAGCTGGATTTAGAATTACTAGTTATAAATAACTTTCCCTTACAATTTTGAAGATCTTACTCCATTTTTATGAGCTTTCAACATTGCTGATGCCATAGTTCTGGTTCTTTGAAGGAAACCTGTTTTTGTTCTTCTGGAAATTTTGAGTATCTTTTGATACATTGTGCTGGCCACTCAGCAGATCTTTTCATTGTAGGAACTCATGCATCTTGGTTTAGGGAAAGAAAAGACTAGATTTTTTTTTTCTCTTCCATTTAACTAGTCTCTTTCTAGAACTGTTACTGGAAATTGGAGCTCTTGGACTGATCTTCAATTTTTTGTCTCCAGTTCTTCATCTCTTTGTCTCTTTTACTTTAAGGAAGTTTCTACTTGCACCACCACATCTTTTAACAGGTTTTCATTTTTGCCATCATGTTGCATTTCTAGTGGAGATTTTTCTTTGGGTGGGGGGGTTACTGGTGTCTGTATTATGTTCCTTTTTAATAGCATCCCATTCTTGTTTTATGGATACAATATTGTCTCTCACTTTGAGTATGTTAATGGCATGGTTTTGTTGAACTGTTCCATATGCATTCCTTCTGTATTGTTTCCTCTGTAGTTTGGTGTCTTTCATTTGGAGGCTCTCCTCAGAGGTTGGTTGGCCTTGCCTGCCTGTCTGCTGTGTGTGGCAGAGGGACTGGAAACTCTGTGCTTCTGGGCCTCCTTGGATAGTGAGCCAGCTGCACTGTTTCATTGCGGGGTCTCCTCCCCTTGGGGACCTTTTTCTTAGGCTGGCCAGATTTCTCCATAGAGGAATGTTCCAATCTGCCCTCCCCAGCTAAGAACAGAACCCTAACTTTCAGTTGAACTGCTGTCCCCAACCAAGAGACACCTGTTTGACCCTCTCGTCAGTAAATCACCCATCTTCTGCTGGGGCGGAGAGACAGGGCTGCCTGAGCAAACCAAGTACAGGGGATGAGATCTGGGTTTGTCAGCTGCCTTCTCTCCCTGACTTTTTTTTTTTTTTTTAAGATTTTATTTATTTATTTGACAGAGACATGGTGAGAGAGGGAACACAAGCAGGGGGGAGTGGGAGAGGGAGAAGCAGGCCTCCCATGGAGCAGGGAACCTGATGCGGGGCTCGAGTCCCAGGACCCTGGGATCATGACCTGAGCCAAAGGCAGACGCTCAATGACTGAGCCACCCAGGTGCCCCATCATTCCCTGACTTTTAATATGAGAAACTTCAAGTCTGTAGAAAAGGTACATGAGTAATACAGTGAATGCTTATATTGCTCTTTACCTGCGTTCACCTATCCATAGCAGTTTGCTGCAGTTGGCTTCTTTACATGTTTTTTTCTGAACCCTTTGAGAGTGTGTTAGTGATACCATGATATTTCCCCCTAAATACTTCATCTATCTTCTTCTTTTTTTTAAAGATTTTATTTATTTGTCAGAGGGGGAGAGAGAGAGAGTGCATAAGAAGCGGGGAGGGGGCAGAGAGAGAGGGAGAAGCAGGCTCCCCGCTGAGCAAGGAGCCTTGAGGCAGGACTCGATCCCAGGACCCTGGGATCATGACCTGAGCCGAAGGCAGACGCTTAACCATCTGAGCCACCCAGGCACCCCTACTTCATCTATCTTCTAAGAAGAACAACAATCCCATAACCACAATACACTTTTCATGTGTAAGAAACTTACCATAGTACTATTATGTTGCATACAGTTCATTTTGAAGTTTTTCATTTGTCCCTAAAAATATCTTTTACAGGTTTTTTGTTTTTAAATTCAGGATTTATTCGAAGTTTACATATTGTATTTTCTTGCCATCTAGCTTTATTCTGTAATTCAGAAGTGTCCCCAGCCTTTAAAAAAAAAATTATTATTGATCTTACGTGGCATTGACCTATTTGAAGAGTCCAAGCCAGTTGTTTTGTAGAATGTCCTTCAATATGGGCTTGTCTGTTTCCTCATGATTAGATTCAGGTGAGACTTTGTTTTTAAGCAGGTCATAAAGTGTCCCATTGGGAGCACATGAGGTCAGTTTGTCCCATTACTGGTGATGTTAAGTTTGATCCCTTGGTTAAGGTAATGTCTGCCATATTTCAGTACAGTAAATGTCTCTCCCTCCTCCTTTGTAATGAAAAGTAATCTGAACAAGTAATATATGGAGTGGTATTCTAGGTATTCTCCAACAACCTTACACCCAGTTGTTTTAGCTTATATTGATGGTTCTTGTCTGAATTAGTTATAATAGTGGTGGTTAAAAAATGGTGATTTTGTAATTCTACCATATGCACTCCACTTAATAAATTATATTATTTTATAAAGATCTTTCCTATTTCCTGGCACTGCAAAATGTTCCAGATTCAGGGGGTGCCTGGGTGGCTCAGTTGTTAAGCATCTGCCTTCGGCTCAGGTCATGATCCCAGGGTCCTGGGATCGAGCCCTGCATCGGGCTCCCTGCTCCTCAGGAAGCCTGCTTCTCCCTCTCCCACTCCCCCTGCTTGTGTTCCTGTTCTCGCTATCTCTCTCTCTGTCAAATAAATAAATAAAATCTTTAAAAAATATTGTTCCAGGTTCATCGTACAGTTTTCCTGCCCCAGACCTGGAATCAACCATTTCTCTGAAGAGTCCTGTTCCTTTCGGTGAGGAATGGTATTCAGAAACCAAGATCTGAGTGGTAGCTATGCTCATAGTTATTTGGACATCATAGCGTCTAGGCATTTCTTTCTTTCTTTTTTTTTTTTTTTAATTTATTTATTTGAGACAGACAGAATGAGAGAGAGAGAGCATGAGAGGGGGGAGGGTCAGAGGGAGAAGCAGACTCCCCACCGAGCAGGGAGCCCGATGCGGGACTCGATCCCGGGACTCCAGGATCATGACCTGAGCCGAAGGCAGTCGCTTAACCGACTGAGCCACCCAGGCGCCCCTAGGCATTTCTTTCAGTGGATTGAGCTAGGAAACCTTTTTAAAAATAAGCAGCTCATATTTATTGATACCTCTGATTCTAATCTATACTAAAGTTCTTCTCTTCCTCCCATCTTATATTTTTACCTTCTTTTTCCCATAGTAAGAACTGTGGTTCCCAACACCTTGAATATATGTATCCATTTGGCCAGTCCTAAAATACTTGTAGTTTTGGAATTACTACTCCTATACCACTACCAAGAACACACCTACTAAGTAAATTCCAGGATTTCTTTGTAGTTATGTTATTAAGCTGTTTCCCACTGATGGGGTATAGTCAGTTCTCAAGTCAGAAGTCACTAGCATTCATTCCTTTTTTTCTTAGGGGTGATTATGTTAACATTTCATTCTGTTTGTATTTAGTTTTAGGACTTTGCCTTCTCATCTTGTTGATTTATTTTTAATGTTTTTGTATTGAGATAAAATTCATGTGCCATAAAATTCACCCCTTTAAAATATATAATTTCACATTTTTTAGTATATTCACAAGATTGTATAACTGATTTATTTTTAGGATATGTAAAATGTAAACAAGATTCAGAAGTCATAACTATATAAAAACATATATTTAAAAGTTCTTGGGGCACCTGGGTAGCTCAGACGGTTAAGTGCCTGCTTCCAGCTCAGGTTATGATCCTGGAGTCCCGGGATCGAGCCCCGCATTAGGCTCCCTGCTCAGCAGAGAGCCTGCTTCTCCCTCTGCCCCTCACCCTCCTTGCTCTCTCTCTCAAATAAATAAGGTCCTCCTCGTTAGTATAGTGGTGAGTATCCCCGCCTGTCAAATAAATAAATAAAATCTTTTAAAGGTTCTCCACGGGGGCACCTGGCTGGCTCAGTTGGTAAAGCATGTGACTCTTGATGTTGGGATTGTGAGTTTAAGCCCCACGTTGGGCATAGAGCCTACCAAAATAAAAAAGCTTCTCTTTCCTCTCCTTTTTCCCTTTTCCTTGTTCCTACTCACATCCTATAGGTAAGTAATTCGATTAGTTTCTGGCTTATCTTTCTGGAGTTTGTTCTTGTTTTGTTTTTTTAAATATTTTATTTATTTGTCAGAGAGAGCACAAGCTGAGGGAGAAGCAGGCTCCCCACTGAGCAAGGAGCCCGAGTCGGGACTTGATCCAAAATCAAGAGTCAGACGCTTAATTGAAAAGCCACCGAGGTGCCCATTTTTCTCTTTTTCTAATTTAACAAAATGCCCATGAAGTCACTATATTAATTCATAAGGATCTTTTTCATTCTTTTTTACAACTCTTTTGCACTCCATCTTAGGAACATACCGTACTTTATTTAACTAGTCCTCCTATGTATGGGCCTTCAGGTTGTTCTCATTAGTTTGCTATCGAATATAATGCCACAATTGGGGCGCCTGGGTGGCTCAGGCGTTAAGCGTCTGCCTTCGGCTCAGGTCATGATCCTAGGGTTCTGGGATCGAGCCCCGCATCGGGCTCCCTGCTCAGCGGGAAGCCTGCTTCTCCCTCTCCCACTCCCGCTGCTGTGTTCCCTCTCTCACTGTGTCTCTCTCTGTCAAATAAATAAATAAAATCTTCTAAAAAAAATAAATATAATGCCACAGTAAATAACTTAATACATGTTTCCCCCTTTCAAATTGTTGAAGATGTATCTTCACTGTAAATTCTTAAATACAGGATTGCTGAGTCAAAGGGTCAATGTATATGTAGTTTTGCTAAATATTGCCAGATTCCTTTTTTTTTACATTTTAATGGAAGTATAGTTGACATGATATAGGTACTTTACTTTTCTACTTGCCCACCCGTTGGCCTAGGATTAGCTTTCTGGGCTCAAGTAAATTGAGTGATTTGCTTCTTAAATAAGACAGTCTTGAGACTGACAAATGCTAATAAACTGGATAGGATACTGGGACAACAGGCATAAACCAAGATCATCCCCAGGCAAATTACAATGTATGGTTGCCTTCTTCAAGCTAATTATTACTTCTGTTTTCCAGTTTTTACAACTTTGCCATCTTCTTTCCTGTTCTGTTTGTCCTTGTGACTATGCCTTTTTAAAAATTCCATTACTATTGTTTTAATTAAGAGTTTCAGGAGAGACTAGAGGTGAATGAATATGTTCATTCAGTTGGATATCTCTAGAAGCTTCAAAAATGTTATTAATCTGGGATTTTTTACATTCCGAGGAACCTATCATGCATGAGAATGGAATAAAGGCATTTTCCGATATGGACAGACTCAGAAAAGTTGCCCTGCCCTTTCTTAGGAAGATATGTCTTGTAAAAGGAGAGGGTAAAGCAGAAAAGAAGGTAGCCTGGGGTCCAGGAAAGAGGGCCCAGAACAGGAGGACAGCAAATGGACCCCAGGATTACAGCCATGCCCCAGCCCAGACAGCAGCCTATTCAGCCTGGTGCTAGAAGGTAGGGACTAGAGGAGGGGTTTCCGAGGGACAAGTGGAGCCAGGAGATTGTGATGTGATGTTTCAGGTGTTTAACATTTTTATTGCTAGCCATTGTTATTTGCTATAGCAACTGGAAAGAATAGCAGCAGATACACCAAAAGCTAAGCAAATTTAAAAATTAATGCGCATACTAACTCCAGGAAAAAGGCTTGTAAAGAATTGAAATAACCTAGTATGCTTTCTGGCTCACAAGTGAAGAACCTTTGTACATTAAGTGTACATTATTACATTATTCTACTAACTTTAATTACAAAATTGATTCTACTCTGTTGGGAAGGTGGATAAGAGTATATATGAGCTAAATCTGTACCTGTCCTAACATTGCGTCAATGGACGACATTCAAAATTGATAAAACTGTAAGTAGCTGGGTAAACCTATTATTTAGAAATATGGACAAAATATCAGAAGAAATGAGTAAAAAAGATGTTTTTAGTAAATGGGATTAGGAGCAGGGGGCTGGGAAGAGGGGAGACGGGTTTCTATTTCATCTTGTGGGTATACATAAGAAATAAGAATTAATACATACATACCTTGGGTGAGGATTCCTACCAGGCCAGTCTGCTTCTGCCATATCTCTGCTGGCACTTGAGACCCAAGGCCACATCTTGAGTGTGTCATAGGGCTATCTGATGGCTTCAGCTTCTGTCACCGGCCTTAGTGGAAGGTAAGGCATTTTTTCTGTGAAGTTGTGCCTCAGACATTTGTGGATCCTTGCAACAGGAGGGAAGCAGATTTTGAGCTTGGAACTGACAGAGCTGTATTTTTGCAGTTATTCTCTGTGTTGAGTTACATATTATCCACATGTGGGTATAAAATGGGAAAGCAAAAGTGCTCATTTGTTATTTCAGAAGCATAGGTCTCGAAACCTTGATAGAACAGAGACAAAGATGGCAGTCCTGGGGCTTGCCCAAACTAGTAAACCTTTAGCCTCAGTGAGATTTTTTTTTTTTTTAGATTTTTATTTATTTATTTATTTGACAGAGATATAGTGAGAGAGGGAACAAGCAGGGGTGTGGGAGAGGGAGAAGCAGGCTTCCTGCTGAGCAGGGAGCCCGATGCGGGGCTTGAGCCCAGGACCCTGGGATCATGACCTGAGCCGAAGGCAGACACTTAATGACTGAGCCACCCTGGTGCCCCTCAGTGAGATTCTTAGTAAGCTCGGTGTCCCTGGGCCTAGCTGGAAGGGAAAAGAATCAATGTAAAGAATGTACAACATAATGGAAATACCATTCAAAATTTTATATTTTCAGGCTCTCTGATGTTAGAAATCCTCTTTTGGTAAGCAAGAGTTACTTACCTACATTTGGATTTTTGGCCATGATTCTAAGCCTGTTTCGTTATAAAGAAAGAAAGTGACATGCATTCTGACTACTTGGAGCTCTGGAGACTCTCCAGTGTGTCTTGCCCTTTATTTGGAGAGGTTACAAGCTCATCTGGACCCTAATGCCATATTTGGACAAGTTATACAATCCTAGAAACACAAATTAGAATCAGTCACATTTTGTCCTTTATTTGCAAATAACAGATGTTGGGAAGCAAGCATGCTGCTGCCTGCCCTGACTCAGTTTCCTTGTTGGACTCAAGGCTCTCCTATGCCTCGACCCCTCCTCCCCCCAGCTCTCCCTGTGAGGCCTGTAGTGGGAAAGCAGGAAACCTGGCATGCTGGGTGCCCCTCGTGGAGCAAGGGGCGGCTGCCCTGAGCACTACACACCCCCCCACCCCCTTCCGCAGCACACAGCTTGGGAAGATGGGTGGGGACAGGCCTCTGGTGGCCATGCTGTGAGGTGGGAGGAGGCTCAGGTCCAGTGGACCTGGAGCAAGTGGAAGGCTCACATCTCCTATTTTCCACTACTTCTGTGAAACAAGCCTCATAACACTTCTGACCCTGCTTTCCCATCTGGAAGACATTTCCCTTTGCCTCAGTTTTTATAATACCAAGTCAACCACGTTGGCTCCTCCTTGGTTCACGTCTCCGTCCATGCACTCCATCCGTCTTTGGTGGCCAGAGCTATTCTGAAGTCTTGGCGAGGACACCTGAAGAGAGTAGAATACAGACAGCGGTCTGTGGTGCAGAGAGCACCCCTTCCAAGACGGCAGGCCGGGCTGGGGACCGGGGGCTGGGATGCGCACTCAGACTCTTCCATTCCCAGTCACAGGGCGTAAGTGTGCCCACCGCCAGTTGCTGGATGGAAGAGAAAGCGGACCGAGGGCATGACCTCTCACTAAGGGAGGACAGGATTGTCTCCTGTTTTGCTCACTATATTCCCCATGCCTGGAGTGCCTGACACACTGAGGTTGAAGAGGAGACAGAGGGAGAGGGCAAGTTGCCTTGGGGTGTCTGCATCCCGAAACCAGTTCTGGGGCTGGCTGCACAGGTGTCAGCTCACACCCGCCAACTGGCCCGAAGGGGAAATGCTGTCAGTGAGTTGCAGAAGGAAATTGTGTGTTGTTAGAGGTGCTCCTAAGGGGTCTGTAGGGGTGCTACTCCAGTGAACTCTGTCTCTTCCCCATTTGCACCCAGTTCCTGCTTCTCCTGGCCCCCAGGACACTCGGAAGTCCCTGGTCTGTGCCAGTGGGTTCCCATGGTGGTGCTGAACACGTGAGTGATGAGGGCATGGGTGTGGGCGTTTGGCTGTGAAGAGAAATAATGGAAAAGAGAAGGGCTCAGAATTGCCACCTGAGCCACCAGAGAAGCCTGCTCAGTGCAAAGTGGCTTTGCCATCACCACTTGGCTTTCTGGTGACTTCCCTGAGTTGTTCTGCCTATTGCCCCACACCCCCTCCACAGTCAGCCAGCATCCAGCCCCCGGCAGCACTCTCCCTGCCCTGTGCCCCAGATTTATCTGTCTCTGTGAACAGTTTGGCCTGTCCTCTACCAGGTGCTGCTGCGCTTGGGTCTGGGCCAGAGGCCAAGACCCAAAGTGGAATCACAGGTCTTGCTTGTTGGAGCAGACAGAGGGACACATGAAAATCAGGTGTAGGGAAACGTGCTCACCACACCCAAACTTGCCCTCGAGCTTGTCCCAAATGTGTCCACCTTTGGCCTTTGCCCAAGCTGTGCTCTCTGCTGGGAAGCCCTCCTTGTCTCTAGTCAGCCATCTCTTAGAAGCCCAGTGTGGATCTCCGCACTCCTCTGCCTGCCTCCCCGGGGTGGGGGTAGCACTGCCCTGTGTCGGAACTGCCAGTCCCCTGCCGGGAGTGGCAGTGCTCAGGATGTGTGGATGGGGCACCCTGGTCCTGGAGAGCTGATGTTGCCCCGAAGGGAGCAGCTGCAGCACGCAGGTGGCTGCAGTGAGGTCATTGTGTTGGCGGTGAGGTTGCACCAAAGGCCTTGAACATGCTTCTCCTCTGAGGTCTTGCCTTGAGTTGAGCTTCTCTCAGACATGGGTAGCACATTTATATTTTAGAGTGGTTTGTAATCGGATGGCCCCTGAGCCCCATCACATGCCTGGGGAAGGGCTGTGGAAATATTGTACTGAATAATGGGGAAGGAACCAGAGCTGCCAGGGCAGGAGGAAACGAGGAGGAGCACACACAGATTTCTGTACAGGTTGTTCTCTGCAGCCCTTTGTAAGGTAATGACAAAATGCAAACGACCTAAACTTCGAAAAATTGGGGATTATAACTAAATCCATTCACAGAATTTTGTGCAGCCATTAAAAGTGATGTTCTTAAGGGCATTTAAGAATATGGAAAGCTGGGCGCCTGGGTGGCTCAGTTGGTTAAGCGACTGCCTTCGGCTCAGGTCGTGATCCTGGAGTCCCTGGATCGAGTCCCTGGATCGAGTCCCGCATCGGGCTCCCTGCTCAGCAGGGAGCCTGCTTCTGCCTCTGACCCTCCCCCCTCTCATGTGCTCTCTCTCTCTCATTCTCTCTGTCTCAAAAAAAAAAAAAATAAAAAAATAAAAAATTAAAAAAAAAAGAATATGGAAAGCTGTTTAAATTCAAGCTTACAAAGCAAATCATAAAATAGAGTGATGTGATCCCAATATTTTTAGGGATTTGTACAGAAAAAAAGACTGGGAGGGCGGCAGACCCTAGCATAGTAGTGGTTTATGTTTTGGCTTTTCAGACTTCTGTGTTTCTCAGTTATTTCACATGAATGATTTGTTATTTTACAATGAGGAAAAATACAGGTTGTTTATGAAATAAAAACAGTGTCAGAGTCTGCGACACGAGCAGGATCAGATAGCTGGCGAAGCTTCAGTCAAGTGGAGCGCTGTGGAGCCAGGTCTCCCACAAACCCACGTGCCACGCCATGCCCGTGTGCCCCACGTCCTCTGCCTCAGGCCTGCTGGAGGTGGCCATGGGGAAGCACAGCCGGCCTCCTCCTGTGTGCAGCCATGCAGACCAAGGTCACCGCTGTTTGTCCTGACCTTGCACCGGGTGTCCTCACCGTGCACGAAGATGCCCCCATGCAGGCAGAGGAGGGAGGAGAGTGGCCCGGGTGGGACGTTGCCTCTGGCTGTCTCCTGTTCTGTGCCTTGGGGACCTTACGTCACGTCTCCGCATCACCCCTCACCTTTGAGAGGGAGGAGAGTGGTGCTCTCAGGGTGGGAGAACTCCACAGAGAGACTGTGGAAGCACCCACCTGCGAATTGCTATTAGATCATGCATGACCCGTGAAACTAGAAGTCTTCCTCGTCTTCAGCTTCCTGTTCGCACTTCTGACTGTGCTTGAGGCTGGCTGCACGACGGGGCCTGTGCCAGGCGCCCGGGAGCCAGGCAGGAATGTCAGAAGGCCCTGGCCTTGCACTGAGAGGAACCTGCAGACAGCTGCTCAGACAGCAACTCAGGCCCAGTGTGAGTAGTGTAGGGGAGGGTATCACACAGTGGTTCCCCGTTCACGCTCACGGGAAGCTCCCAGGCAGTTGGGGTGCAAGGGGCCGCCTGGCCTCTGGAGAGACTCCTCACTGTTCCCCGCCACGGAACCAGAGCTGCTGAGGGATTTTCCACAGGAATGACTAGCCCTGTGCTGTGCCCGTTAGAAAATGCAATGAAGGAGCGACCTCATTTCGTGATAGTAAAACAAAATGAATAATTTCAGTGAGGAGGGCATGTGACCCGCTCGGCCTGAGCAGCAAGGTTTCCTAGACTTTAAAGAACACCTGAGTAACGAGAATATGTGCTGTCTTCCCCTCGACCTGGTTTCCCCAGCCCTGAGTAGGCTGACTACGCTGTACTTTAATTTGGCACTGGCCACAGAGAGCCCCTGGCGGCCGTGTGCCTCGCTGCTGTGTGAGCAGTGCTGACAGCCCGTTTCTCTTCTTGCTTTCAGAAGTGACTGGAGAGTCGCGTCCTTATCATGGGAAGGAGGCTGTGGATCCGCGGCCGGGGCGGGCCCGAGGCAGCGACCCCAAGCACTTCCACGCGGTGAATGTGGCTCAGCCCGTGCGCTTTAGCAGTAAGTTGCAGACCTGCCCTGTCCGGGACCTAAGCGTTGTTGCCCCGTTTGGCCCCTGGCCATCAGGGCCACTTGGCTGGACGAGGGGTGTGCCTCCTAAAATGGCCCTTCAGCCCCTGCATGGTGAAGCCGTGATGCAAACCCAGGCTCTGGAACCAGGCTGCTTGTTTCCACAAGTCAGAGGCTTTTTGGGGTTGGACTATACCGGCCGTTTGGTAGATGGAGAAATAAGCTCCCAGAGCTTAGGTCCAGCTGACGGGGAGGGAAGGCTCTACCTCTGTCGTTAAGCCATTTTTGAAGAGACTAGTTAATGTCCCTATGACATTAAGATTTTAAAGGAGCGTTACAAGATTAAAGAAGGTTGAAAGACAGAAAAGACACACCGAACTCCCCCCCCCCCCCGCCCCCCAATCCTAAACAGACAGGCGTAATGACATACGTAGGTACAATGCACCAGGACAGGAGGAACTGACATGAAATATGTCTCCTGCAGTCTAGGAGTCTGTTGGCTATGTTAATACCCCCCCGCCCAACACACACACACAGACACTCAGCACCGGGGGGGCATTTCAGCTCCTGGGTTGTCTAACCCAGACTGAGCGAGTGCGGAGCCGGCGTCAGCCATTCCCTATCCTGATGCAGTGCTCGGCCTTGATCCATAATAGCTGTGAACTGCAAGGATTCTCGTGGTTGAAAGGGCACTGGGCAAGCTTGGCAGGTGAAGAAACTGAGGCTCTGAGAGGTCATCCCACCCAAGGTCATGCAGCCAACGGGGGACTCAGCCCTGTGGAGTCCCAACTCACACTAGCCCTTTTTATTGCTTATCTGTTTTTTTTGGAACAGGTAATATTTCTACTGAGGTAATAAATCCACAAATTTCAAATGATTAAAAAAGATGAGCCAATAGAAAGTAATGTTCCCTCCTTCCATTGCTCCCCACCATCGGCTGCCATCGCGGGTTTCCTCTGGACCCATCCCAGGGTGATGGGCGAGGAGCCCGGGGTGGAAGCCCGCCCTACTGCTTGCCAGCCGAGGTGCTTGGCCCCTGTGTGCCTCGGTGTCACCACCTCTGTCTGGAGACAAGGCGGAACCCACGTGGAGGGGGTGTGGTGGGCAGAACGCATCATGTGTGGGGGCTTAGGAACCATAGTAAAGTCTCCCCTGGTGATCCCCCTGCCCCTCAAGGCCACGCCACACACTCAGCAGGCGTGTGCTGCGCACCCCGCACACCTTCCAAACAGGGATGATCTCAGGGCTGGCTCCTGGCCCACCGTGAAGAGCCTTCGTGCACGCTCAGCAGTTTGTGAGCGGGTCCTCCCCGGTGGGCAGGTGGCGCTGTCCCCCTGTCGCACTGCAGCACTGCTGTGGCAGGCCTTGGCTCCGGGCCAGAGCTGCCATTTCCTCTCTTGTAATCTCTGTACCTCTGTTAATAAGTTACACACATAGGCTCTAAATAATAAAAACACGAGCATCCATCTTTCAGAAGTTTTACTAGTTCCGCAGGATGTAGATGGATTAAAAAGTTGGGGTTAACAGTTGGCTTTGTTAAAAATTATTATTATTCATTAATGTGTGCTTAGGAGGTGGGTACCCCAGCATCTGAAGGCTGTAGATCCTGTGGAACAGGTCATAGGTCTTACGTAAGGCCAGCCATACAGTAGGGCAGGAGTCTTCCCGGCCCGGGGGTCGGGGGTGGGTCCGCCTGGTGAGGAGACATGTGGGCTGGCCCACCTCAGGGAGATGCAGGCTCCCACTGGCTACTCTGCCTTTGCCTGCTGCACAACCACCTGGGCCTCACTTTCTCGTCTGTGGGAGGCAGGGGCTGGTCCCTTTATCCCAGTGGCACTTCCAGCTCTCATCCCCTGAATTTCTGTTTGAGGAGAGTGCTGGCCAGTACCCAAGTGAAGAGAAAAGGAGGGCCAAGGAGTGGGCTCAGGAAGCAGTGGGCTTGCTGGTGGAGTGGCCAGAGAGCCAGCTGTTGGGGCAGTGAGGGCAGTGTGGGCGGGGAGCCCTTCTGTTCACCCCCGCCAGGCTTGCAGTGAGCAGACATGGGGAATTCTGCCATCTCATCAACCAAATTTCACCTGAGAATGAAATCTACTTTACCAAAATTGCATTCAGCAGCCAGTCTTTACTGCCAAGTCAGTCAGAGGCCTTACCGAAATGAGAGGAGTCCCTGAATGTGTTTGTGCCTTGGGCTGCATCTGTGTCTTAGAGAAACTTGCATTTCACAGCATATGTGGTCTTACAGGCAGAGCTTGCTTCTTGAGCCTCATTTTCCCCATTTTTCTGGGGTGATTTCTGACCTCTGCTCAGATGCAGCATATCTAATTGCATTTTGGAGTAAGGATCCTAATTTAGGGGACAACCCCCTTCCCGCCCTTCATGTTTCCTAGGGAAGTGCCCGACAGGATGGCATCACTATGAAGGCACGGCCAGCTGCTACCGGGTCTACCTGAGCGGAGAGAACTACTGGGACGCTGCGCAGACCTGCCAGCGCGTCAACGGCTCCCTTGCCACCTTCTCCACTGACCAGGAGCTGCGCTTCGTCCTGGCCCAGGAATGGGACCAGCCAGAGCGGAGCTTCGCTTGGCAGGACCAGCACAAGTGAGTCCTGAGGTGGGGCTCCTGGGCCTGAGGTCAGGCTGCCGCCCAGCAAGCAGGATGCCCACCGAGGCCATGGCCTCTGGCCACCCATGACACTCCGCAGGCTTAGCTGGCCGGCATTTGGGGGAAGGGCAGCCCCATCCACTGGAAACAAATAGAGATCTGGGGTTTAGAGCAGGCATCAGGATGATGTTGGGAGCTCTTAGACGGGCAGGGATGAGCTGCCACATTGTATCACCTCGGGCCAGTCCCCTTCATTGGCTCCCATCTGGGTTCAGCTGCAGCTGTGTTGGGAGGGGCTGTTTGATGGGGCTTCGTGGGCCTGGCAGGAAGGCCATGCAAGTGGGTGGGGGTTCCTTCCGAGAAAGAGGAGAACTTTCAGGCCTTATGCTCAGTGCTTCCCATCGGCACACTTGTTCAGTCTTCCCAGAAACCACAGGAGGCCAGTGGGTGAACACGTAACTGCAGACACGCACTAGCTGGAGCATGCCCAGGTTCCAGCCCACGCAGTCTGGCTCCAGAGCCTGGCTCTTGACCCCAAGGCTCTGTGCCGTGGAGAAAATGTGGCGGTTGCGGCCAGCTGCCAGCATCTCCCAGCCCAGAGTTTCCAGGGTCTTGTGGGGGGGCAGGTGTGTGCTGAGGACTGTGGTGGTCCTCCCCTGGAGGTGGTGTCCTGCTGGCTCTTCCACGCAGCCGGGGGTAGGGGAATGGATTGTAGGGGTTGCCAGATGGCCAGCGCTCCCTCTCAGGGATGCCACGCCGCTGTAGGAGCACAATGGCAGTGGCAGGTGGAGAGCGAGCCTTCATCTTGAGACCCTGGCTGGGTTCAGGCTCCACCGTTAACACCCTGTGATGTTGGCAAATCACAGTCACCTTGCTGTTTTTCCTTCTACAGCTACAAAGTGAGAAAAATATCTTGTAGATCACAGGGTGATTGTGAGTCCATGGAGAAGCAAGAGGGTTCAGCCCACTGGGTGGGGAAGCACCCTGTCTCCCCAGGGTGGGCGTGTGCATGGCAGTAGGCTTAAGGGACAAGAGTGGCATCGATCCAGATCTCCCATGGTGGCATTGGGCATGCTGACGGGCATCTCCAGGACTGTGGCTGGAAGGCTGGGGTGAGAGGCACACACTCAGCAGGTGGTTGTGGCAGTCGGCCAGGACCACGGGCGTGGCCCTGTCAGTGCTGTGATGTGCGTGCTCAGGAGCACACTGCAGGTCTGGGGCGAGCTGCCTCGAAGCGGAGACCAAGTGGGAGACCATGAGCATGGTTTTACCCAACACTGCACTGTAGACTCGCACGGGTTTATTGAGATGTAATTCACATACCATAAAATTCACCCCTTCAGAGTGTGCCATTCTGTGGTTTTAGCATATTCAGCAAGAGGTGTATTCACGGGGCTGTATATACCCCAAGAGTAAGATTGCTCTTGCATAGAATGTGAAAACTGTATTGGATCAGCCAATAAGAATGGCCTTGGCAGGAGTTACCCAAGATACAACTTTTTCTGACCTGTGAATTTATTGTTTAGACTTCTAATACATTTTATTAAAATTAAGTATCAAAACTTAAAAAATCATTACTGCTTTACAAGCTTGGTATCTGAAAGGTCACTGTAACTCTAAGGTGTCCACATTCATACCCCGTCCATGGCTTTCTCCCTGCTGTGCTGAGGTCTGCTGCCTTTCACCCTCCTGCAGGCTGTGGGTCGGCTACCAGTATGTCATTGCCAGCCGGAACCGCTCCTTGGGTCGCTGGGAGGTAGCCTTCAAGGGTAAGTCTTTCTGGTCGTTCAGAAGAGTTGTTGGGTTTGCAGTTGGGGGGCGGGGCATCATCCTGACTAGGAAGATATTGCTAGGGGCTCCCCACTTCCCCCCACCCTCTCCCTAGCAGTGCCTAGTGCAGGGCTCATGGAGAGGAATGGGCCCCAGACTGTGGGGAGCACCGTGATGATGGGCGGGCACCCCAACGCCCTTCTTTCAGGCCCTGTGTGGGGCTAGAGCCTTCTCTGGAATCTGTGCTTCTTTCTCACTGGGCCGTATTTCTAGACTGTCCATTTTCCCTTTAAGTGAAGGCCTTTAATTGAGGTATAAAAATGAACATACAGAGTGTGCAGCTGACAGAGAGGGAGGGATAAGTCTTCTAGGATAGAGACATCAGAAGTAGAATCCGAACTAGAAGGAAAGCCATCAGGCAGATGGAATTAAAATAGATAAGAGTGTATATGTGTATGTACATGTGTGTTGCTTTAAGGATTTTATGCTGAGTTGCTTGGAAACGCCAACGTAACGTAAAGGAGGCATGTCTGGTGTGGGCGGCTGAGTCCTGCCCCCTGCCTGTCCCTGTCCCTCCCCTCCTGCCCCATTGCCCTGGCACTGGCATGTTTCACCCAGGCCCTGGATATGGCCTCTCCACTTGCTGCCTGAGCTATGTTCCCGTGCCCTGTCCCCTTTTCAGGCCTTGCTTTGGGGCTGCTGTTTGGGCCTGTGGTTTGAGCTTGGGTCCTATTTTCCCCCAAACATGTCCCAGTCCCATTGTGGATGTCTTAAGTATCTCTGAGAAGGACAAGTGAGGAATGGTGGTCCCAGGGACCCCAGAATTTTGCTCTGTCCACCTCACTGTGGAGAATGAAGGAATTGACCTCAGAGCCCACCTGTTTCGCAGCCTGAATGGCCTTGAGGCAGGCTGTGTTTTTACATAGAGTGGGTGAAGGCACAGACAGGATCAGTATTCAAAAGCCCCAGGCAGCTGGCTTCCCTGGAGAGAGGCAGGGTCTCACGGGACAGGGGTGCTAAGCCTGGCAGCCGGAAAGGGGCAGGGAGCAGAGATGGTGACTGCAGACGCCCCAGCAGAGGGGCCACACCTACCAGTCTTTGCTCCTGCTTGGGAAGTCACCCCATTCTTGTGTCCTCCAAATATCCTATTGAAAGCATGTCCCATATTTGCAAACTTGGTCTTTCCGAAGAGTTGTGAGTGTAATGCGTAGATGTCCCACCAGAGTAGTAGATAAGTAAAGAGCTTTTGGGTTTCCAGGCCCAAATACCTTGCAAAGGGTAAATCTAGTAGTTCCTCATTGCCCTAATCACAGCCATTGGTGGTGAATCCTAGGCCAAGGCCCACTGCCCTGACCCCAGCAGAGGGCGCTGGCCTTCGGGATAGTATAGACACTCCTGGATACTGTTACCTTCTTGCCATTGGCAGTTAAACAGAGAATACCCCAGTCTGCAGTGCATGATAGCATGTTCTGAGCTGGGGGGCGTGGGACCGTCATCCCTGGCGAGAATGGCAGAGGCCCCGGGTAGGCTCTGATGGCCGTGCTTGTCTCTGTGGCAGCCCTGGGGCATTTGGAGAGCAGTCGTGAAAATAAGTGTGTCGGCACTGGCAGCAGTGGCTCAGTGTGCGAGGGACCCGAAGCAGGAGTGAGGCGCCCACACGGACGGTGCTGATGCCCTGACCTCCAGCAGCTCGGCGTGGGTCCGTGGGTGCAGCGTGGTGTTGACTGCTTGTGCCCGCTTAAGTGAGACTTGGCAGTTCTGTTCGGGATTTAAATTAGTAGCCACAAAATGAATATGTGGCTAAAAAAGGTTCCTCTACTACCGGATAACTGGCCGGAATACTTGACACAGCTCAACATAATTTGTTCTGTTTTTTTGTATTTTGTCTTAGGTTTTTGTTTTGTTTTGTTTTTGTTTTTTTTGAGAGGGAGAGAGAGTGGGGCGGGGGAGGGACAGAGGGAAAGGGAGAAACAGAATCTCAAGCAGGCTCCACGCCCAGCACAGAGCCCGTCGTGGGGCTCCATCCCATGACCCTGAGATCATGACCTGAGCCAAAACCAAGAGTCAGACACTTAACTGACTGAGCCACCCGGGCACCCCTGTTCTGGGTTCAAAAAAATTAAAAGAAAAAAACATAAACTCACATGTAGCACATGAATTCTGATGCATCCTGGATTGGGAGGGGAGTTATAAAAACTTTAGGGCACAGTTAGGGAAGCTGAATCTGGATTTGTAGTAGAGGTTGACTCATGGGTTTTCAGAGGTGTGACCATAGTGTTGTGCTGTGGACGAACGTGTAGGGCGAGCTGCCATGATGCAGGACAGAGCTTCGTGGGAGTTCATTATTTCCTTCCCTCTGTTTTTGTGTCTATTTGAAAGTGTTCATACTGAAAGCATCTTAAAAGGTTTCTGCTAAGAAACTCCAGCGTGGGAGAATACTGAAAACACAGCCCCAGCAAACAAGCCGGTGGCCAAGCCCCTGCTTTTGCTTACGAAAGTTGCTGTTTGCGAGGTGCCACCTGCTTCAAAACTGGGGATCCGGCCGGGCCTGACAAGTGGGCCCAGAGATGATGCATCACAAAGGCAATGGGAAGTAGATTTAAGTCTTTTGTCATTAATGGCAAACTCGCCCCAAAGGAAAGACTGCGTAAGAATATGAGCAATGGTGGTAGGAAGCCTCCACGAGAAGGTGTTTAAAACTATTCACTTCGGGCGCCTGGGTGGCTCAGTTGGTTAAGTGACTGCCTTCGGCTCAGGTCATGATCCCTGGAGTCTCTCTCAAATAAATAAATAAATAAAATCTTAAAAACAAACAAACAAACAACGAAAAAAACTATTCACTTCATTTACATCTTGTCCAACGTTTTCCTGTGTGTTTTATAACGTGTTGTGTATCGGCACAGTGGTGCCTGCAGAGTATTATCCATATATACACACTTCTTATCCGTGTATGCAGGCACCCCACTCCCCAGGTGCACTTTAAGTTTGGAGCTCTGCTTGTGAGAGGGCCTGCTCCCATGGCCTCTCCCCTTAGAGGGAGGCCCTGCCTCCGGCTTCTGTCTGCACAGCAGGTCAGCCCCACCCCAGGGTGCTGAGACCTTGATGTTGAGGTAGCACCCAGGGCCTGGCGTGCCCCGGAAGGTGGAGAGCTGCTGCCACCAGAGAACACGGGTGCCACCTTTATAACATTGGTGACCGAAGTCTGAAAAGAGATCTGTGTTCTCCAGATGGAATCATCCCCATTTTCCCATAAGCCACTCCCCAGGGCCCCAACATCATTGTTGTTAACAGTGTCATTTCAGTTTCTGGTTATGATACATGATATTTATTTTAAAATACAAAAATGGAAGCATACTGCATGTTTGATGTGTCCACGTTGTGTAACTTGCTTACTTAAGACCTGCTCAGTCCGGCGTCTTGGCCCCCATTATCCCCCCATCTCAGCATGCCCACCTCTAGGGGCTCACTTCCGTCACAGGTGGGCTGAGGCCACACATGCCACTTAGGAAGCCCTTTGTGGTCTCCATCTTCTTGGCCCTGGTGCCCACACCCGGGGAGTGTGACCCACTTGTGTGCCCCCTGACCCGTCCTGATCTAGAATCTTCTGTCAGCAGTGAGGAAGGGGGCGGCGGGGGGAGGATCAGGGCTCAGGCGGGCCTAGAAGGCACAGTGCAGAGACCCTGCCCTCTGGGTGAGGAGACTGTCAAGCTGGAGTGGAGTCAGCTGGGGTCAGGCCATAGTTCTGCTGAAGGAAGGCAGCCCTGAGAGTGGGGTTGCTGCCTCCAGTAGAGGGGCATTTGGGAGGATCCCCATGGCCCCTTGTGGGCCCCAGGGCAGGCCCGTTCGGTGGGGACTGTGGTAGCATACAGGAAGGTGAGACCCTGCCTCGAGAGGCGGACAGCCTGCTGCAGGATGGGGGGTGCCGACCGAGGAAATTCTGTGTTGTTGTACGTGGCCGTGTGTGGCCGGCTAAGTACAGCTCGTGTGCACAGGGAGCAGTTGCCGCCACCCCCACCCACCCCCACCCACCCCCATCTCCTCACACAGCTGTCTGAGGGTCCTCTATTTTCCCCCCTCCCACCCTCGTGGCTCCTTCTCTCAAGAAAGGCTGCAGCAGCCTTTCCCTCTGCCCTCCCTCCAATGCCCCACAGCCCTCCTCTCTAGCCACATGCCTCCTCTGCTGCTGCTGGAAGCCCTCCCTGGGATGCTCCTTCCCCAGGTCAGGGCTCGCTCTGGAGCAGGGCAAGGTAGCACAGCTGGCCTGGTCCTGGCTGGCGCCTGGGACGGCTCAGGGATTAGGCGGAGCCCACTGAGTCGAGCCGCCTGGACCACACGAACAATGGGGTTTATGGTGAACACCGGCTTCCCTTGATGAGCCTGGAATCGAGGTGCCCGGGGGGCTCCTCTGGGCAGAAATGCCACACCCATGTGGCTGTAGCTTGCAGCTAGCAAAGGCCCACACCCTCTTGCAGGTGGGAGAGTGCTCGGGAAGTCTGGCCTGGATGCCCCCAGACTCCGCCTGAGCTGTCCCCTTCTCTTGCTGCTGGTGTGTCATGCTGTGTTGCTGTAATAAATCTTAGCCATGACTGCAGCTAGAAGCTGGGCCCCTTGAGTCCTTCTAGCAAAGCAGCACGCCTGTGCGTAGTGTGGGACTCCCAACACAAGCCTTGTCACCCCTCCCCTCCGTTCTCTGCTCCCGAGGCACTGCTCCAAGGTCTGCCTTCATCTCCATGTGCCAGCTTTCTCTTTACCTAGAACAGCCGTGACCTTCCAACATCACATACACTTCACTCACTAGGTCTCTTAGTCATCTGTTTCCACTCCCTCCCCCCGCCCTGATTTGAGCTCTGCAAGGCAAGGCTCGGTGCACCCTGAGTGCCTGTTTATAGGATGGGGCCTGTGGGCATTTGTTAAGTCAGTGGGGGAGATGATTGGGAGGCTCTGTTAGATGCCTGGGGCTGCCCTAACAGAGTACCACAAACTTCTGGCTTAACACAAGTTTATTTTCTCACAGTTCTGGGGACAGATCCAGAATCAAGGTGTCGGCAGGGTTGCCCTCCCTCCAGAGGCTCCAGGAGAGTTCCTCCTTTGCCAGTGCATAGTGGCTCCTGGCGGTCCTTGGCTTGTGACAGCCACACTCCAGGCTCTGCTCATTTTCCACATGTTCCTCTGTGTCTTCTCCCTTGTTGTAAGGATACTGGTCCTTGGATTTAGGACCCACCCCAAATCCCAGATGATTTAATCTCGAGAGCAAAATAAGGTCACATTCTGAGGTTTCAGGTGGCCATGAATTTTGGGGGGATGCTCCTCAACCCACTGCAGAAGCTAATTGAAGACCACACGGAGTGTGTTGGGGATTTAGCTGCTGGCAGAGAAAGAATGGCTCCATTTTTGGGAAAATAGAGTATGAGGTGCCATAGAGACGGCACATAAGATGAAGGCTTGAAAGGAACTAAGTTTGGCAAAGAGGAAGTGATCTTCTTAGTCATTGGTTTCAAGAAACTGCAGTCAGGGTAAATAGGGCTTCTGACCAGCACAGAGCGAGGAGGCCCAGGTAGTCCCAGGTAGTCCCATGGGCACCAGTGGGTGGGAGGAGCTCGCTCCACTCTGCCCTCCCTGTGCCCTCCGTCTTTGCATGGCTTGCTGGGGCCTGAGCCACCCTTACCCCACCCTACCCTCCACTCTCAGCTTGGCTCAGGCAGGTTCCACGCGGCTGTGGGCAGGACAGGGGGTGGGGACCAGGTGCAAGGACTCTACCCTGAGAGGTCATTTGTGGTCTTGGTCAGAGTTTTGCAGTTATGCACTGACATTGTGCTCTGGGCTGGTGACTAGACTCAGGGCTAAAGACTTTTTTTTTTTTAAGATTTATTTATTTTAGAACATGAGCAGGAGGGGCAGAGGGAGAGGGAGAGAGAATCTCAAGCAGACGCCACACTGAGTGCAGAGCCTGATATGGGGCTCAGTCCCAGTACCCTGAGATCATGACCTGAGCTGAAACCACGAGTTGGATCCCAACCAGGTGCCCCTGAAGACTTGTTTGTTTTTTATAAAGGACAGGATGAATCTATTCCATTTTCAGACCATGAGACAAGAAGCCAAATAGTGAAGAAAACAGTTTTTAAGAAGGGAGGCATCTCCCATCTGAAGGAGAAGAAGAGGGCACACAAGGGTTACAGGAGGCCTCATTGGGGAACAGGGGCTGGATGACACTGTGCTCATGGCAGGGCCCACTCTTAGCATTAGAGGCAGTCTCCCCAAATGGTGTAAGAAGACCCCCCACCCCTGCCCTCCCTCTACGGTCCTCCTGTGAGTCTGACCACTGGGGCCCCAGTATCCCCTAGCAGGCGTGCACTGACATTGACTGTGCCTGTTGGCTGGCGACTGGGCTTCTAGCCCATCATGCTTCCCCAGAGTCCATCTTCCTGCCCTTGTCAGGGAGCTGGGAGGCCATGTTCCCAGCGTCTAAAGGATGAGGCCCCCCCTCCAGACTCGCTGGCTCTTTAAAACTGACCTCCATGCTTAGTATTGGGAGGAAATAGAGTTCAAAAGGCATGCATGGGAATGCCTTGTTGCTGTCAAAGGGTAAACCGCACTGTCATCTTAATAAAATGAGGGTATCTCCGGTGACCCGCGTCCGGGCTAGCCTCAAGGCATCTTTTGGTGGTCCAGTGTCGGAGGGTTCTCTGAGGTAGAGAGTGGGCTCTGGGAGCTGGCTGTGCTGTGCCCCAGATATGGCCAGAGTCCCACCTCCTGGGACATTGCAGAAGAGAGGCTTAGAGGTTCCTGCCCCCTCTCCCTGCACTCCGGCACCCCCACTCTGGCCTGCTAGGGCAGGACGATTTCTGATTGCCTGGTCCCCAGCTTGGAAGGCAGAAGTTCAGTGAGTGACAGAGTCTCCCTGGAGCTGGGGCTTTCCAGTTCACCCGGGCAGCTGATAGCCCTGCTGGGCTGTCGGAGCCACGATTCTGTCGGAGTTGTATGTCCCGGCATGTGCAGTGGGTGCCTTTTTGAGCCCTTCTCCATTTACCAGTTGATACCCTGTTGTAAGAGAGGATCCCCCCGGCCTTGTTTATTTGTTGTTTATCCATATGAGCTCAGACATTTTAATCCACTGTGTTCTGGCCCGTTACTTTATTCTTCGTGTTGCCCAGAGCAGTGCTCATGGGAACTAAGGGAGGCTGTGAATGAATGCCGTAACTGCAGTGTGCACCGAGCACGTGGCGGCCCACAAGCCCTTTGACTGATGGTCTGGTTTGGGGGGTCTTGGTCCCCATGATTGGTATGTTGACAGCATGTGATTTTCCCCCAGGTTCCTCAGAGGTGTTCCTGCCCCCAGACCCCATCTTCGCGTCGGCCATGTCGGAAAGCGACAGCGTGTTCTGCGCCCAGCTCCAGTGCTTCCATTTCCCCACCCTCCGCCACCACGACCTGCACAGCTGGCATGCCGAGAACTGCTACGAGAAGTCTTCGTTTCTCTGTAAAAGAAGTAAGCCACCGTGGCCGTGACTCCTAGGGAGCCGTAAAGAAGTGCTTCTCATGAGTACATGAATACGGCTCTCGGATTTCCGGACCTTGGCGTCAACCTTGAGTAGCCTTTGACCTCACGGTGCACCAAGGCAGACCCCTGTGTCGCGGTGGGGCGGCAGGAGCTCCTTGCCTGGCTCACACCCCTCTCTGGACGCACACCGCCGCCGTGGGGGGAGGGCAGGAGCTGGGCAGCAGTCTGTGTCTGTGAGCCCTCGTCCCTCTTTCCCAGGATAGAGGTGGTAATTCCTGCCCTCCACACCTCGTTGTTGTTCGGAGATTAAATGAGAATGGTGACGGAGGACTTGCCACATCTTGTGGTGTCTTGGAGCCTCTGACTCCCCCGGTCACCCACCTGCACTCTCCTTGGATCTTTCCAAGACTGCCCGCTCTGCATCTGGGCTGCTCCCCCGGCTCCGTCTGTGATCCTTCCCTGTCCCTCTGCCTGCTCCCTCGCTCATATTCCACATTGAGGCCTCCTCTGGCTTCAGGGACACACAGTGTGTTGTCCTTAATGAGGACAGGGACCCTCGTCCAGGCCCCTCTGCGGTGGGAGGAGGGATGAATTGCACCCAGAGGCAGCATGTAAGGCAGGCTGGGTGGCAGCCGATGGTCTGAGCGCCATTAATTTGGACCATCATTCCCTTCCCTCCTCATGGGTCATTCATCAGGGGTTCATAGATGTTTGAGCCTATTTCTGGACTCCATTCTGACCCTTGGCTGTTTGTCAGTCCCGTGCTGATACCACACCGTCTTTACAGGAGCTTCGGGATACATCCTCCTGGCCAGTGCTGGGCTTCCCTGCCTTGCTCTTGCCCCTTCTGTTGCTGACTCTCAACATTCTTTTCTCACCTGAATTTTAGGATCCGTTTTCTGAGCTCCATTATTAGAACGCTTACCTCGGTGGATTCTGCTAGGTTTTCTATTTATGCATTTTTGTGTCTTCTTTCAAATCTTTGACTTTTTATTTCTTTACATTTTTTTCCCCTGGTGTTCCTTTACTTGCTAAGGGCTCAGTGTAGTGTTGATTAGAAGTGCTGGTAGTGAGCATAATCTTATCTTCCTAGCCTCAAAGGGAAAGCTTTCAGTGTTTCAGCATTAAATATGGCACTTTCTTTAAGATTGAGAAAATACAGGATGCCTGGGTGGCTCAGTTGTTAAGCGTCTGCCTTCGGCTCAGGTCATGATCTCAGGGTCCTGGGATCGAGCCCCACATTGGACTCCTTGCTCAACAGGGAACCTGCTTCTCCGTCTGCCTGCCACTCCCTCTCCTTGTGCTCTCTCTCTCTCACTCTCTCTGACAAATAAAAAAATCTTAAAAAAAAAAAAAGATTGAGAAAATACCTTTTTGAGGTTAAGGAAGGACCTTTCTGTTCCTACTTTGCTGGGAATTTCTACATTACAAAAATGTAAATGGTTTTTTGCACTTATTGGGATCATGTGGCTTTTTTTTCTTTACTGATTTATATTACTATTTTGCTTATATGATTTTATTTATCATTTGCTTTTTTACATTAGTAGATCTCTGATATTAAATCATCCTCAGGGTTTTTTGCATATATATTGCTGGCTTTGCTTGGCTGATATTTTATTTAGGATTTTTGAAACTCTTTAAAGAAATGAGCTTGTCCTAGGGGCGCCTGGGTGGCTCAGTCATTAAGCGTCTGCCTTCGGCTCAGGTCATGATCCCAGGGTCCTGGGATCGAGCCCCGCATCGGGCTCCCTGCTCTGCGGGAAGCCTGCTTCTCCCTCTCCAACTCCCCATGCTGGTGTTCCCTCTCTTGCTGTGTCTCTCTGTGTCACATAAATAAATAAAATCTTAAAAAAAAAAAAAGAAAGAAATGAGCTTGTCCTGTTATGGTCCTTTTCTTTGCTTTCCTTGACTAGTTCTTGTATCACATTTATATTCGATTTATGAAATGAGTTGGGAAGTGTCTAAGTCACTTTGCACTAGTTGGGGATGATCTTGTCCTTGAGTGTTTAGTAGACCATACCCTATAGAACTATCTGGGCCTGGGAGGCGGGGGACTTTGTAACTTGTTATTTAGATACACAGTTGATACTTGAACAACATGGGTTTAAATCCACTTACATGTGGATTTTTTCAGTAAATACAGTACACTGTTGTGAATGTATTTTCTTTTCTTATGATTTTCTTAATACTTTTTCTCTAGCTTATTGTAAGAATACAGTATATAATACATATCAAATACAAAATATGTGTTAATTGACTGTTCATGTTATCTGTTATCAGTTACTGTTTGGGTCAACAGTAGACTATTAGTAGTTATATTTTTGGGGAGTCAACAGTTATACATGGATTTTCAACTGTGCAGAGGTCAGCGCCCTTAACCCTTGCTTTGTTCAAGGGTCCATTGTAATTTCGAACTTAGGGAAGAGTTGTGGTAATGGTATAAAGAACTTCCTCTCATATACCCCCTACACAGATTCACCAATTATTTGTATTTTGCCACATTTGCTTATCATTTTTTCTCCACATATTTATTCTGATCCATTTGAGAGTAAATTGAAGATATTGTACTCTAGAGGCCTAAATATTTGGTGTGTTTCCTAAGAACCAGGACACAGTCTTACATAACCACAATTATGAAAATCAGGACATTTAACATGAGTGTAGTGCTAAACAGTAATCTGCAGTTTGTTATGACAGTTTTGTCAGTTGTTTCAATAATACACCTTATAGCTATTTTTTTTTCCTGGTCCAGGATCCAGTCCAGAATCATGCATTGCATTTAGTTGCAGTGTTTCTTTTTCCTTTTTGTCTTTTAGTTTGAGTAATTTCTATTGACGTGTTTTACTAATTCTTTCCTTATCTTTGTTGAGTCTGCTTATGAGCCCATTGATGGCATTTTTCACCTGTTTGGTTTTGACATTTTGTGTGTTTTTCATTTCTAGCATTTCTATTAGATTCTTTTTATTTATTTTATTTAAAAAAAAGATTTTATTTATTTCTCAGAGAGCGAGAGAGAGAGAGAGAGCACAAGCAGGGGGAGGGGCAGAGGGAGAAGGAGAAGCAGACTCCCTGCTGAGCAGAGAACCCCACACTGGGGCTTGATGCCAGGACCCCTGAGATCATGACCCGAGCTGAAGGCAGCCGCTTAACCAGCTGAACCACCCAGGCATCACTATTTGATTCTTTCTTGAGTTTCCATCTCTCTGCTGAATTTTTATCTTGTATATTATCTGCCTTTTGCATTAGAGCTTTGAACATATTCATCATAGTTATTTTAAATTTTCTGTGGGATGGTTCCTTTATTTGAGTGTAGTTTTGTTGATCTAGTTGTCTCTGGAGTTTTTGTGGGTTTTTTATTTTTTCTGGCTTTTTGTATGCCTTGTAATATTTTGTCGAAGATCAGACAACTTGTGTAGGACAGTAGAGATTAGTTCAGTAGGTGGTTTTGGTACATGGAAAGAGGCTTGCCTTTCCTTCTGATAGGACTTCTGTGTAGGGAGGGTCTTTACTGCAGTGGTGGTGTGGGGGTCAGTATGGGCAGGTTTTGGGCTGGGCTGTGGGTATCCTCCATGCAGCCCACCCTTCGTATTCAGTAGCTGCCTTGTGTCTAGAGTGGAGCTGGTTTTCCAAAGGGCTCTTCTTTCTTTTTTTTTTTTTTAAGATTTTATTTATTTATTTGACAGAGACACAGCGAGGGAGGGAACACAAGCAGGGGGAGTGGGAGAGGGAGAAGCAGGCTTCCCGCTGAGCAGGAAGCCCGACGCAGGGCTCGATCCCAGGACCCTGGGATCATGACCCAAGCCGAAGGCGGACGCTCAACGACTGAGCCACCCAGGTGCCCCCCAAAGGGCTCTTCTTAATGTCTGCTCTGCCCTCTGCTTTAGATCTTCCCTTAAGGGCCACTCTTGAGAGAGTCTGTCTCTTGCAGCTGTCTTAATGTGTGTGGCCATCACCAGCATCTGTCCTGCCTCCAGCTGAAGTGTGGATCCATCACAGGGTTTTCACCAGTGCCCTACAGGCTCCCGGTGTGCTCTAATTGGAAGCAGTTGGCATGGGAAGCTGGGGGCAGGCTAAATAACTACAAGCCAAGCAATTAAGGCAATTGGTTTGAGGGGCATATTTGGCTTTCTCTGCTGGGTCCTGCCTTGGAAGTGTGGAAAAAACAGGGAAGCTCATAGTCATTGACCAAATCCTAAATGTTTTGGGCTGGTCGCCGCAGAGGTGGTGGGTCAGAGCTCTGTTGTCATATATGGCTTAGCCATTGTCTGTATATTTAGTCTCTTAGATACATCATCTGATAAGGCATGTGGTGTCGCTTTGCCCTGACATTGGTGACATTAGCTTTGATCCCTGGATTAAGGTTGTACCTGCCAGATTTCTGTACTATGAAGTTCTAGTTTTTCCCGTTTTGAAATTAATAAGTAATATGTGAGGAGATCCTTTGAGGCCATGTAAAATTCCTGTTCCTCATCAAATTTGTACCTGCTGATGCTGGCATGTATTGGCAATTTTCTAACTCTGTCATTCCTTCCATATTTACTAGTTGGCATTCTATGGTAAGGAAGAGCATTCCCTTCTCCCCCGTTTATTAATTTCTTTATTTGTATTAGAATGCATTCTTGGATTTTTATTATATAAGATAGGTTATAATTCATGAGTACCATTATTTTTATGCTTAATTTGACCCATTTATGCTGGCTTTTTTTTTTTTTTAATTGACATTTTTATTGAGATCCTGTAGGTTCAGATGCATTTAAAGGAAGTAAGACACAGAGATCCCTTATACGTTTTGCCTGATTTCCCCAAATGGGAGCGTTTTGCAAAACTATAGTGTAATATCACAGCCAGGATATTGACTTGGACACAGTCCACTGATCTTATTCAGCTATCTCCAGTTTTACTTGTATTCATTTGCGCGTGTGTGTATGTGTGTGTGTGAGGGGGGGGGGATTTATAGAGTTTTATTACTTGTCTAGGTTCCTATAATTCAGTCAAGATATGAGTAGTTCCAGCACCGTAAAGATCCTCCCTATTATTCCCTTATAACCACACGCACTTGCAACCACTGTCTGTGGTGGTAGAATTCTCCAGTGAAACCACTTGGGCCTGAGATTTCTTTTGGGGGGAGTTTTTAAATTATGAATTCAACTTATATGATGGCTATAGGACTGTTCAGATGGTCTATTTCACGTTGAGTGAATTTTTGATATTTTCTGGTTTTCAAAGAATTGATCCATTTCTTGTAAGTACTCAGATTTATGGGCATAGAATTATTCATAGTGTTCTCTTTTTTTTTAAGATTTAAGAAAAAATTTATTTGAGAGAGACAGAACATGAGAGAGGGGAGGGTCAGAGGGAGAAGCAGACTCCCCGCCGAGCAGGGAGCCCAATGTGGGACTCGATCCCGGGACTCCAGGATCATGACCTGAGCTGAAGGCAGTCGCTTAACCAACTGAGGCACCCAGGCGCCCCTCATAGTGTTCTCTTATTAACCTTCTTATGACTGCAGGATTTATAGCGATGTCCCCTATTTCATTCCTGATTTGTGTTTCTCCCATTTTGATTTTGTCAGTCTTGCTAGAGGTTTATCAATTTTGTTGATTTTCTTGAGAACCAGCTTTTTGTATCATTGATTTTTCTCTATTTTCGATTTCACTGATTATTGCTCTTTATTATTTCCTTCTGTTTGCTTTCTTTTTCTAGTTCATCTTGTACTTTCTGGACTCAGCCTTTTCCCAAAGAGCCTTAGAGGACCTGGACACTAGTTATGCTCATGGCTTTTACGCCCTTTCAGTGGACAGAGCTAAGACGTGTGTATGTGTGTGCGTGCGTGCGTGCGTGCGTATCTTGGATGTAGATTTTTGATACTAATTTAATTGTTTTAATGATTATAGATGTATTCAAATTTTCTGGTTCTTTTTCAGTCAGTTTGATAAGTCATATTTATCTAGGGCATTGCCTATGTGTCTGAATTTTCTACTTCATTCTCATACAATTCTCTTAGCATTCCCTTAGGATTTTTGAAGCATTCGTGTATATCATTATGACCTCCTTTTGATTTCTAATATTATTTATACCTTCTTCCTTTTTTCTTGATTAGTCTTACTGAAAATTTGGCTCTTTGATTCATCTTTGTGACTGACCAGCTTTGGGTAGTAATGGAGTCTCACTGTTGTGTATCTGTTTTCTCTGCCATTAATTTCTACTGTCAGTTTCCATCCTTTCACTTTTATTAGATTTACCCTTTTCTGGGGTGCCTGGGTGGCTCAGTCAGTTAAGCGTCTGCCTTCGGCTCAGGTCATGGTCCCAGGGTCCTGGGATCGAGCCCTACATCGGGCTCCCTGCTTCTCCCTCTCCCTCTGCCTGCTGCCCGCCCCCCTCCCCCCCGCTTGTGCTCTCTCTCTCTCTCAAATAAATAAATAAAATCTTTTTTTTTTAAAGATTTTATTTATTTATTTGAGAGAGAGAATGAGAGAGAGAGAGCACATGAGAGGGGGGAGGGTCAGAGGGAGAAGCAGTCTCCCCGCCGAGCAGGGAGCCCGATGTGGGACTCGATCCCGGGACTCCAGGATCATGACCTGAGCCGAAGGCAGTCGCTTAACCAATTGAGCCACCCAGGCACCCTAAATAAATAAAATCTTAAAAAAAAAAGATTTACACTTTTCTTTTTCCACCTTCTAGAGTTAGACCCTTATCTCCTTAATTTTTAGTTTTTTTCTAATATAAGGCATTAAAGTTTAATTTTCCCTGTACTTACAAACAATAAAGTACACAGATCTTAAGTGCAAGTTTGTTGAAATTGTACACATGTGTAACAACTTCCCAAATCAAGATGTGGAATATTTCTAGCCCTCCAGAAGATGCCTCCTATCCTTTTGTAGTCAGTATATTCCCCTCTTCCAGGAAGTCATTCTTATCATAGATTAATCATAGATCGTATTTACTAAGTCTCTAATTTAGTGGTTTATGTGTATTGTGATCAGATTAACATGATATTTATGTTCCATTGTTGTTAGGATTTTTGTTACTATTCCATATGTGCGTAAACACTTGGCCGTAGGATTTTTTATACATTTATTAGCTCAGGCTTATTGATGGCATTGTTCAAGTCTGTTTGGACTGCATGGTATATCAATTGTTGAAAGAGATGTGTTTTAATCTCTCGCTGTGGATGTTGATGCATCCATTTTTCCCTGATAATTCTCTAATTTTAGCTTTATCTGTCTTGAGGTCATGTTATTGGGGGCGTAAGTACTCATAATTATTGTATCTTCCTGAATTGAACCTTTTTATCATGATATAATGATCCCTTTTTATCCATACTAGTTTTTGTTGGTTTTGCTTAAAGTCTTACTTCTTTTCCAGTGGTAACTGCAAAATGGTATTATGAGAAGAGGCTTAATAGAAAGCCAGACTTTGAATCCAGGTTTGGCCTTGGACAAGTTTCTTGAGCTCTGTCCCTTGGGTTCCACATCAGGAAAAGGGGGTAGTAGAGCACCCACCTCACCATGTTGTTGGGAGAGATTGGTCCCATACATGCAGTGCAAAGAACAGTCCTCGGCATATAGAAAGCTCTCAATATATATGAACTGTTTTCATTATTATTACATAATATTTTTGGCTAGCTTCCTTTTAATATGCCTTTTTGTACTCTTTAATTAAGTCTTCAAGTTGATTTTGGCACTTTATTCTGTGCTGTTTACCCAGGATTTTTCTTCTTCTTTATCTTTTCCTGACTTATACGAGATTAATCAACTTTTCTCTAGTCTTTTTTTTTCCTATACTGGTTCAGAAGTTCTGTTACCTATGCCTGTCATGTTAGTGGTTACCCTTACATTTTTAAAGGGCATAATTGATTTATTTTTTTAAATCTAAAGACAGTGTCTCTAACTTCCTTCTTGTTAATACAAAGACCCTCTATTGTGAGGCCAGTCTAAGATCTGAATTACAAATTTACAGAATTTGCTGCTTAGTAAGTAATTTCTTTTCTCCCTGATGGAGCCTGTAATTTCCAGTGGGCCAGTGCCACTTTGTGTACACTGATCGAGTGAGGAAGATCTAGACTGCAGAAGGGCCTAATTTCTGCTCACTGTGCAAACCACCTTTTAAGAAGGCTTAAAAAGGGACATTGGGGGCATCTGGGTGGCTCAGTCAGTTAAGTGGCTGCCTTTGGCTCAGGTCATGATCCTGGATTCCCAGGATTGAGTCCCACATTGGGCTCCCTGCTCAGTGCTTCTCCCTCAACCTGCTCTCATGCTCTCTCTCACTCTCTCTCAAATCAATAAAATCTTTAAAAAGGGGGGGGGGGCATTGGGAGGATGGTTAAAACCAACCCTTATCTTTCTTACAATTCTGCAGAGCACATGCCCTGCATCTGCAACTTGGGTATGCCTCCCCTTCCCTAGATGATGAATTCATGAGGGACCTCACAAGCTGCTGAGAACAAGTGTGCTTTTCAATGAATTATTTTATGGATATCAGTCAAAAAGTCACCATCAGCTGGAACTGGAGAGCAGAGGGTTTTGTTTTTGTTTTTGTTTTTTCCCCAGTGGCAGCCATTTCAGCTCAAAAGCTCAATTCTTGGAAGACACACTTCCCTATGCACCTAAAAATAAAAAGTAAACAAAACCCACCAGAAGCTCTATATTGCTTTAGCTTCAGTTGTTCCCCAGCTTCTGACTTACATGGACACATTGTCCATTATTTTAGTTTTACTTTGTTTTTATATTTCTTAAATGAATCACTTCTTGGTTTATGAAGCCAGCATTTATGTACCTTTCCTCACATGTTCATCAGTTTCTTTATTATTTCTTCTTGCATCCCACTTCTTTCTGGGTTCAGCTTTTTATTTCTCAAATACATTCTTTAGGAGCTCTTTGAGATGAGGTTGTGTTGTTAGTGCTACACTCTCTGAATGAAAAGTCTATTTTTTGTCCCCAATCCTGAATTTTCGTTCAGCTGGGTATAGATTTGTTGGTTAACAGTTACTTTTTCTCAAGACTTTGAAGATGTTATTTTATTGTTTCTGCCTGTTCCTTGCTCTGAACTATCATATGTCTTTCCTTCATTTGTTGGGTGTGTTATAAATTTAAAACTTCTTATCTTCCTGCTCCACAAACAGGCTGTGAGCACCCTGCCCAGATGGCCAGGTCCTGCAGTGTGATAAGGCTGGCCGCTGCCATAAGTTCTCCTTGCCCTCCCCTGACTGTGACCTAGTGAGAGTCAAGTGCTCCAGTGAAATCCCCCCCCCATGCCTTTGCTTGTGCACTCCACCCTGACCCCCAATAAAGCACTTGCTGTGGGTCCTCGCTCCTTCTCTGCTTCCTATCCACTTGGTTGAGTGGCACCCTTAGTGTTCTTCCTGTGTGATCCCTCCTGGTGTGCAGTGAATCTGTCGGTCCAGGACCTAGGAGTATAATACACTTCGTTTTCCTGTGCCTCCCCTGGGTTCCCCTTGTGGCCATCCTGACTGACCATTGCCTAAAAGAACACAGAACAGTAGGTAATTGTCCTCTCTTGTTGCTTTTGAGTTTCTCTTTGTTGATACACTGAGGTTTCATCACATTGTGTCTGGTTATTGATTTATTTTTATTGGTCCTTTTAGGACCCCTAGGGATTTATGTTTTGTTAATAATGGGATGATCTCAGCCATCATCTCTCTTTTTTTTAAACAGCTTTATTAAGTTATAATTCACATACTTTACAATTCACCCATTTAAAGTGTACCACTCAACGCTTTTTAGTATATTCACAGGTGAGTGTAGCTATTACCACTAATTACATGTACATCTACATATACATTTTGCCATATACATTTTATTCAGATTAGCTTCAGATTGATACTAGGTTCATTTCAGTGATATGTGGAATGTTACCTCTTATAACCCTATTCCCTTTCCTTCTTTCTGTGATATTATTATACACATTAGGTCTGTTAGTGTTACAAACGAACAAAACATAGTTGTTAATTACCACCTCCAGTCATTTCCTTAGCCTAGAACAGCTTTGCTTCCACACACCTCCTTTGGGCTGTTATTGGCAAACACGTTCGTTACATTTCTATATGTTAGAAGCCCAGTACTATGTTATAAACACAGTATCTTATACAGTTGCCTTTTCAATCAGTTGAGAGAAAAAAAATACTCATTTATATTATCTTTCGTAATTACATAATTATCTTTTCTAGTGCCTTTTGGTTTTTTGTATGGATCCAAATTCCTCTCTGAGGGTCACTTTCTTTTAGCCTTAAGAACTTCCTTTGGGGTGGGGTGCTTGGGTGGCTCAGTTGGTTAAGTGTCTGACTCTTGATTTTGGCTCACATCATGATCTCAGGGTTGTGAGATAGAGCCTGCGTCAGGCCCTGTGTCAGGCTCCTCACTGGGCGTGAAGCCTGCTTAGGATTCTCCCTTTCCCTCTCTCTCTGCCCCTCCCTCCCCTCATGCTCACTCTCTCTCCCTCTTTAAAAAAAAAAAAAAAACAAACTTCTTGGGAAAAAAGATCTTATAAGAATTGGTATTTCTTATAAGGCAAGTGTGAAAGCAACAAATTCTCTCAGGTCTTGTCTGTCTGGGGAAAGTCTTTATCTTGCCTTCAGGTTTTGAAAGCTAGGTTTGCTGGATATAGGATTTTTGCTTGACAGTTTTTTCTTTGAGCACCTTGAGTATGTTATCCCACTGCCTTCTCACCTCTGTTTTTTCTGCTAAGAAGTCAGCTGTTAGTCTTATGAGGGTTCTCTTATAAGTAACAAGTCATTTCTGGCTTGCTGTTTTTAAGGTTTTCACTTTTTCTTTGAGTTTAGCACTTTGCTATGATGTGTGTGTCTGATGTGTTTAGGCTCTTTGCATTTATCCAACTTGGAGTTTGTTGTGCTTCCTACACATATAGGTTTTTCCAGTGAATTTGGGAAGTTTTCAGCAGTTATTTCTTCAGATACTTTTTTCTGCTCCTTCTACTCTCTTCTCCTTTTGGTACTTCCATTTCGTGTATGATGGTGCACTCGATGGTGTCCCACGTTTCTCCAGGGGCTGCTAATTTTTCATCATTCTTTTTTTTCTCTGTTCTAGCAAAGAACAGTTCTATATGAGTTTCTTGCCCTGCATATTCCTGACCACATGAGCTTTGTAGATTTGATTCCAGTCTTAAGTGAGGCACAGACCCATGGTCGTGAGATTTCTGATGGGTTTTTTAGATATCTCTACTTCCTTTGGAGACTGAAACAAACTTCTTCTTATGTCCCTTTGCCTTTCACTGAGAATGTGTCTTTTGGAGAGCTGACCCTGCCTCATCCCTTGTCCCTTCCTCCAGGCATCTTTTGTGTCTGGGGCTGGCTTAGGGCTCTTGAGTTTTCAGCTCCCTCTCGTCTCTGGCCATGGCCATTTCTCTTCCTCTAGCCCCAGGTCAGGTCTGCACAGAGTTTACTGTGTGTGTCTTGGGACTAGTGGACTTTGTAAACAGAGCCAGCAGCTTCTTGGGAGAATCATTGGAGACACATTCTCAAATGTGTTGTAAAATGGTTAATATGCATGGCAGCTGCATCTTAAAATTGAGGAAATCTCTAAGTAAACTGCTTAGGCAAACACTTGAAAGCAAACACTTCTTCATGGGCTTTCCCCTGGAATCTAGCACTCTTCTCTCTCCTAGGTGTCTGGGCTCATGGCCAGGTGTGCCCTGACCAGGTGTGCTTTGTCCTAAGAGTGAGCTGTAGTGACCTCTCTCAGATAGCCACTTCCTCTGGTTGTGGGCCAAATTCACACACTCCAGCACTGGGAGGGCTCTCAGGTTGATCTTGCGAACTCCTCTGTTGTCATGTCTGCTACCTAGACCCAGCTGGGGAGAGTCAGGGCTCCTTCTGCTGATAATGCATACATATATGCATGTATGTGCATGTTGCAGGTCAAACATGCGTTGACATCAAGGACAATGTGGTGGATGAAGGTTTCTACTTCACACCCAAAGGAGACGACCCATGCCTGAGCTGCACCTGCCATGGTGGGGAGCCCGAGATGTGTGTGGCTGCCCTCTGTGAGAGGCCCCAGGGCTGCCAGCAGTACCGCAAGGACCCCAAGGAATGCTGCAAGTTCATGTGCCTGGACCCAGGTGAGACTGATGGTGGGTCATGAGTCAGCCTCCCTGTTCTGAGCTGGAGCCCAGATGTCCCTTTGCTTTCTCAGTGGTAGGGACTCATGAGAGCTCATGGCACATGGCATAGCAACAGTGGCAGCATTTGTTGACAGAGCTGTCCTGACCGCTTTGAGGGCCAACTGCTCTTGTGGGCATGTGTGTGTCACATGACCCAGCCTTCTCTAACTGCCACCTTACAGGTTGGCTTGTGTCAGTTCTCAGGTAGGTAACAAGTACTGTACACCAGTGAACTTGAACTTGAATGTTGGTGTCTGTTCATGAATCAGCTGTAACTGATGGCTTCAGACCTGACCTTTCTCCTCTCAAGACTTATGTCCCCATTTGAGCTCTTTTCCGAGTATGGTGATGTGGACGGTAATGACAGTTTTTATTGCTTATAGTCATTGATTTTTAGCATTAAGATCTTTCAGAAAAAGATTAAATATTACCCTCAGTTTTGAGAAAGAAACTCCTTTCTACCAGGTGGTGTTTGTGGTTAGACACTATGCAGGCATGTGGTCTCTAGATAGCCCTCTTCCTTTCCTTTAAAAAAAAAGAGCAGCAGGTAGCAACCTGCTCTGTACGACCATTAGTGGGCATCACACTCCATACAGCATGCTGGATTATTCTCCACACCAGTGCAGTTGGCATCTCTGTGAATTCATAATCTCAAGTGAAATGTAAATCAAAAGCATGAATTTGTTTTTTTATCTTGGCAGTGTGAGAGAGACGTGGACAGGGCCTTGTGGAAGTCCCTAAGCTCATGGACCCTGTAGAAGAGAAGGTTGGGCAGGGCGTGGTGGCCATCTCCATCCTCCAGGGCCCCTGTGGAGGAGAAACTGCTTTGCCTAGTGCTGGTGGGACAGGAGCTGGAACTGGTGTGTGAGGGCCACACAACTAGAGCTCTCATTAAGTAGAGAGTTGTCAGTGTCCCTACATGCCAGGAAGGGCTTCTGGGGGAGAGGGCAAAGCAGTGTCAGAGGGTGTCTGAAGTTTGGCAGAATCAGACACTTTGGCACATGTCCCAGACGTGCAATCGGCTGTGGAGAGTACAGAGGAGCCTACCAGGGAGAGTGGAGGTCCGTGAGGGTACACTTGGGCCTCCCTATCTCACAGAGTAGATTGTATCTGCTTGTACAAGATGTGTTCCTATGGGATTCTGACAAGGACTGATTGGGTGCTTACCAGGTCTCCTGTGTCCTGGCCACTTCACTCTGAACCTCCAGCTCACTTACCTTCCACAGGAGTCAAACTCTGGCTTTCATAAGCCACATCACCTGGATTTCTCATTCCATCTCTTAGGAGTCTACCAGTATTGCCTTACCCCTCTATCCAGGCTTTGTCAGAATGACTAGGCCTATATAAAGCCTGTAGGCAAGGCTTGCCTGGCCCTGAGGACTTCTCAGCAGAGCAGGGCTCTCAGGGCCTCTGGATGAGACCACAGCTGCTGCAGGCCATTCTCCTGTGCAGCCAGAGCAGCTTATCCAGAACTTCTCCCTGCCTCTTATTCAGCCTTACTTTTGCAGGCTCCTAACTGCTTCCCAGGCTGAGTGTCTTCCCTGGGAAGTGACTGTATTCCAACAAGGACAGAGACACTGCCACCCAAACTGGGGACATTGGGAAAGTATCCCCTTCAACAAAGCAAGGATGTCTGCTCTCACCACTCTGTTCATGGTTGTATAGGAGGTCAAGGGCAGTGCCAGAAAATGAAAAGGTATCCAGACCAGAAGGGGAAAATGAAATCATCTTTTTTTTAGTAGATGACATGATTGTCTGCATAGAAAATCCCAGAGGATCTACAAGAAAGTTACTAAAACTAGTAAGTGTGTTTAGCAAGGTCTCCACATACAAAGTCATATATAAAACTCCATTGTTTTTATATATACTACCTGTGAACAGTTGGAAATTGAAATATCTAAAAAAAGTACCATTTACAGTAGCACCGAAAAACATGAAATACTTAGGTATAAGCCTTACAAATAGGTGCACAATCTCTATGCTACAAACCATAAAATACTGATGAAAGAAATCAAAGGTGTAAATAAAAGGAGAGGTATACCATGTTCATGGATCATAAGACTCAATATCATTAGGCACTTAACTCCCCCCAAATTATCTGTGGATACAATGCTGTCCTAACCCAAATTCCAGCAGACTTTTTACAGACATTGACAAGCTGATTCTAATATTTATGTAGAAGAGTGCCTGGCTGGCTCAGTCAGTGGAGCACAGGACTCTTGATCTCAGGGTTCCAAGTTCGAGTCCCATGTTGGGTGTAGAGATTACTTAAAAGCTTAAAAAAAAAAAAAGATAAATAAAACTTATGTAGAAAGACAAAGGAATTAGAATAGCTAAAACAGTTTTTGAAAAGAATAAAGTTGGAGGATTCATGGTACCTGATTTAAAACTTACTGTATGGTCATAGGAATCAAAACAGTGTGGTATTATCAAAAGAAGAGATACATAGATCAGTGGAACAGAATAGTCTAGAAATAGTCCCACACATATATGGTTAACTAATATTTGACAACAGTACAAAGGCAATTAAATGGAGAAAGGATATCTTTTAACAAATGATGCTGGAACAATTGGGCATTCATATGCAAATATATATACACACATATACCTTTAACTACATATCTTACTATGTATAAAAATTAACTCAAAATGGTCATAGACCTAACTGTAAAACCTTAAATTGTAAAATTCCTAGGAGAAAATATATGCTCTAAAAAAAAGAACATAGAAACCATAGAAAAATCTTTGTGACCTTGGGATAGACAACACTTGTAGCTAACCAGTCATGGTGTGAGTCCCCAGGGACCCAAGAGTTGCCTTCTGGCTCCTAGGACAGTGCTGTCTTCTCTTTGTCTGACGAAGTGTGTGCAGGTGGCTTTCTTCTAGGGGATGCTTCTTCCTTCCTGGTAATCACCATGGAGGGATGGTCAGGGACCTTGACTGTGTCCTTGGGTTCATTTTGGAAGTGATTAATAAGAGTCATTGCAAAGGGACTGCTGCTTTAGGTGCCCCCTTGGGACTCTGAGCTGGCCAGCAATGAACAGACATGTCAGCAGCCCCCTGAGCTGACAGACTTCCTCCCACAGACAGAGACAAAATGTTCCCTTGAGACTGGAAGAGGATCAGAGGCACCACAAAAGCAGCTAATTGGTGAGAGGACGTATCCTTTCCACATATTTACTTCCCAAGGGTTGTCAGCAATAAGTGCAGCTTTGAGGGAACCTCTCTGGCCCTGTAGGAGGAGGGCAAGAATGAGCTCGGACCATCTGCATTGGTGTGGAGCAGGCTGGGCCAGCAGAAGGAGTAGAAGGGCCCTGGGAACCCGGCCTTTCACATGGAATCCATGTTGGCCGTGAAGTGTCTCCTTGGGGCTGGTGATTGGGGAACCTGCCAGCATGGCTGTCACAGAGTTGAAAGTCGACAGTCCTTGGCCCTTCCACCCATGTGGAGTCCTGCTTCCAGTGGCTACCAGTCACTCTCCCCCCCACTGAGGCCTCCCCGTGGCCTTCCCTCTGGGCTGTGGAGGCAGGGATTCCCGGGACCATTTCCTGGTTCTGTGTTTCTGTGGCTTGGCACGAGTGGCCCGTCTCACCTCGGTGAGAGCCCCTGGAGAGGTTTGTCCCACTGTTGGCACTCAGCCAGTGCAAGTTCTCTTCCCTCACTCCTCATCCCATGATCATCTGTGCTCCCCTTGCAGCAGGTCCACGGCAGGTACCTAACAAACACTGGTGGGGACCAGGGCAAGGCAGGGTGTCTCCATGTGGGCACTGTCAACATTTGGGGCTCAGCACTGTGATGTGGGCCCTTCTTGTGCTCAGCAGATGTTGAGCAGCATCCCTGGCCTTTACCCACTAGATGCCAGGAGTGCCTGCACCCTCGAGGGGTTGATGGTGACCCAAAGTGTCTCCAGACATTGCCCAATGTTCCCTGGGAGTGACAGAGTCCCCCAGGTGAGCATCCCTGGTCTAGGGTCCAGGAGCTTGGTCACAGAGGCCTGATTTTGTACTGTGTGGTTGGGGGCACAGGGGCCCATAACAAAGCTTCTTAGGCAGAAGGGGTGCATCGCATGGAACTAGTGCTAGGCTGGAAGGTAAAGTATTTTTCCTGGCTGATGATTTGCTTCTCTCCTTTGGTGTTATCACAGTATGCATGACTCTGAGCTGTTTCATTTCTGCCATCTCTCCTGAGATCGTCAAGTGCAGGGAATCAGGAAGCAAGTTGCCTTTTCCACATAACCGCTTGGTGGTGAAAGGCTGTCGCCTTCCCATAGCACTAAGTGCCTGGGGGGTCAGGCTCTCCTTTTTGGAAAATGGTCGGTTTCCTTCCTCCCCTTGTACCAGATGGCAACAGCCTGTTCGACTCCATGGCCAGTGGGATGCGTCTGATCGTTAGCTGCATCTCCTCCTTCCTCATCCTGTCACTGCTGCTTTTCATGGTCCACCGGCTTCGCCAGAGGCGGCGGGAACGCATTGAGTCCCTGATTGGAGCCAACTGTGAGTGTGCCTGGCCCTGCCTGTGACAGCCACAGTGGAGGTCCCGCTCCAGGCTGTGTCCCCGGTGGGGCGGGAGGCACAGGAAGCGGGAAGGGGCAAGGAGGACAGAGGGGATGTTGATAGGGATGCCCCAGCGTGTCCCCGTCCCACCCACTCACCTGCTCCTGGGTTGAGCACACACCTGGGCAACCAGGGGAACTGTCCTGGGGACCTGAAATCAGGCCCTGGATGTGCGGAGGAAGGGACGCACCCTCAATGCCAGCCGCCCCCAGGCTCCCCGGCCCTCCAGGCCTTGAAGCAGGACCCGCAGCTGGCGCTGGGTGTTCAGATCGGGGATGGTACCTTTCCTGGCAGCCTGGACCGTGAGTGGGCCACCTGCCGGGGGCAGAGGGTGCAGCGCAGCCGACACCCCGAGCAGCTGTTAGGCAGCTTACGGGTGCCTTGCTTTCCTCAGCCCGAGTCCTCTGCAGCGAGCGCCCTTGCCCTCAGTAGAGCGGCGGGAGTCGCTCCCTGTCTTAGCGAGCAAGCCAGGCCCCCAGCACCAAGTCCCCTGGTCCCTGTGGGCAGCGATGGGGTTGCAGACCCCGAGGGCTCGAGGGCTCCGATTCAAGGTGGCCGGAATGCTGAGGGACCGTGCTGGCTGCAGTCGGGGGCCTCATGGCCCTGAGAGGCAGCCCAGTCCTTCCCCAGACCCTCAGTCTCAGCAGGCCAGCTACAGAGACCCTCAGCTGGAGGGGTGTGGTGACGGCGGGGCGGCCGATGTGGCAGGAAGTAGTGATGGCTTGCACGTGGGTGAGGGCCAGGCATGCACTGAAGGAGGGGATCCGGGTGAGAGATTCAGGGCTCTCGTGTGGGCAGCTGGGCACACGAGTGTGACAGTCGGGATGCCTGATCCCTTGGCCTGGGGGTGGCAGGTCCAGCCTCGGGAGGGGGTGGGTGACTCGGGGGCTGAGCCGCGCATCTTTGAGTGACATGGCTCTGTTGGCTTGTCTCTCCCTGCGGTTGCCCAGTGCACCACTTCAACCTCGGCCGGAGGATCCCCGGCTTTGATTATGGCCCAGACGGGTTCGGGACCGGCCTCACACCACTACACCTTTCTGATGACGGGGAAGGTGGCACGTTCCACTTCCACGACCCTCCGCCTCCCTACACCGCATACAAGTACCCAGACATCGACCAGCCTGATGATCCGCCGCCACCCTACGAGGCCTCCGTCAACCCTGACAGCGTGTTCTACGACCCCGCAGGTGCTTCCCCCCCAGGGACAAGGGGGCAGCACGTCACTAACCAGGGGCTCGGTGGTCCTCCTCCCCAGTCCATGAGGCCCTGAACCTCCACTTCTTCCTGGCCTTCTGCTTTCCCCTTGAGTTTCCCTTCAGGTGGAAGGAACCACCGTCTGTCGGTAGGTGGGCTCTTCCCAGGGTTGCCTGTGCAGATGAGCACACCTTCCTCCCGTGAACACCTGTTAGCAAGCAGCCCTTGGGGCACACGCAGCTGGGCTCTGCGGAGAGCTGGGGAGCCGGGTGCTGGTGGCTGTGGGGTCAGGGCGAGCCCAGAGCTGCAGGGGGCCACTCAGAGCCAACTGCCCAGCCATAAAGGCACATGTGTACATGTGGTGAGCTGAAGAGACGCCATCATGACGTTCCCTCCTGTCTGGAAGCAGTTCTGTGAAGAAAGCACTGGTTCTGTGATGTTGGCCCGGTGACTCGAATCTGCTGTCCATCTGACACCGTGGAAGCTCATTCCTCCCAGGGCCGTGTAGCACAGAGGGAATGCCGGGTGCCTCCCCCGCTGCCTGGCTTGTCCCTGTGCCTGGTGTACAGCTCAGGCGTCCCGTCCCGTTTGCCGGTGTGTTAACACGGTCTCACACACACGACCCCCCGCGGTACAGCAGTGGGCAGTGCCCTCCTCCACGGTGGCCAGTTCCCTGCACACCCACGTACCCCAGCAGAACGGGGGTCATGGGGCCTGCAGTGCTGTGTTCACTGGGACCGAGACTGCCCCTCTGTGGTCTGTGGGCAAGACCTGGATTTGACCCCTGCGCGCACGGATTGCCCGTCTGCTGTCGGGGGCGTTCAGGGTAGAACAGGCTTCCCGCCAGGGATGCCGCCGGGGGGCAGCAGGTCCCAGATGCCTGCATGGGGCTGGCTTAAAGGGAGCACATGCTCCCCAGGGCAGGGTAACAGGACTGCTGAGCCTGGGGGAAGCCAGCCAGCGCAAAGGGGCACGCTGGGCCCCCACGCCCCAAGCTTTCGGAGAGGGCCTGGGTAATAAGGAGCAGGCACACTGAGGGGAGTGGGCTGCCACAAAGCTTCCCTCAAGCCAGGGATTTCTGCAGACCCCTGTGAGGTGTGCGGAGCTGCCTGCCACGGCCCTGCCTCCTGCATTCTCATCCCTGTATTCCAGCCACGGCCTGGCCGCCGCCAGCCCAGTAACCCCCTCACGTCACGGGAGCCCTGCTTTGATTCCCACCAAGTCTGAGAGGATTTTTCCTCTCCCCTGACTTTGTTCTGCCGACTGTCAAAGTATGTCCAGCTCATAGCTGTACCCCTGTACCTCGCCCGCCCCTTGCAAAGGTGAGGGGTGAGCACCGCTTCCCCCCACTCCCACCATAGTGGGAGTGTTCAGACAGGAGGAGCGTCCCCTGGTTCTGTCCAGCCCACCCTCTTCCCCTGGGCCAGACGCACCATCCTGCTGACACCCTTCTGTCTCCTTGCAGACGACGATGCCTTTGAGCCAGCAGAGGCCAGGCCGCCCACCCCAGGGGATGGTAGCGGTGAAGGTGCATCCCCCCGGCGCCTGGAGCACCCTCTGCCCGCCGCAGGGGCCTCTCTGGCCGACCTGGAAGACTCAGCCGACAGCAGCAGTGCCCTGCTTGTACCCCCTGACCCTGGCCAGAGTGGGAGCACCGCGGCCACAGAGGTGCTGCCGGGGGGCGGCTGCCACAGCCGCAGTTCCCTCAGTACCGTGGTGTAGAGGACGGCCCGGCCCACGGCCCTGACGGGCAGAGAGTACCTTTTTGCTGTCTTGCTGTCAAGAAGACCTTGATCCCCACGGGAGACTTACAGGGCCCTTGAGTGAGCCTGGACCCGGCTGCACGGCCACACACCCACCGATGGCGTGCGTGTGCACGCACACAGACTGCACTGGCCTCCCGAGGGAGCAGACACCTGCACCGGGTCTCCTGGAGGGCTCCAGAAACATGCATAGCTGTCGGGCCCTGTCTGTTTCTTTTCAAATGGCAGAAGAAAGGCGAAGTTCGTTCAGACCACACGTTTCAGAAGCAGGGAACAAAGAGGGCACTGTGGGCAGGGGCAGGGGCCAAACCACACCTGGCTTTGGTGGGCTTGCTGGCTGCAGCATGCCGTCCAGAGGAGCCTGCCAAACGGCCACCGAGCCCCAGCTGCCAGGAGGCGGGAGGGGCGCTTCCAGGCACTGCTGTGTTTGTGGACTGTCTGTTGTCCGGGCACTTGGTCTGCCTCAGGGTAGACGGCCTTGGAGGTTACACAGTGACTGCTCTGAGGATCCCCCCCACCCCAGCTGTGAACATCAAGGGTGACCCTGCCCCGGGCTGGGGGCTGTCCTGGACCGCTGGTGCCCGAGGCCCTGAGAAGGGGGTCATGGAAGGAGGTTGAACTCTCCACTGCGAATCCCAGTTCTGTGCCAGGAGGCCCTGGCCCCACCCTGTCATTTTTCTCCCCAGCATTGCTGTGCATGGCTCCCCCAAGAGGCAGCCCTGGAGTTGGGCCAAGACCCTTAGCCAGGCATGAGTGTTCTGGCCCTGGATCCTCTGTTGGGGGTTGGGGGCTAAGCCGGCTCCTGTCTGCTACCCTCTGGAGCCCCCAGTCCTATTGAATTTGCCCCTGGGCCTGGCCTGCCCCTCACCCCATTTGTTTGTGCCATAAGGGGTTCTTTCTTTGTGGGGAGGGGTGGCTGAAATGAAAGCCCCGGGCTGTGTCCATCTCCTGAAAGTCCACTTGCACACTATCACCACTGGGGCCGAGTGCCCAGTGGCCACATGCCACCTTCCCGTGCTCCTCAGCAGCTTGGGGTGCGGGGTACCCTGCCCAGGGGCCTTTGGACGAAGCGACCCTATTGCCTGCTCCTGGGCAGTGGTCTCGTCTCCTGACACGGGGCTTTTAGCATTTCTGAGGTTTGGAGATTAAGCGGGTTCTGTGCGATTTTTAGCACATCCATATCTTTTCTACGTTGAATGTCTGGATCTTTTCCTTTTGTGTGTGCGTATCTGTGTGTGTGTGTACATATGTGTCCAAGTTTTGCAGGTGGTGGCGGTACACCGGAACTCGGGCATGAGGCCCCAGTTTCCCAGGCCAGCCGTGGCCTCGGGGCTGGCACTGAGGCACAGCCAGGTCTGCACCTCCACCCCTGAGGTGGAGGCCGAGAGCATGGAGCCCTGCTCCTGGTCCCCCGTGGAGCCTTTCCAGACCAGCATGCACTGACCGGAGGGTTGACTAGAATTGGGTGCTTCTGTGGGGCTTTGTGGTGACAGACCTCGTTGGCACGTTCTCACACTCTCCCATTGGAAACCCATTGTGTTCTTCCAGTATGGAATGCGATTTTTGAGTTGCCCTACAGAACTGTCATCCCCTGAGCCCGCCAGAGGTGTAAATTCTGAACAGCATGTCCAGGATCACAGGATCCAGAGTGCTGGAGGCAGGCCTCAGGCAGGTGGGCTGCGTGCCACACAGGCCTGAGCTCCCCTTGCCAAAGGACTGCTACTTCGAGAAAGGCCTCCTGGGCCCATGTGGCCCACGCCGGCGGCTGAAGACAGCAGGAAGCGTATTGGGCCGCCAGTGTGCTGGGCTCCGGGCAGCTGAGGGCTAGAGAGCAATCACGGGTCTTACTGGTGCCAGGTGAGTGTCCTGAGCGTGTCTGCTTTGGAGTGACCACCACAGCGGAGCACAGAGGGGCCTGACCTCTACAGCTGAGAGGCCTTCACAGCTCCCATGTCTCTGGCCCCACATCTCAGAACCATGTGTAGAGGGCAGGACGGTTGGCACAAGGGGCATGGGACTGGGGAACTCCCTCTGGAGACCGAAGGACTGCTGGAGCCAATTAGGCACGCGGGAGGCATCGAGGAGAGAGGGACCTGAGACGCTGGGCCTGCTTCTGGACCGGCCCGGGCTCTGTCCCGGCACCAGGGTGCTCAGCCCACCGGTGTCCATGGGCTGGGCAGAAGGCCCGCGAGCAGTACTGCTCCAGACCCCTGCCCGCTGTGTCTGCAGGAGTTGGTGCCCGGGAGCTGACCTCTGCTGGACAGCGGTTCTGAGGGGAACAAGGTGGGGAGCTGGGGTCTGCCTGGCTGGCCTTGGCCTCCTGTCCAGTTGCCACCCTATGTAAGATCTGACTGCTCTACGGCCCAATGAAGAATCCCGAGGCCAGCCCTAACAGACTCTCGTGCTCCTGGGAGAGACTGGGCCCCCAGAGGTACAGGCCAAGCTCTTGGGAGGGGCCTCCTCCCCCCGGGGGCCTGACTTACCTGGTGGAGGAAGGAGTCGATACTGTACATTGTCTCGATGCCTGTTTTTTGTTTTTCTTTCACTAAGGGTTTTTAGTTTGGGGTTACTTTTGGTTGGGTTGGCACTAATCCTTTTCTTAAGATGCTGTGAGAACCATTTCGTCCAAATGCCAAATAAATTTGTGTTCTGGAAGAGGCGTGGTCAGTCCTTGGTGCGACCCAAGTGGGGACAGGAGGCTCCAGCCAAGTCAGGGCTGCGAGACGCAGTGGTGGGGATGGGTGGATGGAGGGGTCGGAGCATCTGTGCAAGCCAGGCCAGGCGCAAGGCTCCAAGATGCCCCTGTTCCTTCTGTTCTCTCACCATGGCCCTCTCAGTAATTTCCCAGTTTGTGATAGAACAAAGGGGTGCCCAGGGGACTCAACCTCTAACCCAGCATCGTGGCAGTTGGCTCCAGACCAGGCATTGGGGGCCCAGGGACTGGATGGGTGAGGGGCCAGGGTTAGGAAAGGAACAGGGAGTCCCTTGGTTGGGATAGGAGTTTTGAGGACAGGTCCCTCATTCCTGAACACACCTGCTGGGGTGGTGAGGGGTCCTGAGTGCCATCAGCATTGCTGACAGTGCCCCTTCCCCAAAGAAAAGAGCCTGGCCCTCTGGAGGTTGGAAAGAGGTATCACCCCACCTCACCGCCCTCCCTTCACCACACTGGCCCAGTCGTGCTCACATCCACAGGCACACACAAGCCCAGATACAGAGCTCTTCCCAAACTATCACCTTCCTGGTTACACCCAGGGACAGAGAAATCAGCCCCACTTTCCAGGAGAGCAAACTGAGGGAACTGAGGCTCAGGCCACGGTCTGGGGTGAGGGCCTCAGGAGCTGCTGCAGAAGCCTGAAGTCCCCACCTAGGGGGTGGAGGAAGAGTGGGAGAGCTGAGGCTTCCCAGATGGTGGGATGATCCCCCAAAGGAAGGCTTGCCCCAGGTGTGCAGGGGGGAACACCTATACAAGAGAGTCTATGGTCTTTTTTTTTTTTTTTTTTTAAGATTATTTGAGAGAGCGAGAATGAGAGAGAGAGAGTACATGAGAGGGGGGTGGGTGATAGGGAGAAGCAGGCTCCTCGCCGAGCAGGGAGCCTGATGCGGGACTCGATCCAGGGACTCCAGGATCATGACCTGAGCCTAAGGCAGTAGCTTAACCAACTGAGCCACCCAGGAGCCCAAGAGAGGCTATGGTCTTGGGGCAGGGAGTGGTACCAGGCCCACAAAAGGGAAGGACACCCTCCCACCCCAGCCTCAAAAGCCAAGAGCACTGGGATTCAAGGTGCCCTCCCCTTTGATCTTCTGTCCTTGCCTGGTGGCCTTGGCATGTCACTCCTGGCCCCCAGCCTCCATTTCCTCATCTTTAAATGGGCATCGTAGCACCACCCCCAGGAATTGAGAGAATCCACTTAAAGTGCTTTGCTCCAGTGAGTGCCAGCGATTGTTGCTGGCACGCAGCCACAGCCCTGGCATCGGGGCCTGTGCCTGGTGATCTCAGACCTCTGTCTTCCCTGCCTGTGGCCCGGCCTGGACACCACCCCTCAGAGCCTCTCTGCAGGGGCCGGCCAGGGAGCCCACAAGACTTAGCCATGCCCCTAGCCGGCCCCGCTAACAAACAGCCACCTTGCCTGCCCATTGCCTCTGGCACTTTCCAGCCCTCTGGAGTCAGTGGCTGCAGCAGCAGGGCCCCGGGCTTTGCACTCGCCTTCCTCACCGGGCCACTGGCGGTGTGCGGGGACACAGAGGGCGAGCACCTGGACCCTGCCATCCGTTCTGGAATCTACGCTCCCTCGTAGCTCCCCCTTTTCCTGTTAAACCCTGCCACTGCGGGGTTTCCTTGGGGAATGAGATGTTGGGGTCTGGGACAGAAGAGCAGGGTCTGTGCTAGCCTCCTCTGGCCTAAGGCCTGCGCCCCCATTCTTGGACCCTGGCTGGGCTGGAGCTCGGAGAGGACCCAGATGACTGTGCCTCATCTCAGGCCCCTGTCCGCTGTCCGAAGGCACCCAGTGCTAAGACTCCCAGGACCCGAAGTGTGGTGAGGACAGAGTGTCGTGTGAGGCTGTGGGAGATGTCTTTGTCCTGGGACCACTAGACAGTCTGGTGCTAGCATGACCCAAGAACAGTGTGCATGCTGAGCTGCTGTGGTCTCTGCAGGTTTCTGTCTGGGGTCCTGGGTCACAGTGGCTGGCTGGGCACCAGGCGGCATGCGCGTGACCGTCCCCCTGCATGAGCGTCCGGGTCTGCTGCTGGTGTGACCTCCAGTCCTGCCACATGTGCCGAGCTGTTCGTATCGCTGGGGCCTGCAAGCCGGTCAATGTGGCCAGCCCATGTGTGAGCAGGTGGTACCAGTGCCCAGCGTGGGACCAGCTTGGGACCCTTGTGCCAGGAGACCGTCCTACCCCCGTTCCCTGCGGGGCAGGCTACCTGCAGGCGACTGTCAGAATATAGCCCAGCCCAGGTGGCGCCTCCCTGTGTGAGAGTGTTGCAAACATTGTGGTCTGGCCAGGTCAGGGTATGTGCGGCAGTTGTGACCTGTCTAGGTGTGCGGTGGGGGGGGAGGGGCGGAGGGCTGAGCTTCTTGAGGCTGGGAAATTCTCTGTATGTGTGGGAAGGAGCACCGCCTTCCTCTGTGTACCCCCAAGTTGCCTCCCTGATCCCCCCACAGATCTCTGGCTTTGTTCCCTCAGGCCCCACCCACTGGATGGAGATGGCCTTTGCTTGTGGGGGCCCAGCCCAGTCCCCCATCAACATTGACCTTCACCTAGTCTAGCAGGACCCCACCCTGGGACCTTTCATCTTCCAAGGCTACAACTCAGCACCTCCAGGCCCATGGATCCTGGAAAATGATGGCCATACAGGTCAGTACCCTGGGACTAGGACACCCCCCAGACAGGAGCAGGAACCCACCTGGGAGTGGGAACTACCCACCCCTCCCCCCACACACACACAGGAATCAAAACCTCCACAGTCAGCACAGGAACATCCACACATGTTGGTAAAGACACCCCCAACAGGGGTCATGCACCCCCGTATACAGGTGTCAGGATCTCCCTAACAATAGCAATCAGCCATTGCCCCTAGGACCAGAAGTCAGAGCCCCGTCCCCCCTCCCCGCCCAGCATCAGGATGCCTCAGAAGTCATCACAACCCCCCAATATCACACATAGCTGTGGTGAGTCAAAACTCAAGTCACAGGGGGGCCACTCTCTCCCCCGTCCTTGCAGGGGAGGTTATTAACCCTGCAGTCTGCTGACCCGCAGAGGGGCCTGGACACCAAATGAGGTCCTGATTCCATGGAAGCCCAGCCAGGGAGCAGATGGGCCTGAAGGGGACCTGTGCTGGCACCCTGGGCCCTAATAGCACAAGGGTGGGCAGGTGGGGGGAAAGAGACAGTCACGCGCTCCCCTACCCTCAGTGCTGCTCTGCATGGACACTGGCCCGCAGAGCCGTCTGGGGATTCGGGGCGCCGGGCTGCCCCTGCCTGCCTACCGCGCCCTGCAGCTGCACTTCCACTGGGGGGGCCCTGGGCGAGGAGGCGAGGAGCACAGCCTGGATGGGCAGTGCCGCCCCCTGGAGCTGGGCTTGGGCATGGGGTAGGGTGGTGGGAGTGCCCCGTGGGAGGGGCAGCTGGTACCTCTCACGATCTGTGCCTCTCCAGATGCACGTGCTCCACATGAGCACGAGGTACCAGAGCCTGCGGGAGGCGTGAAGTCACCCTGATGGGCTGGCCTTGCTGGCGGTGCTGTTGGTGGTGAGGGAGGGTCATGTGACTCCCGGCAGTGAGGGAGGGACAGAGGAGCTCTGTGACTCCTTGTCCTTCCCAGAAAGAGGTCTGCAAAGCAGGGCAGCGTGGGCCTGTCCATGGAGTCTTGGTGGAGCTGTTGGGGGAGTGCATAGGGTTTGTAGGATTTAAAGCGTTCTGTGGGAGGATGGGGGCCAGCCAGAGGTCCTGGAGCTGCGGGGTCAGTGGGGGGTGACCTTCCCCCCAGCAGATGTCCCAGCTGACCCCTACTGGGAGCCTACCCTCTTGCCTCTTACAGTCTCCCCTAGATCCCCTCAGAGTTCCCCCTTTGGAGACCCGTCCACTCAGAGCCCCTCTCACTTGGAGTCTCCTCCCCAAGAGCAAGACACTGACAAGGCCAACTTCTCTGCCCTTGTGTCAGCCCAGAAGAACGTGTCCCAGTGTGGTGAGGAGCCACGGGGTTGCAGCCGGGGCTGGGGGTGCTGGAGGCTGGGGCCGGCTGGGCACAGGGACGCCCGTTCCAGTCCCGCCTCCCCTTCCCCGCCCAGGGGTCTCGGTGAATCCGGCATCCGCCTTCCCGAGGGCCTCGCTGCTACAGGATGCCTCCGGCCTCTCCCGCTACCACCGCTACTCAGGGTCGCTGACCACGCCCGGCTGCCAGCCTGCGGATGTCTGGATGGTCTTAGAGGACAGGGTACCCATCTGGCGCGCGCAGGTGGGCCCACCACCCCTTCCCTGGGCGATGCGGCCCTCCCCCTCCCTCCCTCCCTCCTGCAGCTGAGGGCAGCCCACGTCTTGACCTGTCTCTGCCCCGAACCCTCACATGGCCCAGTTCCAGACTGTGCCCCAGGCCAGGCCCCCTGGCTCAAACCCTGCACCGCTCAGGGAGAATTTCCGCCCACAGCAGCCTCTCCAGGGGTGCAGGGTGTTGGCCTCTCCCAGCACCTCCATCAGCAAGGCAGCCTCGGCCCCCGCCCCACCCCTAGCCAGTGTGCACCGGGCTCTGCTGGGCCTGGGGCTCAGCTTGTGGCTCTGGCAGAGCCCCTAGGAGCCAGAGTCGACACCTTCCCGCAATAAACGATGCACAGAGTGACCTTGCCCTCAGGTATCTTGTGGGGGTGGGGTGGGAGCGCACTGCCTCTCCCCCTGCCCTAACCCCACTGAGGCCTCCGTGTGCCTTACAACGGGGAGACCCCTGAGCGGCCCTCCCTTACCCCATCACAGCCAGTCCCAGACCCCCACCCAGAACACCCAGACTTCCTCAGATTCCCCTGAGAAGGAGAAGGTGCCCCCATTTCCAAGGAGAAAAACTAGCAGGTCGTAGAAACACCACCTGCTAAAGTCTAAGACTACACATTTTATTTTAAAAAACAAGCTGGCTGACTGACCCCAGGCCACTGTATGGGTTAAATGGTGACTTCAGCGGACATTTCCCTGCGGCCAGGAGGTGAGAAGCTACTGGCTCCGGGCTCTGCTGCAGGCTGTGCTAGGTGAGTGGGTCCTGGTGTCAAGGACAGCTAGCAAAACTGCGCCCAGGTGACACTGGGAAGTTCGGCTGTGCAGCCTGAGCGTAGGGTGACACTTTCTGGAGAGCCTGTGGGAGGCTAACTGAAGGGTTAAGTGTCCTTGGCGTCACCGTCCACAGCGAAGCTCAGACCAGATGCCACTGTGTGCAGGCAAAGTTGTCCAGTGAGAGGCTGGGTCTGTCAGTAGAGTGAGGCTGGCCAGGGCCAAGCTGCCGTCCAGTTGAAGCCCCGTGGACTGCGGTTGTGTATCCCCGCGGCATTGCCCTGAGTGAGGCTGTGTCCAGATGACGATGTCCCAGCCACCCATGTGTCCCTGAAGTCTGGTGGGTAATGTGTGGGTCACACACTATCTCAGTGCTCGGAGGCCCTGCCTCCTGGCCAAGGCCCCTAAGAAAAACGAACAAAAACCACCGAACAGGAAAAACCAACACTCTCCCCTGAGACAGACCTTTGGGCTCGGCCCGAGGCTGTCCCCGGCGCTGCTACACCCCTGAGCCAGACCCTGCTGCAGCTCTGAGGCCAAAAGGGGCTCCACCCCTCCGCCTGCCCAGACTCAGTCTCCGGCCTTGATCCCCCGCTGCGCTTAGCCATCTGCACTCCCCAGACGTGATCCCCAGGAGTCCCCAGCCTGTGCGCGGCCCGACGTCCAACCCCAAAGCCCGAACGCTAGCAGGCGGTGCCTGAGGCCCCTTCTCCATCCACGGGGGGGTTGGGTCTGTCCACACAAATACATTGCCCGAGGGCGCTTCCAGCGCCCGTCCCGGCAACCCTCGGGGGGCTGCCCTCAATCCCCGCCACCCTGCGGGGCCCCGGGCGGCACCGGCGTCTTCTTGAAGTTCTTCTGGCCCGGGCCCTGTTCGCGCCACCGTCCGCAGGGCCGTCCGGGGCGTCGTCGGCGGGCCTCGCGACCGCGGCCAGGGCGTTCATGGTGCCGAGTGCCCGCAGCAGGGCCGGGCCGCGGGGCGCGGCGCGGGGGGCCGCGCGGGGCTCCCGGCCGGCGGGCGGGGGCGGCGGCGGCGGCAGCAGCTCGCGCAGGGCGTCCAGCTCCGCTCGCAGCTCCGCGCGCAGCGCCTCCAGCCCCGCGCCCAGCTCGGCGCGCACAGCCGCCAGGCCCTCCTGCAGCCGCCGCTCGCTCACCTCCAGGACGCCCGCCGGGTAGGTGGCCCCGCCGCGCGGCTCCCCGCACACGGAGCACACGGAGCCGCTGCTGCGCGCGGCCGCTCGCTCCCCGGCCCCCGGCGCCCGGGCCTCCCCCGCCGCGGCCCCCGCGCGCTCCACCAGCCGCAGCAGCCGAGGCGCGTCGGCCAGCGCCGCCGCCGCCGCCGCCGCCCGGAGCTGGACCCGCAGGCGAGCCAGGCGTCCCGGGGCGCGGGCTTCTTCAGGGCCCGGCCCTTTGGGCTGCGGCCCGGGGTCCCGCCGGCGGCCAACGGCCCGTCGCAGCGCCTCGCTCGCGCCGTACGCACTGCGCGCCTGCACCCACGGGCGCCCGCGGGCCGCCGCCATCCGCGCTGCCACCGCCGCCGCCACCGGAGCCGGGCCTGGTCGGGAGCCCCAGCCCGCAGCCTAGCGACCGCTGGGGCCCCGGCGACGCTCCGTGGAGATGGCCCCCGGGACGGCTGTGGGAACGACCGAGGCCTCGGGAGATCTGGCCTGGGGCCCGGGAACTCCGGGAGGGCGGGGGTGGGGGGGGCGGGTGGATGGAGCCCCAGGGGACCCCGGCGGGGCAATGCAGGCAGGCTTGAGTGTGCTGGACCTGCTCTAGGGGACTGCGCTGTCGTTGGCGGGTTGAACAGCTTGGACTGGCTTCTGGGCAGGGGGTGACAGGACATGGAATGAAGGCTGCAGAAGCCTGGGCGCCCAGACCAGTCAGGAAACAGGCTTGCACCCTGTACTCCAAACTGCTGTCCCCATCACAGTCAGGGGAAGGCAGGTGTGCTTCTGGACCCGCCAGTCCCCAGTCCTCCTCACCCGCTAGGGCCCCCACTTCCATACCATAGTCCAGGTCGCTATTATCCCCGCCCCCACCCCTACAGCTGCAGGAATCTGTCCTCCTCCTGGGCGCCCCCATTCAAGCTCTTCAGGGGTCTGGGTGGCTCTCTGCTGTGCCCCAGTCCTCAGCCACTGGATGTCCCAGCCCACCCTACACTGCGTTCTGGACATGTCTTCTTTTACCCAACAACCTCAGCCCCTCTGAGCCTTTGCTCAGGCGGTTTCTCCTGCTGGGAACGCCCCCCTCCCCCCCCCCCATTTGCCTGGTGGCTCCCATTCATCCCTCCTCTGCAGGACAGCCTTCCTTAGCCACCCCAGCCCCCAGCAGGTGACTCAGGCTCCTCGCCCCCGTGTTTCAATGGCTCTGTTTTCTGTCCACCTGGATCCACAGTAGGGGTCCTGAGCACCGGAGGACTGGGTCACTCAGTTTTCAGAGGTCCTAAACATGCGGGATGTTGGAGGCAGGAGTAGATGAGTGAATGAGTCTGGGGCTGAGGGTCCTGAGTAGTGCAGGGCCTCTACCACCCACCCTGGTCAGCCCGTGCACCTCCTCAGCCTGGCATTCAAGATCCTCGTAGTCATCCTTGCTGGCTTTCCTGTCCCTGACACCTTTCCCACTTGTGCGGGTTGTCCTCACCACTGGACTCCATCCTTTTTCACCCCGGTGCCTTCACCCATACAACTGCCTGTGGCCATCACAGGGTCATGGGCAGTGCACTGTGGGCAGCATCCCTCTGCCCAGCATGCTGTTCTCACCGGACCCTAGGGCCTAGTTAGGACTCTGGGTGCCCTGGGGGCCTCCCCAGCAAATTGTGGGGAGGGAGGGTCTGGTGTGAATCCAGGCTGGGCTGGGAGGGGATGGCAAGGTAGCCACAGGGACCTGTGTCCCTTGAGCGCACAGGGGCCTAGCCACTATGTAGCTCTGTGCCCGTGTGTGTGTGTGATTGAGGGTGCTGCCAACCCTGTTCTTTGGCAGCCCTGGACCCAGGCCACCATGAAGACTTCTGGATCCCCTCCATTCATTCATTCATTCATTCATTCATTCATTCATTCATTCATTGTAGCCTCTCTGGAAGGTGCAAGGGGAGGTGAGAATTTGGCACTCTGTCAAACCCCACAGAGCCCCCCATTCCTGCTGAGTCACCTGACCCCCTGGGATATCCAGTGTCTGGTTCTGCTGGTCCCCAGGGCCTCGTTAACCATACTCCTGCCCCCCCACCCCTCAGTAATTAAAATATTGCAGACAAAAATGCCCTGGATTCCTTCCCCAGGCCTGCTGGAGTCAGGTTGTGTGACCCAGGGGCTCTGCCTCCTCTGAGCCTCACCTGTGAAGTGAAGGAGGCCCCTAACATCTGTGGTGGGGGCACAGCAAGGAGGCTGGGAAAGGCTGGGGAGGGGGGCGGGGGGGGGTGATGGTGGACAGACTCCAGATCTGTGATGTGGTATGAGAGCCAGGAAGGGTGGGGCTGGGCTGCCAGGGCAGAGAGGGGCCTCGAAGTTTTCTGACTATTGAGGCTGCTGGAGGGATGTGGTAGGAACAGAGCCTTTGCGGTGAAGAGCTGACGATCCTGCAGGTGCTGCAGATATGAGGTCATGGCTGGTGGCAGAGAGTCCCAAAGTCATGGGCAGACAGATTACCCAGGAGCGAGTGCAGAGTGGGAAGAGAGGCCCCGGGGACCCCGACCAGCCCAGAGGGGGGCTGCAGAGGCGTTGGTGAGGGGTGAACAGGCAGCTGTGGTCAACATGACCCTGAGCCCCTGAGGTCAAGGGCAGCGATAGTCAAGAAATAGGTTGCGGTGACTGTAGCCTGAGCCTCACAGGTGGGGGGGCCAGCAGAAGCTGAGGACTGGAGGTGAGAGGATAGGTTGGGGAGCCCTTGCCTAGGCTCGTTGGTCAGAACAGAGGTAGCTTCGGAAGGAATGGGACAAGAAGCAGGAACAGAGCTACTGACCGGGCCAGGGGGACTGGCACACAGGCCTGCTTTCTGGTTCTTCTGCTTTCTAGAATATCCTCATAGGCCAGCCTGCCTGGCCCCCTGCACAGAGGAACTGAGTGGGGCCCAGTGCAGGGCCTAGCTCCTTCCCCACTCCGGCCCCCTCTGTGTGCTCAGGGCCAGGGCCTGGTCTGCTGGGGGTGGGGAGGCCGGCTCTCACAGCTGCGGGAGCTGTCCCCGTCTGGGCTCTGTGCATTCAGGTGGGCCCCTCTGCACAGGCAGGGTTGGGCGATCAGCGGGCTTGGCCACTGATTAACCCAGAGCCTGGGAGGAGGGAAAACCCTGGGCTCTGCCTCTTCCTGGAGAAGGGGGGCAGCCTCCGCGTCACTGAATTGCCTCACCTTTGCTCTCTGTTGCCGTGAAACCCTGGCGGCCCCCCAGAGAGGAGGTCTTATTTTCCAAAGCCGAGGGCGGTGGGAGCCAGGGAAGAGTTCAGTCGGCAGGGCCAGGCGGGCTTTGTATGTCGGAGGGGCCCTGGTGGCCTCGGAGGGGGCAGGGGAGCCTCCCAGTCATCACAGGAGTGTCTGGAAATGCAGATGCCCAGGTCACCCCCTCCGCCAACCCCACGAGGTAGAACTGAATGTGAGCGTTCAGGGCACGGTGGTCTTTGTCTTCTTCCGCAACTGTCTGCACACCAAGTTCTGGCCCAGCCTGGTTCTCAGTGAAGGGGGGCACAAGGCGGGGAGACCCTCCCGGGTTGGCTCTGAGGGTCTGGGGAGGGCGACCCCCAGGGGAAGCGGGAAGTATGGTCTGCCGAGCCCCCAGCCACCCTGGGAGGAGAAGGGGGCTAGCCTTGGAGCTGGGCCTGGAGTGGGCTGCCCCTTGCCTTTCTGGTCACAGACCCCGGCCCTCAGCACGGACTCTAGAGCATGGATGCCCACCCAGTCTCTAGCCAGCTGTGCCACTTGCTTGCTGTGGGAGCCAGACTGACTAGGCCCCTGGCTTGGCTGGGGCCTGGGCCTTGGCCCCAGGGCTCTTAGGAAAGGAAGGCTGTGGTACCTTTGGGGCCCCGAAGTGCAGGCCACGTAGTGGAGCGTCAGTAGACTAAGCGGGCAGCTCGGGCTTGGGTCATGGCTCAAGGCACCACTCTGGGCTAGTTCATGCTGCCTCACGGAGCTCTGGCGGCCCTGTTGCCTTGTTTCGGTGTTCCCAGCTGTCAGAGCCCAGGACCAGTCTTTGCTGGCCAAGAGATGGTGAGGGTGGCAGTGGTGACAGATGCTGGGAGGTGGGCGGGGGCCATGGGAGGCCTGTGGCCTGAAGGGCAGGTCTGAGCTGCAGGTGGCTCCTCATTTAAAGAAGGGGCGAGAGGGTCCGGGGCTTCCTGTGGGGACTGGACTTGGGCACACTCTGCCCCTGAACACCCCTTGGCTACGAGGCCCTGGAGCTGCTCCCCGGTCTCCTGGTGGCTCTGGCTACCCAGGCATTCCCTAGGAACTGTCCTGGGGCAAGGGGCTCAGCAGGAGACAATTCATTACCTAGTAAGGACCTTGCCTGACTTCAGTAATGAGCTCATTACCTGATAATGACCTTGTTTGCCTCATCCTGGTGTCAGCAGCCCTAGAACGTCTGGCCTGGGGTGGTTCTGACCAGTCCTGACCGTGGCCTTCAGCCTCCCCACCCGCCCCAGATGGTGCATCAGGCCCGCCAGGATCTGTGTGCCCTGCAGGCCCAGCCTGGGCTCCCAGTGGGACCATTCTGGGTTCCTGACCACCCCCCAGCTGCACAACCTGGGCAAGTGAACCCTTTAACCTCTGTTCCTCACTCCCTCACCCACAGGTGGGGCAAGTGGGTTTGCGTGGAACAGAGGGAGGAGGGCCGCCTCTGAGGGACACTCTCTGACCACACAGGGCTCCTCAGAGGCTCCCCTTCTACAAGCTGGGGGAGGGGGTCGCCACGTCAGGACCATCCACACAACCACTGGTCCCTGGCATGGCCCCTCATCTCCTCACTCCCAGTATAGGGGAGTATGGGGAGATCTGAGGGCTGGGTCAGCCTGCCCCATCAGGGTCCCCTCACCTCCCCTGTGGCCAGAGGGCATTTCCCTGTCCTCAACCCTCTTCTCTTAGCAGCACTAACACAGCTGGCTATGGTCTCCTACTCACACCCTCCTGGTGACCCCAGACCCTGGCAGACACCTCTCACCCCCATGCCATCCCCCTGGATCCCCCCATGCCCCCACCTGCCTCACTTCTCCAGGCCTTGGGTTTCGCCCTTTTCTTCTCAGTGGGAGCCTGATCAACCTAATTCTTTTTTTTTTTTTTAAGATTTTATTTATTTGAGAGAGAGAATGAGATAGAGAGAGCATGAGAGGAGGGAGGGTCAGAGGGAGAAGCAGACTCCCTGCTGAGCAGGGAGCCCGATGCGGGACTCGATCCCGGGACTCCAGGATCATGACCCGAGCCTAAGGCAGTCACCTAACCAACTGAGCCACCCAGGAACCCCAACCCAATTCTGATTAAGACCCACCTCTGCCCAACATCCTCTGCGAACTGCCACCTCACTCCTGCAAGAGGCCGGGATCCTGCGTGCCCCTGGGGTTTGGACCTGCCCCCTCAGTGACCCGCTTCCTCTTGTTCCCCAGGCCAGCACCTACCCACCCCCCACCCCGAGCCTGTGCACATCCTGCTCCCTCTGTCTCAGGTCACAGTTTACATGGCCTCCTAGAAAGGCCTGCCCTGACCTGGGGGCCCTTCCCCATGCTGCCCCTGCATCTGCCTACCTGGCATTCACCAAACTTTGCATTTCCTCCTGGAATGTGGGGTCTCTGGTCTCTGTCCTTGTTTGGGTTTGACTTCCAAAAGGGCAGGGACACCCCGGCATCCTCAAGGTCCAGAAACTTGTGCCTGGCACACAGTAGGCATGGCCTAAATCCGCTCTCCGTGAAGGAAGGTGTCTGCACTGGGCTTGGCATTGAGTAAGCACTCAGTGTTGGCTTTATTTCCAAGCCTGCAGGGCGGGGGTGATCGTGGAAGGCCCAGCTTGCAGGGCTGGCTGTGTCTCTAGTGTCCCCTGCCTGGGCAGGGTCCTCGCTCAGCCCAATCCTAGGGTTTCCCCACCGCACCTGGAGTTGGTCGTGGCCAGGCTCTCTGCCCTCACCCTCGACGTGCCCCAATGGGGTGGGGTGGCAGGGGAGGGCATGAAGAGTGTACAAGTGGGGGAGGTTGGTGTCAGGGAGGCCTGGGCTGCATAGGGGGATGAAGTTGGGGGTGATATTCATGCAGGGAGGGGGTGTCAGGACTGGGGGGATGGACTGGGGCCAGTACGGGAGGGCGCATGTCACAGGAGGGGAGCCCTAACCACTCCCCACCCACCCCACTGAGCCCCCTCGAGGCCTTTCATGAGTCTGGCATGAGAGATGGAGACAAGGGAGTGTGAGTGTAGACTGCTTTCCAGGATTTGAACCACGTCATGTCAGACATCTATGTACACCCTTGTAACTAACACCCACATCAAGATCTTTCCCCTACACCTTCCTGTCTCAAAATTTAGTTCGAAGGAGATCAGTTTTCTCTGTATTATATGTTTAATGTCATGTATGATAACACACAAGATAGCACGTAACATGCGTGTCTGCTAAAAGCATCCCAGCAGAACAACTGTGAGTCAGCGACCCAACCCAGGAATTGCTCCAGTACCAAATGAGTCCTCTCCTTCTCTCCAAAGGCACCTGCTATGCTGAATTGTGTGTTTCCCTGACTTTTATATATCTTGTCATGTATGTAAGTATCTCTACACAGTGTGTCATTTGGTTTCGCTTGTCTTTGCCGTAACAATGGCATTAGGCCGTGTGTGCGCTTGTGGGTCTTGCCTTCTCCACCTAAGGTTACTTCTGAGATTCATCAGGTTGCTGGGGTGGAGCTGGTGTTCGTTCTTTTTTACTGCTGTATAATATTGCAGTTGATTTGTGCATGCTCCTGTCAATGGATATTTGAATCATTCTTGTTTTTTGCTATTACTAATTGTGCTTCTATTCACATTTTTGTACCTGTACCCTGGGACCCATAGGCAAGAATTTCTCAAAGGAATATATTGGGGTGTGGACCTTGTGTAGCACCATGTAAATATTTGAGAGAATGCCAAATTGTTCGTGAATTCCTACCCTCACCAGCAGTATGTGAGGACCTCTGTTGATTCACAAGTATCTAACACATGGTCCTGACAGGATTCTTGTATTTCGCTAATCAAGTGGGTGTTCATTGATATTTCACTGTGCTTTTACTTTGTGTTTCCTTCAATACTGGTGAAGTTGTGCCTCTTTTCAGATGCTTATTCACCATTGATGGTCCCGGCTCTGTGCAATGCTCATTCATGACTTTCGCCCATTTTCCTGTTGAGTTGTTTTGGTTTTCTTTTTTCTTACTGAATTGTAAGTGTCTTATTTAATTCATTTATTTTCTCAAAATATGATTTGCATTTAGTATAGTGCACATATTTTAGATGTACAGGTGGACTTTTATATTCATGTTCACTCATTGTCTTGGTCTGTTCGGGCTGCTATATAACAAAATGCCATAGACTGGGTGGCTTATAAACAACAGAAAAATTTTTTTTAAAGGTTTTTATTTATTTGACAGAGAGATAGAGAGCACAAGTAGGCAGAGTGGCAGTCAGAGGGAGAGAGAGAAGCAGGCTTCCCGCTGAGCAGGGAGCCCGATGTGGGGCTCGATCCCAGGACTCTGGGATCATGACCCGAGCTGAAGGCAGCTGCTTAACCAACTGAGCCACCCAGGCGCCCCCGCAACAGAAATTTTTTTTAAAGATTTCATTTATTTATTTGAGTGAGAGAGAGGGAAAGAGAGAGAGCATGAGAGTGGGGAGGGCCAGAGGGAGAAGCAGACTCCTCGCTGAGCAAGGAGCCTGATATGGGACTCGATCCCAGGACCTGGACATCACGACCCGAGCCAGAGGCAGACACTCAACCAACTGAGCCACCCCGGTGCCCCGAAACAACACAAATTTCTTTCTCACGGTTCTGAGACTGGAAAATTTATGATCAGGGTGCCAGCATGGTCACCTTCCAATAAAGGTATGAGGGACATCCTTAGGGGGCCCTCTCCAGGTGGGAAGGAGTCCTGGGTGCTCACACACAAGGCTGTCCAGCAAGCCGGTGGTTTCTAGACATGTGGCCACGGAGCCTTCTGCCAGGGGAAGTCGGGGCTGCTTCAGGAACAATGAATAGCCTCAGTCCTGCCTCTGGGTGCCACTTGTTGAACATGAAGCTTCTCCTGCTCCTATTTGCTCATGTTCTGCAGTGCACATCCTTCCACCTATGCTCTATAAATGGTGCCTCTTATAGACTGCACTTGGCTTCTCTAGCATTTCTCTCAGGTGCCTGCTGTCATACGTTTGCTGACTTGCTTAACCATGCTGTCATCTCTTGGTTTTTGTGTTGAGTTGGGCTGTGCTCTTCTCTGCCTTCTCTGCACTTAGTTCCCCTTTCCAGTATCTCTTCTGTCTGTTTCCATGGCCCCAGTTGTCACCCTTCAATCCTCCATGAAGGACTGTTTTTATTCTCTGCCCCCATCTAATATACTTACTGGACTTTCTGTAACCACTTTTTATCCCTGTCTCACTCCTTGTTCATATATCGCAATGGCTTCCATTCTCTGTGCTCAAAATTCCATAAGTAACTCATATAGATTATTATTTGAAAGCTGACAAAGCCCATTAAACTTATATGTGTTTCAGTTACTTTATGCTTCAGTTTCTCCATAGAAGTTTCTTGTGTGACAGAGATTCTGCATTTGTTTTTTTTATTTTATTTATTTTATTTTTTTTATTTATTTGACAGAGAGACACAGCGAGAGAGGGAACACAAGCAGGGGGAGTGGGAGAGGGAGAAGCAGGCTCCCCGCAGAGCAGGGAGCCCGACGCGGGACTCGATCCCAGGACCCTGGGATCATGACCTGAGCCGAAGGCAGTCGCTCAACCGACTGAGCCACCCAGGCGCCCGAGATTCTGCATTTGTAATTTCTTTCAGGCCAAGAAACAAGAACTCGAGCCAAAATTCAAATCTGAAGCAAATTATTTCTGAAGACTTTTCCCCCTGGAATAGCAGAAAAGCTCAATCAAGTCAGATGACATTTTGTACTCCCCAAGTGAAGTCTCAGATTTTGGTGACTACCGAGGGTGTCGCTGGAGATTTCCCCTGGTAAGTCATTGTCGTTCATAAGAAAAAGCTTCATTCAGGAGAATGTACTTAAATGTAATGAATTTGGGGGAGACTTTAGTCTGAACTCAAACCTTATTTCATGGGAGCATATTCCTGAAGATTACAGAGTGCATAACTGTAGCAATGATAGCAATAACTTCACACAACCCGCAACCTAATTAATCAAAAGAGAAGCTATACAAGTGAAAAGCCTTACAAATATAGCAAATGTGGAAAACACCTCAGCTGCATCGCATATCTTACTCAAATTCAGAGACATATTGGAACTTCAGAGACATACTGTCTCATAGTGGAGACAAAGCCTACAGTTGCAATGGATGTAGGTATACATTCAGTGATACTGCATATCTTACCTTATTGAACATCAGAGACCCTGTGTATATATATATACTTATGTATGTATTTTGTTACTGAAGTATAATTAACACACAGTGTTATATTGGTTTCAGATGTACAACCTATTGATTTCACAAGTCTACACATTACTCAGTGCTCACCACGATAAATGTGGTTACCATCTTTTTTTAAATTTTATTATGTTATGTTAGTCACCATATAGTAGATCATTAGTTTTTGATGTGGTGATCCATGATCCATTGTTTTCGTATAACACCCAGTGCTCCATGCAGTACGTGCCCTCCTTAATACCCATCACCGGGCTAACCCATCTGCCCACCCCCGTCCCCTCTAAAACCCTGTTTGTTTCTCAGGTCCATAGTCTCTCATGGTTCATCTCTCCCTCCAATTCCCCCCCTCATTTTTCCCTTCCTTCTCCCAGTGTCCTCCATGCTATTCCTTATATTCCACAAATAAGTGAAACCATATGATAACTGACTTTCTCTGCTTGACTTATTTCACTTAGCATAATCTCCTCCAGTCCCATCCATGTTGATGTAAAAGTTGGGTATTCATCTTTTCTGATGGCTGAGTAATATTCCATTGTATATATGGACCACATCTTTATCCATTCATCTGTTGAAGGGCATCTCAGCTCTTTCCACAGTTTGGCTATTGCGAACATTGCTGCTATGAACATTGGGGTGCATATGGCCCTTCCTTTCACTACATCTGTGTCTTTGGGGTAAATACCCAGTAGTGCAATTGCTGGGTCATAAGGTAGCTCTATTTTTAAATTTTTGAGGCACCTCCACGCTGTTTTCCAAAGTAGCTGTACCAACTTGCATTCCCACCAACAGTGTAAGAGGGTTCCCCTTTCTCCACAACCTCTCCAACATTTGTTGTTTCTTTCCCTGCCCATTTTTTCCATTCTAATTCGGTCCACCTTTCCATTCTAAGGTGGTATCTCAACGTGGTTTTGATTTGAATTTCCCTGATGGCTAATGATGATGAACATTTTTTCATGTGTCTGTTAGCCATTTGTATGTCTTCTTCAGAAAAGTGTCTTTTCATATCTTCTGCCCACTTTTTGACTTGATTATTTGTTTTTTGGGTGTTAAGTTTGAGAAGTTCTTTATAGATCTTGGATATCAGCGCTTTGTCTGTAGTGTCATTTGCAAATATCTTCTCCCATTCCGTGGGTTGCCTCTTTGTTTTGTTGACTGTTTCCTTTGCTGTGCAGAAGCTTTTTATCTTGATGAAGTCCCAAAAGTTCATGTTTGCTTTTGTTTCACTAGCCTTTGGAGATGTATCTTTTTTTTTTTTTTTAGATTTTTATTTTATTTTATTTATTTAGGACAGAGAGAGACACAGCGAGAGAGGGAACACAAGCAGAGGGAGAGGGAGAGGGAGAAGCAGGCTTCCAGCGGAGCAGGGAGCCCGATGTGGGGCTCAATCCCAGGACCCTGGGACCACGACCTGAGCCGAAGGCAGATGCTTAACGCCTGAGCCACCCAGGCGCCCCTGGAGATGTATCTTGAAAGAAGTTGCTGTGGCCGATGTCAAAGAAGTTACTGCCTATGTTCTCCTCTAGGATTTTGATGGATTCCTGTCTCACATTGAGGTCTTTCATCCACTTTGAGTTTATCTTTGTGAGTGGTGTTAGAGAATGGTCGAGTTTCATTCTTCTGCATGTGGCTGTCCAATTATCCCAGCACCATTTATTGAAGAGACTCTCTTTTCCATTGCATGTTTTTTCCTGCTTTGTCAAAGATTATTTGACCATAGAGTTGAGGGTCCATATCTGGGTTCTCTATTCTGTTCCATTGGTCTGTATGTCTGTTTTTGTGCCAGTACCATGCTGTCTTGGTGATCACTGCTTTGTAATATAGTTTGAAATCGGGCAACGTGATGCCCCCAGCTTTGTTTTTCTTTTTAAACGTTTCCTTGGTGATTTGGGGTCTTTTCTGATTCCATACAAATTTTAGGATTGTTCGTTCCAGCACTTTGAAAAATGTCATTGGAATTTTGATCAGGATGGCATTGAAGGTATAGATTGCTCTGGGTAGCATAGACATTTTAACAATGTTTATTCTTCCGATCCATGAGCATGGAATATTTTTCCATCTTTTTGTGTCTTCTTCAATTTCTTTCATGAGTGTTTTGTAGTTCCTAGAGTATAGATCCTTTACCTCTTTGGTTAGGTTTATTCCGAGGTATCTTACGGTTTTTGGTGCTATTGTAAATGGAATCGTTTCTCTAATTTCTCTTTCTACAGTTGCATTGTTAGTGTAAAAGAAAGCAACTGATTTCTGTGCATTGATTTTGGATCCTGCCACATTACTGAATTGCTGGATGAGTTCTAGGAATTTGGGGGTGGAGTCTTTTGGGTTTTCCACATAAAGTATCATGTCGTCTGCGAAAAGAGAGAGTTTGACTTCTTCTTTGCCAATTTGAATACCTTTTATTTCTTTTTGTTGTCTGATTGCTGTTGCTAGGACTTCTAGTACTATGTTGAACAATAGTGGCGAGAGTGGGCACCCTTAACGTGTTCCTGACCTTAAGGGAAAGGCTCTCAGTTTTTCCCCATTGAGGATGATATTCTCTGTGGGTTTTTCATAGATGGATTTTATGAACTTGAGGAATGTTCCCTCTATCCCTATACTCTGGAGAGTTTTAATCAGGAAAGGATGTTGTATTTTCTCAAATGCTTTTTCTGCATCAGTTGAGAGGACCATATGGTTCTTCTCCCTCCTCTTATTAATGTGTTCTATCACACTGATTGATTTGCGAATGTTGAACCACCCTTGCATCCTGGGGATAAATCCCACTTGGTTGTGGTGGATGATCCTTTTAATGTATTGTTGGATCCTATTAGCTAGGATTTTGTTGAGGATTTTGGAATCCATATTCATCAGGGATATCGGTCTGAAATTCTGCTTTTTGATGGGGTCTTTGCCTGGTTTGGGGATTAAGGTAATGCTGGCCTCATAGAATGAGTTTGGAAGTTTTCCTTCTATTTCTATTTTTTGAAACAGCTTCAGTAGAATAGGTATTATTTCTTCTTTGAATGTTTGGTAGAATTCCCCAGGGAATCCATCAGGCCCTGGACTCTTGTTTTTTTGGGAGGTTTTTGATCACTGCTTCAATCTCATTACTGGTTATTGGCCGATTCAGGTTGTCAATTTCTTCCTCTTTCAGTCTTGGCAGCTTATAGGTTTCCAGGAAGGCCTCCATTTCATCCAGATCACTCAGTTTATTGGCATATAGTTGTTGATAATAATTTCTAATAATTGTTTCTATTTCCTTAGTGTTAGTCATGATCTCTCCCCTTTCATTCATAATTTTATTAATTTGGGTCCTTTCTCTCTTCTTTTGGATAAGTCTGGCCAGTGGTTTATCGATCTTATTAATTCTTTCAAAGAACCAACTTCTAGTTTCGTTGATCTGCTCTACTGTGTTTCTGGTTTCTAATTCATGGATTTCTGCTCTAATTTTAGTTATTTCTCTTCTAATGCGTGGCTTAGGCGTCATTTGTTGCTTTTTCTCTAGTTCTTTAAGGTGTAGAGTTAGTTGGTGAATTCGGGATTTTTCTATTTTTTTGAGTGAGGCTTGGATGGCTATGTATTTCCCCCTTAGGACCGCCTTTGCAGTATCCCATAGATTTTGGACTGATGTGTTTTCATTCTCATTGATTTCCATGAATTGTTTAAGTTCTTTGATTTCCTGGTTGTCCCAAACATTCTTGAGCAGAGCGGTCTTTAGCTTCCAAGTGTTTGAATTTCTGCCAATTTTTTTCTTGTGATTGAGTTCCAGTTTTAGAGCATTGTGGTCTGAGACCATGCAGGGAATAATCTCAATCTTTTGGTATCGGTTGAGACCTGATTTATGACCCAGTATATGGTCTATTCTGGAGGAAGTTCCATGTGCGCTCGAGAAGAATGAGTATTCTGTTGTTTTAGGGGGAATGTTCGTAAATATCTATGAGGTCCATCTGGTCCAATGTATCATTCAAAGCTCTTGTTTCCTTGTTGATTTTCTGCTTAGATGATCTGCCCATTGCTGAGAGTGGAGTATTGAGGTCTCCTACAATTAACGTATTGTTATCAATATGACTCTTTATTTTGGTTAACAGTTGGCTTATGTAGATGGCTGCTCCCATGTTGACGGCATAGATATTTACAATTGTTAGATCTTCTTATTGGATAGACCCTTTAAGAATGATATAGTGTCCTTCTGTGTCTCTTATTACAGACTTTAGTTTAAAATCTAATTTGTCTGATATAAGAATTGCTACCCCAGCTTTCTTTTGAGGTCCGCTGACATGGAGGATGGATCTCCATCCCTTCACTTTCAGTCTGGATGTATCTTTAGGTTCAAAATGAGTCTCTTGTAGGCAGCATATGGATGGGTCCTGTCTTTGTATCCAGTCTGCAACCCTGTGCCGTTTTATGGGAGCGTTTAGGCCATTCACGTTGAGTGATTATTGAAAGATATGAATTGGGGCGCCTGGGTGGCTCAGATGGTTAAGCGTCTGCCTTCGGCTCAGTGCATGATCCCAGGGTCCTGGGATCGAGTCCCACATCGGGCTTCTTGATCAGCGGGAAGCCTGCTTCTCCCTCTCCTACTGCTCCCCCTGCTTGTGCTCTCTCGCTCTCTCTGTCAAATAAATAAATAAAATCTTTAAAAAAAAAAAAAAGAAAGATATGAATTAATTGTCATCATGTTGCCTGTGAAGATGTTGTTTTTATAGATTGTCTCTGTAAATTTCTGTTGTATATCACTCTTGGGGTCTTTCTCCTTTTATAGAACCCCCCTTAATATTTCTTGCAGGGCCGGCTTAGTGGTCACATATTCTTTCAGCTTCTTCCGGTCGTGGAAGCTCTGCATCTCTCCATCCATTCTAAATGAAAACCTTGCCGGATAAAGTATTCTTGGCTGCATGTTCTTCTCATTTAGTACCCTGAATATGTCTTGCCAGGCCTTTCTGGCTTGCCAGGTCTCTGTGGATAGGTCTGACGTTATTCTGATGTTCCTCCCTCTGTACATAAGGAATCTCTTCCCCCTAACTGCCCTTAAGATGGTTTCCTTGGGGGCGCCTGGGTGGCTCAGTTGGTTAAGCGACTGCCTTCGCCTCAGGTCATGATCCTGGAGTCCCAGGATCGAGTCCCGCATCGGGCTCCCTGCTCAGCAGGAAGTCTGCTTCTTCCTCTGACCCTCCCCCCTTTCATGTGCTCTCTCTTTCTCTCTCTCATTCTCTCTCAAGTAAATAAATAAAATCTTTAAATAAAAAAAAGATGGTTTCCTTGGTTCTAAGATTTGTAAGTTTTACTATTACATGCTGGGGTGTTGGCCTGTTTTCCTTGATCTTGGGAGGGGTCCTCTCTGCCTCTAGGACTCGAATATTTGTTTAATTCCCCAGATTAGGGAAGTTCTCAGCTATGATTTGCTCAAATACATCTTCTAGTCCTCTCTCTCTCTCTCCACTCCCTCCGGGATTCCAATTATTCTGACATTGGAATGCTTCATGGTGTCACTTATTTCTCTGATTCTATTTTCATGGATTCTGAGTTGTTTTTCCCTGGCCTCCTCTTTTCCCTTTTTATCTATTATATTGTCTTCCAGGTCGCTTATTCTCTCTTCTGTCTCAGTTACCCTAGCTGTTAGATTATCTAGATTGGATTGGATCTCATTGATAGCATTTTTAAGTTCTGCCAATTCACCTTTTATTTCTGCCCTTAGAGACTCTATGTTGCCATTAATTGATTTCTCCATTCTAGCCATTGTCTTCACAATTGCTAGCCTGAATTCCTTCTCCGACATCTTGGTTATATCTGCATCCATTTGTAAATCTGCAGCATAAGTCATAATCTCTGAGTCTTTTCTGTTTTGGGGGCTCCTCCTCCTAGTCATTCTGTTGATGGGTGTTTGAGGGAATGTATAGAGTCCAAATTATTGACCAGAACCCAATCAAGATGCACCTGTTTTCTTGGGACCTTAGAGTTGCTGGCCTCTTGTTTTCCCAGCCTGTCTTCTGCGGGAGGGGCCTGCCGCGCTGTTACTCAGGCAACCCTGTTTGGGCGGAGTTGCCCTGCGCCCCTGTGGCGGGGGATGGGCTCAGTGGGAATCAGTCTTTGGGGCTTTTGTTCTCTGGCGCCTTTCCCTGGCGGCTTTCCGCGTCTCTTCCGCGAGTCAGAGCAGAAGAGACCATTTCCAACCCTCTGCCTCAGAGCAGAGAGACCGCAGTCTGTTCTTCAGTGAGCCCTCCAGGCCACACCGTCTCCGTTTCTGTCCGTGCTGCTATAAACTGCAGCGTCCTGGGTTGTGCGCCCCTCCGCAGCGGTCCCAGTCCTGCCTCCAGGTCGGGGCACGTCTCTGCCCTTTGTGCTTCTAAAACCGCCAGCTGCTCCCAGTTCGCGCGTGTGCGACCCCGCCGCTCCAGGTTTCCGCCCCAGGGGCTGCAGTTCATGGGCGCGACCCCGCTCCTCCGGGTTTCCACCCCAGGGGCTGCCCTAAAGTCCTTTCCCGACGCTACTGGTCTGCGAGTCTGTGCCCCGTCCGCAGCGTGCGAGGCTGTCACTCACCGGTGGTGTAGGATCCCCACGTCCGGGCACCCTCCCACTGCCCTTTATCCTCCGATATCTGCCCGCGGAATCACAGCTCCCCAATTCATACCTCAAAACCAGCCGCCTACAATATTCTGTTTGTAGAGAGCCAGATCTTCTTACATCTCAGGCTGGTTTCGTGGGTGCTCAGAGTGGTCTAGTGGATATACAGCTCAATTCCCGGGGACCAGTTGAAATAGGGTCCCCTACTCCTCTGCCATCGTCCCCCCCCAAGTTTGGGAAGTATTACACAAAGATGTCACTACCAGGAGACGAGATCTATAGCAGCCATTCTGGAGGCCAGCAACCACAGCAGGGTTGTGCTGGTGCTGGCTGGGTACAGCTTGTGGCCAAAGCTGAACCTGGGATTCAAGTCAAGAAGGGTGAAGTTGTTCGAGCACTGTGTCAAGGCTGGACCTCCTTCCCCTGCTCGTGAGGAGGGACCAGCATCAGGATCACTGGGCCTGAGAGCAGCGCTGAGGATTTCCCTACCCCTTCCCCTGTCCCTCCTTGCGACCTCAGGTTAGGGGCAGCAGGGGCAGGAAGCCTGATAAAACCCACCACCACTAGTATCCTTAGGGCATGAGGTGCATGAGCCTTTTCTGCAAAGATGGATATGGACCGGGACCCACCCGAATCCACCTGGAGACGTGGACGAACTGACAGAATCACTCCACGTTCCTGGGCACCATCTTCTGGACACCCCTGCAATTAGATGCACGCGCTGCCATCCAGCCTGACACCGGAACTACACTTCCCAGAAAGCTGTGCTACAAGCTCCTCTTGGTCGGTGGTCAGAGCATCTGGGAAATGGAGTCCGCTGTCTGTGCAGCGCAAAGCCTCCCGGGAGTTGTAGTTCGCGCTAAGTCCGCGCAGGCGCACCTTCCCACGGCTGTTTTTGGGCTGCTCTTCTGTGGCTGTCCCTGGGCTTTTTTGGGAGGGCGGTCAGCCCCGGGACCTGTCTTCGAGGCCGGGCTCCGCGCCCTCTAGTTCACAGCAGCTGAGCCCGAAGCCGGCCTGAGTGTGTGGGTCCCGAGTGATGGGGTGTGGGGCGCTTGCTGAGCCTGCCTGACCCCAACCTTGAGGGGGGGCACAGGGGGCTCCGCGTGCGTGATTGTGCAGCCGGGACTGCGTGTGCGACCCCCCGGGGCTCCCCTGCAGGCTGTCGCTGAGCTCCAGGAGGCTGCAGAGCTGCCCACACCTCCGGGGAATGCTGCCGAGTGGCGGCGCCATGGAGACCCCTGCCTGGAAGCCCCAGGAGACAGGTACAGCGTCACTCTCTGTCTGTGGATTTGTATTGGAAGAGACTGAAGGTGAATTTTCCTGCTGTGAAATTCTATACGGAAAACCCAGAAATGAGAGCTGTGTGAACGTTGATGAATCTTACCTACCCAAAGTTAAGCAAAAGAGTAACACACAAGACGATTTCGTTTATACCAAGGTCAAACACTGGCAAAATAGAAACTTGTTTATGGGTGCAAGGTTGTGGTAAAACTGTAAAGTTAAGCAAGGAAGGTATTACTGTAAAAGCCAGAAGGGTGTTTAGCTGGGGAGTGTAGGGAGGTGAGGGAGAGAGATGATAAGAGAAATAGACAGGGCAGGGGCTGTTTCCGGGACACCATTAGTATTTATTTCATGACCTGTGTCAAGAATTCCATGGATGTTCTCTATACAACTGTCCGGTCCCGTGTAAGGTTCTTGCACGCACTGTATGTGTGTTTCACAATCAAAATCTTTTAAAGATAACCACACACCCACTAGGATGGCTATTATAAATCAAAAACAAAAACAAAAAACCCAAAAAATAACACGTTAGTGTGGATGGGGAGAAATTGGGACCTTTACACTGTTGGTGAGAATGTAAAATGGTGCAGCCACTGTGGAAAACAGTATGGAAGTTCTTTAACTTTTCTTTAAAAAATTAAAACTAGAACCACCATATAACCTCTGGGTATGTATCCGAAAGAATTGAAATCAGGATCTGAAAGAGATACTTGCACACCAGGTTTATAGCAGCACCAGTCACAATAGCAAGAGGTGGAAGCAACCCGTGCGTCCAGCCACAAATGAACGGCCAAACAAACCGGTATATCCATACAAGGCACGATGGTATTCAGCCTTAAAAAAGGAAGTTTTGACACATGGTACGACATGGATGAAGCTCCAAGACATTATGCTAACTGAAATAAGCCCCATCTCAACAAATAGTGTATGATTCCACTTATATAAAGTCCTTAGAGTAGTCAAATTCATAGTGGAATGGTGGTTGTCAGGGGCTGGGGGAGGGTGTGCGGAAAGCTGTTGTTAAACGGGTGCAGAGTTTCAGTTTTGCGAGATGAAAAAGTTCTGGAGATTGGTTGCACAGCAATGTGAATATACTTAACACTACTGAACTGTACTTAGAAATGGTTAAAATGGTGAATTTTTCTGTTACGCATATCTTTACCACGATTTTTAAAAACTTAAAAACATTAGTAAAATAATTAAGGTGTTAGTGCGAACAAAAGTTGAAAAGACCCTGGGAGTCCACAGAGCACTGGGTCGCCTGGGCCTTTTCATGCCCTGATGGGTCTCCTTTCTTGAGCTGGGGTTCTGACAGGCTCCCCTGGTCCCGGAAGGGCATCTCTGAGAAGCCTGCTCCTAACACCCCTGCCTGGGGTTTCTCTTCCTTCTGCCTGGGGTGCTTGAGTCAGGAGCTCAGAGTCAGAAGTTCTTCCAGGTATTTGGAGCAATGATCCAAAACCTGGATAACAGGACACCGTCTAGCTATGCATCTGTCCCCTGAGCACTTGTGTGGGGCACTGTGTTGGGGGGCCTGCCCTCAGGGCCATGGTCCTGAGTGACCAATGGGAGAAGCGGCTGGGGCTGGGCCTGGCATACAGTAGGCCCACAGGCAGAGGGAATAGCCTGTGCATATCCAAAGACAGTGACAGTGTCTGGGCAACTACATAGGCCATGAGGAGGGTCTCTTGAGTCATGCTGAGACTATCTCTGCTTTATTGTAAAGAATCATCCAGTACAAGTAATGCACACGTGCTGGGGAAGTGTTGGAAAATCCAGACAAGCACGATAAATATTAACCCCCAGAGTCCCAGACAGAGCTCCTCTTACCTTTTTGGCAAACATTCCTGTGGGCTTTCCCAGTCTGATTATGCTAATTATCTCAGTAATTATGTAATGTAATACTTTGAGATTGGTAGGTCCAGTGGCATATTCATTCACATAGGATCAATACTAAGCAAGGATCAAAAATGATCTCAGATGTAAGGTTGGTAGTTACCAATTTGAAAGTATGATCTCTCCCTGTTAATAAAACCCTCTTGTCCCACTTTCCAGCAACCACCCTGTTCCTCTTTTTTGCCTTTATACCAGAACTCCTCCAAAAAGTTGTTTCTGTCTGCTGTCCCTAACTGCTCTCCTCCAGGTCCGTCTTAAACCCACTCTAAGCGGGCTTACATCCCTACAGTGGTACCCCAACTGTCCGTGTCAAGTTCACCAGCGAATGCCATGTTGCTTCATCTGTAGCACTGTCTTCTCTTGGCGGGGGGACAGCGCCCCCCCGGCTTTCCTGCTGCCTCTCCAGGAACTCCTCAGTCTCCACTGCTGGGTCCTCATCTCCCCCTAGGATGAGAGACCTCTCTCCCCAAGACTAGAGGGCCTCAGGGCTGGATCTTCAGAAGCCCTCCCCTCTTCTCTAGCTGCCCTCACTTTGGAGAAACGTCATCCAGCCTTGTGGCTTTCACTGCCACCCATGGGCTGCTGATGCTCACATTTGTATCTCCTGCTTAGATGTCTGTTCTGATCTCCAGGCTCACTACCTGACTGCCCACTCGACGTTTCCATTTGGATAGCTAATACCCTGGGACTTAACATGTCTAAAAGGACTCCTGCTCTGTGCACAGACCTCCTCCTCCCCCTGCACTCTTTCCCATCTTAGCAGATGATCATTCCTTTCTTCCAGTTGCTCAGTCCAAAAATCATGGAGTACTTCTTGATTGCCTTGTCTCTCACATCCCACATTTGGTTCCTTCACCAACCCCGTCAAACTTTCTTCACAAGATATCCAGACTCTGTCCCCTCTTAGCTTCTCCCCTGCCCAATGCCATCTCTCCCTGGATTGTTGGAATAGCCCCTCCCTGGTCTCCCTGCTTCTACTGGTTCTGCTCTAGCAGCCGGATGATCCTGTTCCAGAATGAGCCTCACCATGGCCTGTGAGGTCCTGTGCCATCTGGTCTCCGGTTCTGAGTTCCAACCTCATCTGGGGTCGCTCCCTCCCTCCCTCTGCTCCGGCCGCACCCACCTCTCTGCTGTATCTGGAACTCACTAGGCATGCTTCCACATGATAGTCCCTCTGCCAGGAACACTTTTTTCCCAGATACCCATGTACCCAAGTGGTTTGTCTCGTCACTTTTTTTTTTAAAGATTTATTTATTTGAGAAAGAAAGCAGAATGGGGGGAGAGGGAGAGAGAGAATCTCAAGCAGACTCTAGAGCCCGTGACCCTGAGATCATGACCTGAGCCGAAACCAAGAGTCGGATGCTTAACTGACTGAGCCACCCAGGTGCCCATGGAGCTAGTTTCTTTTTAATCAACTTAATGCCATATAACTTAGATACAATAAAATGGGATGTGATAGAATGTGGCATATAAATCTGTGTACCTACCACCCCAATTAAGACAGGGAACATTTTATTTATTTATTTATTTATTTATTTATTTATTTATTTATTTGAGACAGAGAATGAGAGAGAGAGAGCACATGAGAGGGGGGAGGGTCAGAGGGAGAAGCAGGCTCCTTGCTGAGCAGGGAGCCCGATGCAGGACTCAATCCAGGGACTCCAGGATCATGACCTGAGCCGAAGGCAGTCGCTTAACCAACTGAGCCACCCAGGCGCCCAGACAGGGAACATTTTTAACATCCCAAGAAGTTCCTTTATGCCTCTCTCTAGTCAATTCCTAGTGTTCCTCACTTCGAGCAACCACTGGGCTGATTTCTGCCATCATAGAACTTGCTTTAGAACTTCACAGATTGGGGCGCCTGGGTGGCTCAGTCGTTAAGCGTCTGCCTTCAGCTCAGGTCATGATCCTGGGGTCCTGGGATCGAGCCCTGCATCGGGCTCCCTGCTCTGCGGGGAAGCCTGCTTCTCCCTCTCCCACTCCCCCTGCTTGTGTTCCCTCTCTCGCTATGTCTCTCTCTGTCAAATAAATAAAATCTTTAAAAAAAACAAAACAAAACTTCACAGATCGTGTGTCAACTATACTTCAGTTAAAAAGAAAAAAAAGAAAAAGGGGGGCAGCTGGGTGGCTCAGTCGGTTAAGCAGCTGCTTTCGGCTCAGGTCATGATCCCTGGGTCCTGGGATCGAGTCCTGCATCAGGCTCCCTGCTCGGCGGGAAGCCTGCTTCTCCCTCTCCCACTCTCCCTGCTTGTGTTCCCTCTCTCGCTGTGTCTCTCTCTGTCAAATAAATAAATAAAATCTTAAAAAAAAAAAGAAAGAAAACAAAGTTCATGAAATTCAACCATATTATATGTACCATTTTTTCATCTGGCTTTTTAAAAATTTTCATTGAACTAAATGTCTCAGATTCTTCCATATCACATGTGTATTAGCAGTTCATTCATTTTTATTGCTCTGTTACTCCTTGTATGAACAAAGCACTGTTTGTTTATTTTCTTTTTTTTTTTAAGATTTTATTTATTTGAGAGACAGACACACAGCATGAGCAGGAACACAAGCAGGGGGAGTGGGAGAGGGAGAAGCAGGCTTCCCATGTAGCAGGGAGCCCAATGCGAGGCTCGATCCCAGGACCCTGGGATCATGACCTGAGCCGAAGGCAGACGCTTAATAACTGAGCCACCCAGGCGCCCCGAACATACCACCGTTTGTATATTCGTTCACCTGTCATTGGGCATTTGAGTAGCTTCTAGTTTTTAGCTTTTATGAGTAAAGCTGCTGTGGTCATTTGTGTGCAAGCCTTTCTGTGGACATATATTTTATTTCTCTTGGGCAAACAGCTAGTAGTGGAACGGCTGGTGGCTCATATGACAGGTATATTTAACTTTGTAAAAAAACTCTGAAACTTCTAAAGTGGCTGATCCATTTTACATTCCCACTAACAATGTGCAAGAGTTGTGTTTGCTCCAGATCTTTGCCAACACTTGGTATTGTCAGTCTTTTTAATCTTAGCCCTTCTAATGGTATGGTGCTGACTCATGATGTCTTTCATTTGGATTTTCCCAATGGCTATGATGGTGAGCATATTTTCATATGCTTTTCATCATTTTTATATCTCATTTTATGAAGGCCTAAGTCCCTTGCCCATTTTTAAATTTTTTTTAAATTTTATTTTATTTTATTATGTTATGTTAGTCAGCATACAATACATCATTAATTTTTGATGTGGTGATCCACGATTCATTGTTTTCGTATAATACCCAGTGCTCCATGCAGTACGTGCCCTCCTTAATACCCATCACTGGGCTAACCCGTCTCCCCTCCCCCTCCCCTCTAAAACCCTGTTTGTTTCTCAGAGTCCATAGTCTCTCATGGTTTGTCTTCCCCTCCGGTTTCCCCCTCTTCATTTTTCCCTTCCTTCTCCTAACGTTCAATGCTATTCCTTATGTTCCACAAATAAGTGAAACCATGTGATAACTGACTTTCTCTGCTTGACTTATTTCACTTAGCATAATCTCCTCCAGTCCCATCCATGTTGATGTAAAAGTTGGGTATTCATCCTTTCTGATGGCTGAGTAATATTCCATTGTACATATGGACCATATCTTCTTTATCCATTCATCTGTTGAAGGGCATCTCGGCTCTTTCCACAGTTTGGCTATTGCGGACATTGCTGCTATGAACATTGGGGTGCATATGGCCCTTCTTTTCACTACATCAGTGTCTTTGGGATAAATACCCAGTAGTGCAATTGCTAGGTCATAGGGTAGCTCTATTTTTAATTTTTTGAGGCACCTCCGCACTGTTTTCAAAGTGGCTGTACCAACTTGCATTCCCACCAACAGTGTAAGAGGGTCCCCCTTTCTCCACAACCTCTCCAACATTTGTTGTTTCTTACCTTGTCAATTTTTGCCATTCTAACTGGTGTAAGGTGGTATCTCAATGTGGTTTTGATGATGAACCTTTTTTCATGTGTCTGTTAGCCATTTGTATGTCTTCTTCAGAGAAAAGCCTATTTATGTCTTCTGCCCATTTTTTGACTTGATTATTTGTTTTTTGGGTGTTGAGTTTGAGAAGTTCTTTATAGATATTAGATACCAGCCCTTTATCTATAGTGTCATTTGCAAATATCTTCTCCCATTCTGTGGGTTGCCTCTTAGTTTTGTTGACTGTTTCCTTTGCTGTGCAGAAGATTTTTATCTTGATGAAGTCCCAAAAGTTCATGTTTGCTTTTGTTTCACTAGCCTTTGGAGATGTATCTTGAAAGAAGTTGCTGTGGCCGATGTCAGAGCTTACTGCCTATGTTCTCCTGTAGGATTTTGATGGATTCCTGTCTCACATTGAGGTCTTTCACCCATTTTGAGTTTATCTTTCTTTGTGTATGGTGTAAGAGAATGGTCGAGTTTCATTCTTTTATACCTAGCTGTCCAATTTTCATCTTCTGTTCCACACGTCTTACAAGGGAAAATGTGTTAGTGATGCGAATATGTATTAGTATTAATAGACATTCTGTTTTACATTTTAGAGGCTCCATGGGCACTGTGTGTAAGGAAAGGGCAGAGTTCCAGTGGGGCCCCGTTTCATGCCCGAACTCCCGGGACTGTGTTCTACTGCTTTCACCAGTGAAGGGATTAACCACCTCCGGACACGTGTCACCGCTTGGAACCTAGGGCCCCAGGCCTTTGTCCCCCCCATGTGTCCCTGTCACCTAGCTTAGCATCACTGGCATACACCTGACAGGAAGCCCCACAGAAGCTTCTCGATGAAGAGGACCAGAGAGAAGGGCCCAGGGCTTTCTGCCTCAGTTCCGCGTTGTCTGAGACGCTGTGGGTGGCGGTAGCTGCTCCCACCGCCGTGAGCTGTAGCCCAGGGATAGTCCGCCTCGGCCTCAGCCTGCAGCCCCGAGATGCGCAGAAGCCCCGCATTGGCCGAGGCGTCTTTGAAGCCAGATAAGCGGCTGGGGACCCCGGAGCCCTGGTGCTTACTGGAGTCTGAGGAGTAGTACAGCAGACCCCGGGGAGGGCTCCCTGGCTGCTGCTGGATCCAGTAGATGTTAGAGCCGCCAACACTGATGTCCCTGCTCAGGTGCAGGTGAGTCTGTCTGTCGTTCCCGGAGCTGCAGAGAGGGGGGCGGCCGGGTCAGCATGGGCTGGGACAGGGAGCCTGCAAACACACACATCAGAATGAAGAGAAGGGATCGGGTGCGTGTGCATGAGGAGCTGAGCCAGGGGATCTGACTCAGGCTGGGGGGCCGCCCTCAGGGACTGGGGCCTGTCCCCACCTGTGCAGTGAGGAGTGCAAGGAGGACAGGGCTCCGGGCCATGGTGACACAGCCCCTTCTTAGGCCACAGAGCTGGGGCTGGGCTGCCCGGGGCCGGTCTTATCCCCTGTCCAAGGGCCTCACCGAGGAGGGGCTGCTCATGCAAATGTGACCCACCCCTGCTTCTCCCTGCTGTGCACTCCCGGGTCTGTGGCCTCTTGACAGGGTGAATTCCTGATGCACTAGTTTCTCCCTGGTGGGCCTGGAGGAAGCAGCTGCTGGGACCACACACAGGCCCAGGTCTAGGGACTGGTCCAGGTCCAGAGAGGACACGACTGCCCAGTTCCCACTGAAAGCAAGGGGCCCCGCCCTAGGGCCTCCTGTCAGTGGAGGACTGCCCAGCTGGGAGCCCTAGCCTGCACAGACACCCAGATACCGCCTCCCCGCACCCCCCGCTGGTCTCTCAGCAAATATGTCCTTCTTTCCCACTCCTACTGCCTCTCCTTCACCTGCTTCTCTGATTCCTGTTCCCACCAGGTGACAGTGACCCTCCAAGGAAGGACAGAGGTCCTAGTGTGCTGTCCCTGATCAGGCTTCCCTCCATGGACGGGGGTCTAGCGGGAGGTACATGAGCAGTCCTGACCCAGCAGAGCCTGTGAACCACTGTGGAGCTGAGGACAAGACACGGGGAACAGAGAGCAGAGGGCATCTGTCCCCGTGGGAGGGTCTCAGAGGAGGTGGGCTGGCTCTGGGAACTGAATGTGAACAGGAGCTTGTGGAGGGGACACACACCTTCAGAGAGGAGGACACAGAAGGTGGGAATGCTGGGTCTTTCTTGAGCAGGACTGACAGGACAGAGTAAACCCTGATGAGGCCCCTGGAGGTTTGTAGACAGAGCAGGGCCTGAGTGTCTAGCAGCGACCAGTGCAGGGACATCCTGTGACCTCCCCTCCATTTGCTGTGAGATTCTTAATCCCAGCTGTGCCTGTCCTCACTGTTGCTCATTAGAGAATTAGCTCCATGGGAAGTCCTAGGACAGAATTTGGGACAGGGAGACCTAGAAGGGGCCATTGGTGGGGAGGGTGACCGGAGGAAGATGACAGCCAAGGAAACAGGGAAGGGTGAAGTGGCTTCTGTTCCGGTGGGACACAGGGAGATGAGTGACTGGGCCCTGGACTGTGGGAGAGGGAGGGATGGTCCAGAGTGTGTGCCAGATGGATGGACAGGGATGCCTGGAGGAACACAGGTGAGGTCAGGTGGGAGAGCAGGTGGAGGGCTGGTGATGGGTCCGTTGTCCCCGTGTCACATAGAGACCATGGTATGACCTGTGCAGAGGTGCAGAAACACTCACAGAGAACCAGCGCTGAGGGATGCCTTCCCTCCCCCATAGGGAGGATGTGTGTGTTACAGTAACCTCCTGCCTGAGGGCTTAGTCTGCATCATTTATTCATTCATTCATTCACTCATTCACTCTTTAAACACACATTTAAGGAATATCCACAGGTGTCAGATCATTGTTCAACATAATGTGAAATAAAATATGATTTTATATTCATTTCAGAATTTCTAGTACATTGTGTGTTTCATATAATGTGCATGGTTTCTCTTTGCCTTTCTCAGTGTCTGTGTTTGAGAGTCAAACTTCTATCGCACAAAGGTTCCTACTCAATCACTTTGTGTCCATTTATCAAAAGATTCTTTGATACACTGGAGAAAAGTATGCAATTCTATATGCATCAAATTTGAAGATAGGAGGACCTAAAACTTAAGAGAAAAAGGAAGAATTGGAAAGAATAATTGTCATATCTGAAAAACAGTGTCAGCTTCTGTAAGTCACCATAAAATATAGAAATAAATGACCAATATCATATTCCTTAGGAATAGCAACTAAATATCATGACAGTTTGAGAACTAATGAATTTATTGTAGATTTCATCATGAATAAATTGGGGATTCACAGTAATCAGCCAGGCTCCCTGACCTTGAAGAGAGCCTTGAGCCCACCCTAGAACCTGTCTCAGGCATTCTCAAGGCATCCGGGTCAGAAGAATCCTTTCCTGCTGGCAAGGTCTGGAGCCAGTGGTGAGCAAGAGGATTGGAAAACTGGATGTGGGAGAAGAACTGTGGGCCCAGGAGCCCCTCACAAAGTTGGAAGGAGCAGAGAGCCCCCCCCCTTGCTCCTAACTCCTGGGGGCTCTAAGGAGATGCTGGTTTCCCAGGGGAGAGCTGGCTTTGGGCTGTGCTTTTCTTCTCTGAAGGACCATGCTGATGCACACTGCCCACCGGGAGCTCCAGTACCAAGGAGTCCCATCAGTGGGTCTGTGTGTGAGCAGAGAAAGCTAGGGGTCCCCAGGGTGGCTGGAGGGGGCGGGGAAGATGGAATATAGTTTTCCTGGCACAGGAGAAGTAATTTTAGGCCCCCAGCTATTTCCTATGATGTCTGCCCTTGTGGCTCTACTTTCCCAGACATCTTGCAGATCTTCCTGAGAGGTGCCAGAATTAAGAAGAAATGCAAAACAAAAAAGCACTTCAGTAGTTAAGGATGTTAAGGGAAGAAAAAATGCAAAAATGGACAGTCTCTAACAATCCAGGAAACAGTCTAGCCACATCAGAGACACCCCCCTGTGCTGTTTCCAAGGAAACCAGGCCTTGGACTCCTTGCCCCAGATAAGGAGCTCAAACCCTTTCCAGTTAATCCTGGCTCTGGGAGCAGGTCCCTAGCCCCTTCCCCTTGTGGGACAGCCACCTCTGCTTCATTATAATGTGAAAGTTTCTGCACCAGGAGGCGCACTGGCCGCATTAACAGAGCAGAGGATGCCCCTATAGGCCTGTGCTCTCAGGACTCCTGACCGACCTTACGCCCACCTTGACATGGGATGACAAAGCTCCCTTCTGAATATTCATCCCAAGTGTGAAATGAAAAGAACCCACTCACTCCGGCTCTGGGAGTCAAGGCTTTGCAAGTTATTCCCTGTGATTTCCTTATTTGCTGCAAATACAGATTCCTTTGTGTGACTCCACACCTG
>NW_023270772.1:0-12554 GCF_011800145.1 Mirounga leonina | reverse complement strand
AATAATTCTAAAATATGTATGGTACCACAAAAGGCCCCAAATAGCCAAAGCAATCTTGAGAAAGAACAAAATTGGAGGTATCACAATCCCAGATTTCAGGGTATATCACAAAGCTGTAATAATCCAAACAGTATGGTACTGACGGAAAAGTAGACAATAGATCAACGGAACAGAATAGAGAATCCAGAAATAAACCCATGATTTTATGTACAAGCAGGGAGGCAAGAATATACAATGGGAAAAAGATAGTCTCTTCAAAAACTGGTGTTGGGAAAACTGGACAGGTACATCCAAAAGAATGAGACTGGACCACTCTCTTACACTATACACAAAAATAAAATTCAAAATGGATTAAAGACCTAAATGTAAGACTTGAAACCAAAAAAGTCCGAGCAGAGAGCACAGATAGTAATTTCTCAGACACTGGTTGTAACAACATCTTTCTAGATATGTCCCCTGAGGCAAGGGAGACAAAAGCAAAAATAAATTATTGGGACTACATCAAAATAAAAGGCTTCTGCACAGCAAAGAAAACCACCAATAAAACGAGAGGACAAGTTACTGAATGGGAGAAGATATTTGCAAATGATATAAAAGGTTAGTATCCAAAATATATAAAGAGCTTATACAACTCAACACCAAAAAACCAAATGATCCAATTTAAAAATAGGCGGAAGACATCAACAGACATTTCTCCAAAGAAGACACAGATGGCCAACAGACACGAAAAGATGCTCAAATCACTCATCATCAGGGAAATGCAAATGAAAACCACAATGAGCTATCACCTCATACCTGTCCAAATGGCTAAAATCAACAACACAAGAAACAACAGGTTTTGGCAAGATTGTGGAGAAAAAGGAACTCTTGTGCACTGTTGGTGGGAATGCCAACTGGTGCAGCCCCCTGTGGAAAACAATATGGAGGTTCCTCAAAAAATTAAAGATAGAATTGCTATATGATCCATAACTGAGTATTTACCCCCCAAATAGAAAAACACTAATTTGTGGGGTGTCTGGGTGGCTCAGTCGGTTAAGCATCTAGCTCATGGTTTCAGCTCAGGTCATAATCTCGGGATCATGGGATCGAACCCCACATTGGGTTCTGCGCTCAGCACAGAGTCTGCTTGAGATTCCCTCTCCCTCTTCCTCTGCCCCTGCCCCCACCTGTCTGCTCACCCTCTCTCATTCTCAAATAAATAAATAAATAAATAAATAAATAAATAAATAAATAAATAAAAAAAATCTTTAAAAAAAGAAAAACACTAATTTAAAAAGATATATGCACCCCTATGTTTGTTGCAACATTATTTACAGTAGCCAAATTATGGAGAAAGCCCAAGTGTCCACATATATATATATATGTGGACATATATATATATATATATATATATGTCCATATATATATATATGTCCATATATATATATAAGTGTCCATATATATATATGTATATATATATACATACACACACACAATGGAATATTATTCAGCAATAAAAAAGATGAAATCTTGCCATTTGCAACAACACGGATGGATTTAGAGGATATAATGCTAAGTGAAATAAGTCAGAGAAAGACAAATACCATATGATTTCACTTATATGTGGAATTTAAGAAACAAAACAAATAAAAAAGAGATAAACCAAAAGACAGACTCTTAGCTATAGAAAACGAACTGATAGTTATCAGAAGGAAGGTGGGTGGGGGGATGGGGATTAAGAGTACACTTATGATGAGCACTGAGTAATGTATAGAATTATCGAATCACTCTATTGTACACCTGAAACTAATAATAACACTTAATTATACTGGAATTGAAATAAAATAAATATAAAAAAATTAAAAGAAAGAAATTGAATTAAGAAAATAGTCTGCATGGCTCATTCAGTTAAGCATCTGCCTTCGGCTCAGGTCGTGATCTCAGGGTCCTGGGATCAAGCCCCACATCGGGCTCCCTGCTCATAGGGGAGTCTGCTTCTCCCCCTCCCCCCCACCCCCCTCTCTGCTCATGCTCTCTCTCTCTCTCACTTCTCTCTCAAATAAATAAAATCTTCAAAAATTTTTTTTTAAATAGTCTTGTCTTTGCAACATGCTTAAAAATATTGGTATTATGGGCATAGGATTACCTTATACTATCTCTTCTATTTGATATTTAGGGTGAAAAGTTAAGTGTTCAATGAAATAGATGAAAACAAACCCTATCACTGTGATTCTATTTAGAGCTCATTCATCAAATTAAAATAAGTAGCAATGGTATTTTAGAAGAAATTAAGCTTTAGCTATTACTGTAAATGTAACTATTACATGACTAAGGAAAGCTCCCTTTATCTTTCTAAGAAAACTTTTCTCTCCTTGGCTTTACTACAAGGGGAAGATAGAATCAGAACACTACATCTTTCTCAATTAATTCCTGAAGATTAGTAACTCACAATCCTGGTTACATACAAGAATCACTCAAAAAATTTTTCAAAATACAGGTTTTCTGGATCTGATGAATCAGAACCTCTGGGGGTTACAGAGGGAGTGCCTGAAAACTCCCCCAAGTGAGACTGATGCATATCAGTATTGATAAGCAGATACTAGATTCTAGAAGGAGAGTTTTCCTGGTCTCTAAATCTCTAACCTCTCTGAAGGGAGAGGCAGAGAAATGGGACATAATCTGGGAATTGGGGAAGGTGCAGAGATAAGTTTGCCTACATTTTTACATTAAATAAATGTTGACAGATGCTTGATGGGAGGCCAGAAAGTGTTGCCCCATGAGCCTCCATGGTTCTAATACAATCAAACATGTCCAGACTAGCACTTGTGCCTTTAAAAGTGGTGAGAAGGGGCATCTGGGTGGCTCAGTCGGTTAAGCTTCTGACTCTTGATCTCGGCTCAGGTCGTGATCTTGGTTCAGGTCATGATCTCAGGGCTGTGAGATCGAGCCCCAGGTCAGGCTCCACTCTCAGCACTGTTTGTGCTTGTCCCTCTCCCTCTGCTACCCCCCACCCAAATAAATAAATAAAATCTTAAAAAAAATAAAAGTGGTGAAAAGTCTGAAGGCCACTATCTACATGTCACTTCTGTGCTAGTTTGGTTTTAAGATGAGAGGCCTCAGTAAAGTCTAAAAGGTCTACCAGGACTTGTGCTCTTGCCTCTACCTACTTTTTCAGGCATATTTCATGCTCCTGTACCTTCTGCCTGTATCTCCAAACTAGCAAACTCTTCCATGTCTCTGAAACGTCACATATTCGCATTCTGTCCCTTCAGCTGAAAAATGTATCTTCCCTTCCAATACACTTCTCTTCTTGTCCCTTCCCTCTGCCTTCCTCTTTTCTCTCCTCTCTCTAATCAATCCCTAATTATTCTTTAAAGCTCATTTTAAAGGAGCTCTTCAAAGGAGACTTCTTCACAACTGAAATCAGGTGTCAGGTCCCTCTTTTTTTTTTTTTTTTTTTTTAAGATTTTATTTATTTATTTGACAGAGAGAGACACAGCGAGAGAGGGAGAGCACAAGCAGGGGGAGTGGGAGAGGGAGAAGCAGGCTTCCCGCCTAGCAGGGAGCCCGATGCGGGGCTCGATCCCAGGACCCTGGGATTATGACCTGAGCCGAAGGCAGCCGCTTAACCGACTGAGCCACCCAGGCGCCCTCAGGTCCCTCTTTTAATTTCTCATCCGACTCTTTAATTTTTCTCTGCAGTACTTTCCAGAGTCTGGTGTTACACAGTTATTGATGACACTCTTTGTTTAATTTCTGCCCCCCCCACCCCCCATTTAAATCCTGGTTTTGTGAGAGTTGGGCCTGGCTCTCTGTTGCCCAGACCTAGCAAGTGTCTTTCTCCTAGTACAGGTTCAAACACTATCTGTTGAATGAATGAAGTAAATGAGAGAGAGACTAGTTTAGGTCATGCCTTTTCCCCATCCATCCATGCCAGAAAACTCTTTCATTCACCCATTCAAGAGAATTTTTGAAATCCTCCAATGTGCCAATGTTTGTGAGAATTAAAATGATAAATCAGACATAGACTCTTTCCTTGAGGCCCATAGAGTCGAGTGGGGAATAAAAGAGAGGGATTCACATACCTGTTAGAGGTGCCTATAAGGGAAACCATGAACTTTGTTAGTAGGATCAAATTTCAGTCCTCCACTGTTGTCAAAGGAAAGACACTGTCCGTGTGAGAAGAGTGGGGGCCCTCACAGGAAGCTGAGTGACCTCCTGAGTCAGCTGGATTTGAATCCTTCATGTTATGTCGCAGCTGCTTGAATTGAAAGCGTCTAACCTGTCCGTGAAGCACCTCCTCATCTGTAAGATGGTCAGTTTTCTAGTGGACAGGGAACACCGTCTCCACGGAAAATGTTTTTAACAGACTACTGTAGGTTCCGTCACACTGAAGAAGATGTCCGCACGGCAAATAGATGTTTAGCATCACTAACCATTGGGGAAATGCACGTTAAATCCACAGTGAGATATCATGACACAGCTATCAGAACAGCTAAAATAAAAAATGACAACACTAGTTGCCAGTGTGGATGCTAGTGTGGATGTGGGGAAACTGAATCACTCCCACAGTACTGGTGAGAATGTGAAATGGCAGAGCCATTCTGGAAAACAGTTAGACAGTGTCTTAAAAAACAAAACAGAGCAGCTACCCTAGGACCTGGCAATTGGAGTCCTGGGCATTTAGCCCAGAGGAGAGAAGACCGACGCTGACACAAAAACCTGTACACAGATGTTTACAGCAGCTTTATTAGTGAACGCCCAAGCCTGCAGACAATCCAGAATTCCTTCAGCAGGTGGTGAAGCAAACTGTGATACAGCCATATCCTGGCATACTACTAAGAGACACAGAGAAATGAACTGTGAGCACCTGTGGCAATCCAGATGACTCTCCCGTTATGCTGATTGAGTGGAAAAAAGCAAATCACAAAAATGTTACATACTATATGATCCCCTCTGTATACCATTCTTGAAATGTCAAAATTATACACATGGAGAACAGATTCGTGATTGCCAGGGATTAAAGAGGTGGGGGAGGTGGAAGGAAGTTTGTGTGGTTGTAAAAGGGTAATAGGAAGGATCCTTGTGGTGATGGAAGTGTCTGGAAGTCTCTATCTGTAGAAAATTGATGTAATCTCTCTGTATTATTTCTTACAGATACATATGAATCTATAGTTATCTCAAAATAAAAAAGATTACTTTTAAAAAATCAAAACGTGCAGGCCAAATCAGGGAAACAAGTATGTCAGTTTGGCAGTTACGACATGAGCCTTAGATCCGTGACATCATAATGGTAGTGATCTCAGGTTACTATGGAATCCTCAGGCTTCAAGCATTTTACAGTACTCTGCCTAGTGCTGTAGACTCACTTGATTTTCAGTCCTGAGAACTGAAGACAAAAGGATGTTCACATCATTCAGAAAGTATGCAGAACTTATAGGTGGTCATTCAAGGCTTCACTGCAGAAGGTAGTCTTTTGATATACTATTTTTGAGCCTCAAAACAGACTGACAATAACAGGAAGTGTTGTTCTCTTTTGTTTCTTCTAATACGTGTACACTAATGAGTAACCTCAGCACCAGCTTCGTGAAAGGCTACTCAGGTTCGTAAGATTCAGTGCTGCTGAGCTGAAGAGAGCAGGGTTTACATTCTCGGAGGAGACACTTTCTTGGCTCCACGAGAGAGAATTTTCCCAGGTCTATGAAAATATCTGTCCTATTTATGAAAGAACTTTTGCATTCTGTTCAATTTAGCTGTTTTACCTATGATGACCAGAAAGTCCTATCAGAGCTCAGTCAGAGCTCAGCCAAGTAATAGCTAAACTCTTGTGTTTAGAAACTTTTTGACGTTTCCAGTATTTTTGCCGATCTTTGAGAATTTTTCCCCCAAGTTTGAATATTGATTTAGATAAGATTTAGATAGATTTAGATAAGTAAATTTCCAGAATCTTCAGTTGTCTTCATTTTTATCTTAACATGAAAGCAAATTGTAATTAATTCTTCACACACACACCATATCATTTTGTTTTATATTAGGCCGCCAATTGTCCTGTTTGTTGTTGTTGTTTGTTTGCCTTCTTGTAATACACTCTACCTCTTGATCCTCCCCTTCCTAAAAGCTCATGATTAGCTTTGCTGCTTTCTCCACCCCACGTCTAAGTGTTGGCATGCCCAAGGGCTTTGTCCTTGAAACTGTTCTCCATCTGCATCAATTCACCAAGTGACCTCATCTCTCTCCTTTTTTAAAATATTTTGTTTATTTATTTGAGAAAGAGAGCATGTGAGAGAGAGAGAGAGAGAGCTCAAACAGGGTGGAGGGGTAGAGGCAGAGGGAGAAGCAGGCTCCCCGCTGAGCAGGGAGCTCGACGTGGGACTCGATCCCAGGACCCTGGGATCATGACCTGAGCTGAAGGCAGACGCTTAACCGACTGAGCCACCCAGACGTCCGACCTCATCTCTTTCAATAGCTTTCTATAACTCAGCGATCCCTGAATGTGAGCTCTGGAGCTCTGCTTTCGGGGTTGAGACTAAATTTTAGTGTTGTGCGAACCTTGACATTTACCATAAAACTCTATTGTATATTTGACTAGTAACTAGCTGCTCCGTGGTGTTTGGTGGGTTGCAGGAAGAGCTCTTCTGTTGAGGTGGATGCCTGCAGCAAAAGCACTACATCATCTGAGGGTGCCGCCCATACCCTGCTTATCCACGGCCCCGTCGAGCTCAAGAGCGGCTGGAGGAGGCAGAAGCGGCACCTCTTCTTATTCAGCGATTTCTTGCTGGTGTCCAATACCAAGTATGTATACTAAGCAACGTGCCCTTGTGATGATCACGAGGTTACATTTCCATTAACCCTTACCATAAGAAGACATGACATTTTTTTTCTTTTGTTTTTGCCCATGTTTGGATCCTTCATTCATTCAACAAGTACTTATGGAGGTCTTGTTTTGTGCCATACCCCCCTCCCCCCCCCGCCTGCAGAGAATACAGTAGAGAATGTGACAAGCAGTGTGTCTCTTGCCTGGAACTTACAAATGACAAAAATAAGAGGGGTAATTATGGATTGTGATTAGTGCTTCTGATAGAAAGTAGACAGGGAGCCGTGTGGAGATGATGGGAACGTATGCGAGAGGGGTAGTCCAGGAGGGCCTCTCCTAGGTGGCAGCACTGAAACTCGATCTATGGGATGAGAAGCAGCCACAGTCCTAGACAAGGTGCCTGAACCTTCTAGGCTGAGGGACCGGCAGGCTCCGTGGGTGCAACCTGACCCCTGGGGGGAGGGGCTCAGGAAGGCTGATTTGATGGGAGCCGAAAGCATGGGGCATGCGATCAGATGTGAAACTGCGCTCAGGGTCCAGGCACACACGGTCTTCACAGGCCATGGTGAAAAGTGGAACTATTTTGCCAAAGCCTTCTTAACTAGGACTGACCGACTCTGATTTATAGCTCTCGCAAATTTTTCTGACTGTTGGCAGGTAATGGGTGGATGGTTAAGCGAGAGTGGGGGCAGGGAGACTGGTTAGGGGAGGCAGTAGTCCTGATGGCTGCTCCCAAGGGCTCCAGGATAGGAGTGCAGTGAAAAGGAAGGAGGCAGCAGACAGCCTGGGAATGTATGCTGGAGACAGAACTAACTGCGTGCACTTTCCTCTCAACCCTGAACACAAAGGTAACTGATAGCCAGCCTGGAACCTGATGATTGCTCAATAACTGTCCAAAAGCAGGTGGATGGGAGGTCAGCTGTTTACTTGCTCTGTCTCTGTTTTCATTATTCACAAAACATCATGAAAGACAAAGACTATTCCAACAAACCAAAGATCAAGAAGCTTTTAATCACCAGAAAAAGAACTACGCCCCCTTTATTTTGCTGCCCTCACCAGCTCCCAGTTATGCCATGCCATTAGTAAGACATGCAAGTACTAACTTGGCAAAATGCTGTACTCAATCTGAGTGACATTAATGATAATTTATCAGGGGCTTACTACATGACAGATGTTATGCTAAGAACTTCATGTATGTAATCTTCTCCAACCTCACAACTACCCTGTGAGATGGGATTATTTTCATTTTAGAGAAGACCTCTGAAAATCAGAGGTCTGAAGGTTTTGCCCAGGTCACCATATTAGTGATGAGTAGAGTCTACGTTTGAAATTAGGTCCGTTTCTTTCAAAGTACAGGCTTTTATTCTACGTGTGGTGCTGCTGTTTCTATTATTTCTATTTTTCTGAATTTCATGCAACATTCCATGAACACCTAGATTCTCTCTCATTATTGAAATCAACCTTTCCTTTATGTTGAGTAAACAACTCCAATCTGCTTGGTATCTGGTAAGAAATAGGTCAGAATGCTTAGTGAACTGAGAAATGAAGGTAGTGTAGCTGTCCAAAAAAAAAAAAAAAAAAAAAAATCAGAGGCAAAGACAGAAATAGTAAAATATATTTGAGATGAGTGATATTGCCTACAGATGTAGCCTTGGAGGTGGTGATGTCATGAGGAGGACAGAGAGAAAAAGACTGTCCAGGTCCTGGCATGAGGTCCATATGACGCACTCTGCTCCTCCTGATAGAGGGCCACATCATTATTTTTAAAAAAGCAGACTAGTTACCATTCTCTTTATTTAACCAAGGTGAGTACAGGAGACTAAAATGTGTGGGATGCATGCTGGGGACCACACAAGGAGCATTACAGATTCCTCATGTAATTTCCCCACAGCCCTCCAAGGCCAGTATTGTTACCATCCACCGACTGCAGAAATGAAAGTGGGGATGGAGGAAGTCTCAGGAATGCACCTGTCATCCACAGGGAAATGATGGGAGAGACTCCAAGCCAGGCCTGCCTTCATCCCAAGGCCACACTCTTCCTGCCACACCATGCCACACCTACTCTTGCATGCTCAGCCCGAGACACGCTAACAAACAGCAAACTCCTTTCCTGCTCCTTGGGACCTTGCAGAGCACTCACATTCGATTTATAAGGGGAACAGGTTGTCCTTCACTTTGTTTTCATCTTTGTAATTATTATAGCACTTAGGGAGAGGAGAAGACCTTTCTTTTCTTACTAGAGCCATTTATTGTCCTGGATACTGCTTACCTCTCAGCGGGTTTTACGGAACCTACGGTGTTCTGCTGAAAAGATTTTATATAAAGGCAGTGTTCTTTCCCCATGAGAGAACTGCATCCTTTTAAGAGCTGAATTTTTTATTTTGATTGGTTCACTATTACAAAAGAAGTGCAACATTTTTCCTCTTCACATATTGCTTTTGAGATAGGTCTTTGTGTCTACGCAAGGGTTTTTATGATGTGAGAAAATCTACATCAACGTATTTAATAATGTTCTCTTTAAGAGACTCAGCTCCGGAAAGATTATCTTATATACTTTTTACATCCATTTGGAATATTAGAAAATGTAAGTGATCTCAGGCACTTGAATTTGGTTTCTAAAACCAAGGCCCTTGACAGAGAGAGAACACAGATTTTTGGAAGTCCAAGTTCGGGACACCATCAGGGTCAGGTTCCCGCGAGAGCGGTCTTTCCCGCGAGAGCTGTCTTTCTGCTTGCAGATGGCTGCCCTCTCGCCTATGCCCTGTGGGGTTTCCTCAGCGCCTGCACGCACACACACACACACACAGAGCTCTCTCTCCCTCTTCTTACAAGGGCACCAATCCTACTGGATTAAGCCCTTACCCTGATGGCCCCATTTACACTTAGTTACCGCTTAAAAGCTCTCTCTTCAAACATGGTCATATTGGCAGAGAGGGCTTCACGGTAAGACTGTGGGGAGCAGTGGGGGAGGGGACACAATTCTGTCCCTAGCAGTCACAAGCAGCACTTCATGCTGTGGCCGCGTACAAGTTTTTGCCACAGTTTTTAGAAAACGACCATGAGGACATTCCCATAGTAAATATTTGGGTATATTTATGATCACTGTTAATATTGGAAAAGTTTACATTTTTTTTCTCTAGAAGGAAACAACTAAAAAGAAATAGCTCCTGCATTAACAACCTTGTTTCATCCCTGTCATCCTTGTTCTTGGAGGATTGTGTTATGCCCTGAATCAATCTGTTCAAATTAATAATCTGAATTTAGGGCCTACGTTTTCCAATTAGCCATAAGAAGGGGTTGGGGTGACCCAGGTTCCATTTTACCTCAGCTCACCTGCAGGCTTCAGCTGGAAACTCTCATCTTTAGGTTGACGCTATAGAAATTAACACAAATTGGGTAAGTAGTTGACTAATTGCTACCTATTTATTCTGTCAAAATTAGTGAATTTTAGTTTGTGTGTAATAATAAAAGGAATTTAAATGTTTGTTTCTTCACAAAGAACTTATATTTCTCTAGTCGTACAAGATGTTAATAATAGTGAAAATTGTTTGGGGATTCTTTTCATACACCTTCAGAAATTTCTCAAGAATTGAGGTCAGATGGAACCTTCCTTATTACTTTTGATATTCATTAGAATACTAAATAAGTTATTTTTCAAAGAAAATTATTACTTTATTTTTAAGAACAGTATCTGCTTGATAAATATTAAGATATTAATACTAGTAGAGGCCCATGAAGAATTTACAAAAAGGAAGGGACTGAACTTAGTTCTTTAGACATCACATTCCTCATATGTAGTTATTAAAGAATATAAAATGAAACAAAAAATGAATTTAAATTAGGTCAAAAGATGAAGATGACTATTAACTCATTATCCGTGAAATTACAAAGAATTACTTACAGAATATAACAGGACCCCCACTCCCAACATCTGTAAAAGGATACCCCTATCTTAGAACAGGGGAAATCCCCCTAGAATCCTGTAAATTTCCACAGTGCACTGGGGCTTCCCTTCTGGTATAAAGGTTGAGGTAGCAGAAAGCAAGAGTGATATCCATCATGTTAATACAAATATAATAAAGGACTATTTTTAGAAATAAAAACCACAGTTCTTTCTCCTCCTCTTTCTTCTCCTCAAGTCAGTTTACATCAGATTAATACTTTCTAATTTCTACTGAGATAATCCAGTTGGGTCAGTGATTGAGAGTGAAGAAATGCAGTAAGACCCTAGAAGAATCCACTGAAGTATGAAGCTTTGTTGTAATAAACTTTAAATATTTCCAAGCTAGTAACCAGCTTTGTTAATATAATGTCTTGAGATTTATCCTCTCACTCCCCAGATAATCCAATGAGAAAGCCTGATGGCTCTGGGGACCGAAGTGAGGCTGAGTGAGGGTAGGAAACATGAGAAGGGTAGTTCATGGAACGATAGGTCAGCACCCACAGAGGCCAAGTGGTTACAAACATGGGCTCATGAGTTAGGCTGTCTGGGTTCAAACTCTCTTGCCTTTGGCAATTTAGTTGACCTTTCTGTGAGTTTCCTTATTTGTAAAATGGAGCTAATAAAGACCACCTAGTGTAGTTGTTTGAGGATTACATTTTTTATATTTGTATTTATAAAATATTTAGAACAGTGCTTGGCATATGATAAGTGCTCCAAATGTGATAGGACAGTCGAAACCATGCTCTGGGCTTTGGGATAACTCCTTGGTTTGGCGTAGATAATCTTGGTGCTTTCTTGAACTAAGGAGAGAATTACTGAAATGCCTTTTTCCAGGTCAATGTATTTGGAAGTTCCCACACAGTACCTTGGGTGTCTGTATACACACAGATACCTACATTAGAAAAAAAAAAAAAATCTTAAAAACCAACAGATATATGTCTATCTTTCCCATTAGCCATATATTTTTACCTTGACAATGCCTTTGGAGTTACTATCTAGAAAAATGATTTTATCTGATATCTGATAATGATTTTATCCGATTACTTTATTCATTGTGTCATAAACTTTGAATCTAGATTATCCTTCAAGTGTGCTTCCAGCAAAATTATTTTTATTTCATAAAACCCATTGGAGAGTCTTAGCTTTAATTGTTCCATGAATCACTGGAGTCATAGGGATTTTTGCACATGAGGTGTCTTTGATCTCATTTTAGTTTAGTGTTTCCACATGTGTTTCTGAATAGTAAGGAGTTCCAGAGTGGTGTGTCCAAGTTCCCTAAGCATCCCTCAGAGGGCTTATAACTATTTAAATCCCAAGCCCACCTGAGAGTTAAAGTTGTGAATTAACCAAATTAATCAATATGGTGGTTTTCATGTTAGAGATCAAAGAAGATTAGGCAGAAATTGTCAAAAAGCAATTTCACCACTGACAAAGTTGATCACCTTCTGACTCCTCAGAGAAATGGGAAGTATCCATCACTCACATATAAGACCTCCTGACCACTGATCTGGGATTGATTGATGGATGGATTGATGATTTTTAAATTGGGCTCAATCTGTAGGCTAACAGTTTTTCAGTTTTAGCCAGAATCTAAGGGAAAATGATATGGATAAAATTTTAAGAAGGGAAATTGAAAATAACCTATGCTTTAAAGGCTAGAAAGTATTTTTTTAAAATTAAGGTTGAAAATAACTTTTAAATCTTTCTGATCCCAAAAAAAAAAAAAAAAAAAAATCTTTCTGATCCAAGTTTATTTTTTGTTCTTGGTTTCTCTCTCTCTCTCTCTCTCTCTCTTTTTTGAAGATTTATTTATGTATT
>NW_023270771.1:11626-14717 GCF_011800145.1 Mirounga leonina | reverse complement strand
TGAGCTGAGCTGAAGGCAGATGCTTAACTGACTGAGCCACCCAGGCATCCCACATGTTTTCATTTTAGTAGGTAGAAGGAATTAGGAAAGAAGGCAGGTACTGCAAATGTAGTTAAAGAGATGAGCAAAGTTGAGATCTTGTAAGTGAAGCAATAAAGACTCCAGATATATTCATGCTGCTAAAAGGGCATGTAGTCAAGATACAATCAATGAAATCAAAGAAGTCAAAGAACCATGAAGAGAATATGTCACAAATGTCATCAGTGTATGTGTTGAAATCATCATGAAGGATAAGGATGGGGCATAGGAAAGAAATTAAGGTAGTGGAGGATGATGTTTTTACCAGAGTTACCTAAGGTAATAGGTGGTGATAAGGATTGCAGAGAAAGAAACAGGTAGCAAGGACTTGGAATGAGAAGTGAAGCATTAATCATGAAGATCAGTGGTGTGGAAGCTGTGTCTGGGAGCAGGAAGCAGGCCAAGCTCTTGTCCCATCAAGTCAGGGATTGTGTGAGAAGATGGAGGCATGAGATAATATAGGCTTCTGTTAAGGAAAACCATTCATTCACTCATTTGATGAATACAGGCCAAGCACCTGTCATATGTCAACTGTTATACAAAATGACATAATGTGTGCCATTATGAAGTACATGGTTGCCCAGAGAGACAGACATTAAACACATATGTGTGAAGCAAAACGGCAAAATATATCTGAGATCTTCCCTTACTTCCTGTAAAACAGTACTTACTTAGGTAACAGTGTTATAATGCTCTATTTTGTTTTATATTTTTCCTAAGAGCTGAAACGTCATCCTCTCTTCAGTGATGTGGACTGGGGAAATCTGCAGCATCAAACTATGCCTTTCATACCCCAACCAGATGATGAAACAGATACATCCTATTTTGAAGCCAGAAATAATGCTCAGCACCTGACTGTATCTGGATTTAGTCTATAGCACATAAATTTCCTTTTAATCTAATCTTGGCTTATAAGCTATCATAATTATATACTCCTTCATAAGAGATTGATCTAAGGGGGAAAAAGAATCATTATGTTACTTGGATCAATGAGTTTTTAATGTATGTTACAGCTTCCACAAAGTTAAAATTCTCTCAAGAACACAGTAACTTATCTTAATTTCAGAGTTGTATAAAGATCTTCAAAACTTCTTTCACTTTATTTTGTTACCGCACTTTATGAAAATTCATGCATCAATAAAACTAGAATGACACTACTCTGTTAGAAGAGGAACAAGCTTTGAGCCTAACTTCTTTCACGTGTTGATTTCAGTCCACCATTCAGTTTGATGTTAAAATAACAAAATCATATGGTTTTATTGTAATTTATTTGGACATGATTGCCTGCAAAAGCTGAAGTCTCGAGAGCAATCATTTAAGCTTGCACTTGTGGCCTCAAAACTGCAGCTGGGAAATTCCTTCACTCGGTAGTGTAACTCCTTTAGGGAATGAGGAATAAAAAGGAGAGAGGCTTTAGCTAACCTTACTTTGAAACAGTCTTGCTTCCTTGACTACTTCTGGTGCTTTCTCTACAATACATATTTGCTTAACATTGTACTGGAGAGCTTAGGTGTGATATGCTGTAGCAATTTTAATGGCTTATTCAATTTTAATAAAACATGATGGTTTACATCTTAAAAGAATTTGTTTAAAACATGTGCAACATTACAAGAAACAACCTGATCCTTAAAAATAAATAATAACTTATTTTTGCTTAATAAATGTAACACTTCAAGTATATTATCTGTCAACATCCTTCTATTAAATATTTATACACACTAAGATTCAACTTCCCTATAATAATTTGTTACCCAGTGGTAAATAGATGGGTGAGTAGTCAGAGATAAAGGAAGATGGTGACAAAGTAGGAGGACCCTAGTCTTGCCTTGTCCCATGAATAGAAGTACATAACAATCAAATCATCCTAAATACCCCAGAAATAGACCTGAGGACTAACAGAACAAACTCTACAACTAAAGGGAGAGAAGAAGCCACATCGAAGAAGGTAGGAAGTATGGAGACATGGTTTAGGAGAGAAAATGGATCCTGGTTGTTGTGGAGGGGAAGGAGCTATGGTCACAGAAAAGGGCGAGAGAGCGGAGCACACTGGATTGCACAAGGACGTTTCCCCATAGCCACCTGGCTCAGAAAACAAGAGGGGCTGAATTTCATGAGTTCTTGCAACTAGGAGGACTTAAAGCCTGGAGTTTTAAAGTTTAACAGGATTGATTGGGATAGAGCCCATAGGCACTATGCTGCTCCTAGAGACAAGGCAGACAACCCTGGGGGCAGACAGCTTGGAAAGGCGATCTAGAGTGCTGGGGCACATGGTGGGGAGATTACTCCCTCTTCTTGGAGCTGCCCCTGAGAGGCAGAGTTCATGGAGACATCTCTCCAGGGACAGAGGTACCAGCTAGTGCCATTTCCCTCCCCTACCCCTCAGCATAAACAGGGAGCCACCTGTAGGAAGCACTGTGGCACCAATATTGGCTACCTAACTTGCTTACACCAAGCACCATTCCCCTGCACTCCAGTGGAACCACCCTTCTCAGTTAGGCTTGCCTCAGTCCCACTGTGGGGGGACCTTCCCCCAGAAGACCAGCACAAAGCCCAGCCCATACCACATCTCCCAACCAGAGAGTTTTGCAGGACCTCAGTTCCAGTGGAGGTGGTGACGGGACTCGGGTCACAAGCAGACCAAAGCACACCTAGTTAAAACTCACCACATTCAAGCCAGGTACCAAACACAGGCAAAGAGCCTTTGCAGATGACTGGCCTCAAGGACAGAGCAGTCAGAAAACAACAGCAGAATGCACACAACACACACCGGAGGCACTCACTGAAGCACCAGGCTGTGGGCACTACAGGACATCTTCAAAAGGCCATTACTGTCAGGGGCACAAAACATAATTGGAACATAGACAAGAAGGCAGTGACTTAGACAAAATGAGAAGTCAGAGGAATTTACCCCAAATGAAAACAAGGTAAGGCCACAGCCAAAGATCTAAATGAAATGTAAGTAATATGCCTGTTAGAATTAAAAGCAACAGGGGGTGCCTGGGTGGCTCAGTCA
>NW_023270771.1:0-8626 GCF_011800145.1 Mirounga leonina | reverse complement strand
GGGGGGCAGGGCTGGGATGGCTGGGTGTTCCATTCCTTAGCCTCCCCCAAATCACCTAATGAGAGTGCAGGAGGGAGAGCTCTCTCCAAACGGGGAGGGACAGAGAGAGGAGCGGTGCTTTTATCAGGAGGAAGAGGAAAGGATGCTAGGCAGAATAACAGAGCAATGGCTACCCCTCGTATTATGTATGTGTTTAGAAGTTCCATTTAATTGTTTTTTAAAAGGAAAGGACATTTATCACTTTCCAGTTTATACAATGTAGTACCACTTCAAAAGAGGATTAATGGAGAGAAAATCAGGGCAAACAAGGATTGAGAAGCAGAAAGGAAAAACAAGTACAGAAACAGACCTAAAGAAGGGGGCACTGAATGGTGAGCGCTGTGAATTGTGTAAGACTGATGAAGGCGTCCCTGTGTACTTCCTGTATATAAGAAAAAAAAAAAACAAACTTATTTGGTCAAGTCACTGCAGTTAAGTTTTTATGACATGCAGCAGAACACTGGGATCTTAAATGATACAAATAGCTAACATCACTTTTTATCACCACCTGTAGAAGTTACAAGTTATATGTTTGTATTAAAAACACAGGGGCGCCAGGGTGGCTCAGTCGTTAAGCGTCTGCCTTCCGCTCAGGTCATGATCCCAGAGTCGCTGTGTCTCTCTCTGTCAAATAAATAAAATCTTTAAAAAAAAAAAAAACACAAAGCCTGGGAGGCCTCGGTGGCTCAGTCGGTCAAGCATCTGCCTTCGGCTCAGGTCATGATCCCAGGGTCTGGGATCGAGTCCTGCATCGGGCTCCCTGCTCAGCTGGGAGCCTGCTTCTCCCTCTCCCTCCACTCCCCGCTTGTGTGCGCTCTCTCTCTTTCTCTCTCAAATGAATAAATAAAATCTTTAGGAAAAAACAAAACAAAACACACAAATTCTCTCACCATGTTCCACCTAAGACCAACTGTGTGTATTTAAAATGTCTTGGCTGATTAAGGGTGCACTGAGTAGCTGGGGGAAGCTAACTATTTGGTGAAAGAATGGAAACTAAGATTTTGACTGGATCAATAACATTCTTAACCAAATGACTAAAGGAGCTCTACTTTATCCCACTTTGGGACTTTTATGAAATTGTATGTAATAGTATGGCTTTACTCCGAAAGAGGCATGATTACGTTCTATGAATTCCCATTATTTCTGCTCATTTAATCCTTTATAATCAATGTACTTCTACCAGTAACAAGTAATAAAAACCATAGCATTTCTCATTAACCTTTTATTTTTAACGTAGCTTTACAATAAAGAAAGAGAAAAGAAGTAGATCATTAAAAAAATACCAGCTGTCAATTTAAAATTTTAAATGAGGTTCTCGTTAAACAAAGCAGTAACACTATATCCTATAATTACATCTTTACTTGTATATACAAGAACTGTGTGCAAAGTGCTTTTCAAACTATAAAATGAGACTTTGGAATAGGATACAAATGGTTATCCCTAGGAGTCAGTCACCTCTCAGTGCCTGTAATGAATCACAACTGCTTACATTCTTAATTGGCATTTAGTTAATTGATTTACTAAAGAGAAAAGCCACCATTTTCTGATACCAAATTGATATCTAATTTTTGAAAATAATCCCTGATCTACAGGTTTAAACCTTATTTTTACATATAATTTAGTTACTTGCTTCATTTTTCCCCCCAAATAACTAGAGAACAGTTTTTAAAAAGCAAATATTAGTAATCCCTTTAGATAGACACATTTTAATCAAGATGTGATTAAAAAATAAAAAACACCAAGTTACATGAAAAAAAAAGGAAAAAAGAGTCTGGGGAAAGCAAATTATATTCTTATACTTTTTTCTTCAAGCAAACAAAGAACCACTCTCTATCCTAGGGATGGATTACTTTCTTACTGAAAACACTCTGAACACATGATGCTTAACCCAACATCATACATACCAAGAATGCTTAAAAATTATTTGCTACTATGCCTTTGAATGAGAGAAATCTTTACAGTACAAGGTACATCTAAATAAGTGGAGTTTTGGAAGGTATACAGGAAGAATAATTCCAAACAAAGCCTTCAAGGATCTAAATGACAGTCTTCTTTTTAGTCTAAATGGGGGACATTTAAGTTTACATTAGTTGGGTGTGCCTTACTCATATGGAAGCACATGACCTGCTAGCTTGCAAATCCTTCCATTACCCCTGTGAAATAGGTGTATCTCAAATATCATACCCCGAAGGAAAAACGGAGGCACTAAGAGGTTGAGAGTCCAGTCTGTGTAGTTTACCAGTTGCAGAAAAGTGATTTTCATATGTTTCCTTTTTGACCTTTGTAAAAACAGTATAAATAAGTTTTCATTTTACATTTCAAAGCACCCTATGAAGCAGAAACAAGATATCCTCAGATAAAGAAAAGCGATTACAAAGGAATAAATGTATACGATTGAATAAAATCTTACCAATGATCTACAGGCTCAGAGTATACTTTCAGACCTACTTGAAGCCGATTCTTCATCATTCTTGTCAGCAGGTTATGTCTAGTCTGTGTTCGTTTGTAAAAAGTAAGCCTCGGACGTAGGGCTCTACTTTGTAATAAGGACGCCTAAACACTAAAGTCAGCGCTGTGAATGCCCAGGAGGGATTAGGGGCAGCCCACAGAGTGGATGTGGAGAAGATTCTTCCAGCAGTTTTCTAGTCCTTGGCATGGCAATTCAGTGACTAAGACAGAAAGTTGATTTAATCTCATTTGAAATTCACTCCTGGTTTGCATTCTTTCCCATAGTTAATTTAGAAAATTAAAAATATCCAGTTACGTGCGCCTGGGTGGCTCAGTCGTTAAGCGTCTGCCTTCGGCTCAGGTCATGATCCCAGGGTCCTGGGATCGAGTCCCGCATCGGGCTCCCTGCTCGGCAGGGAGCCTGCTTCTCCCTCTGACCCTCCCCCCTCTCGTGTGCTGTCTGTCTCTCTCATTCTCTCTGTCTCAAATAAATAAATAAAATCTTTAAAAAAAAATATCCAGTTACAAATCTCATCTCATTATCACAACTGTACCTTGGAAAAGCAGCTTATAGTTCTCTATGGGAGATAATCAGGTAAACATGTTACCAAACAATAATTAATAATTTAATGTCCTTCAAGTTCAAGGGTAGGGCAAATCTATGTATGCTACTTATAACCTAGTTGAGATTAATTATTCAAGTATCAGCAATATTAGTCCTTAAAATGTTATCATTTGTGTAGTGCAAAATATATATATATATGTATATATGTACACAAACCAAACTATTCGACGACAAAAAGAAATGTAATCATCACAAACTAAGATTTCTTGTGAGTTCCACATTCCATTTCATTCTGAGGTCATTCAGGCCCCGTAGTCTTCTTGGGGAAAATATCATTTTCTTCAGTTCAGTTTTCTTTAAAAACAAAGTAAAAACCAATTTCCTATGAATATAAATGCAACCTGAATACAAAACACATCCATACCAGAGAATTCTTTGGATAGCATAACAATAATATTCACATTCAGAATCAAACCATAAAATTACCAACAGTTTTTTTTTTTTAAAGATTTTATTTATTTGACAGAGACACAGCGAGAGAGGGAACACAAGCAGGGGGAGTGGGAAAGGGAGAAGCAGGCTTCCTGTGGAGCAGGGACCCCGATGTGGGGCTTGATCCCAGGATCCCGGGATCATGACCTGAGCCGAAGGCAGACGCTCAACAACTGAGCCACCCAGGCGCCCCAATTACCAACAGTTCTTAAGAAATTACTTCTCATCCTTTTCTAGTTGGCTTAATGCAATTCAGAATTTTGGGAATTATTTTATAACTTGGAAAAGTTCTGAAACAAAAAAAAGCTGAGTAAGATTACAAAAGGTTGATAGATATATAACCTAGACTACTCATTTAATCATCATATATTGGGGTACCTGGGTGGCTCAGTTGGTTAAGTGTCTGACTTCAGCTCAGGCTATGATCCCAGGGTCCTGGGGTCGGGCTCTCTGCTCAGAGGGGAGACTGCTTCTCCCTCTCCCTCTGCCTGCCGCTCCCCCTGCTTATGCGCTCTTTTCTCACTGTCAACTAAATAAATAAAATCTTAAAAAAAAAAAAAATCAACATATATTTTGTGTTTGTTGCTTTCCAGGCACTGTGCCAAGCACTGGGGATTCAAACATAAATGAGGCAGGCTCTCAGCTCTCAAAAGAGCTCTCAGGTTAGCTTGGATGTGAGGGGGAGACATATAAACTAACAATTTGGAAAGGTATAACGTGACAGTTTTAGTGATAGCAGAGTGAATGAGTGATCAGAGAAGGGGGTGGGCTTGTTAGCACAAAACACAGTTCGCGTATGATCTGAGATCTGGGAAAGGCCCCACAGTGGTAAAATCTCTATTCCCTCCCCAGAACTCAAGATGCCAAAATGTCTGGAACGTTCTCATCACAGATTCATTCCTCACCTCTGTAGAAATGCTCTTATGCAACCTCCTTGGCAGGAGTGGTATTTTAGATAATACCATCAGCCTTTATCTTCTGCAGAAAGCCTCTTACGTACACGTCCTTTTTTTTTTTTGAAAGATTTTTATTTATTTATTTGACAGAGAGAGACACAGTGAGAGAGGGAACGCAAGCAGGGGTAGGGGGAGAGGGAGAAGCAGGCTCCCACTGAGCAGGGAGCCCGACGCGGGACTCGATCCCAGGACCCTGAGATCATGACCTGAGCCGAAGGCAGACGCTTAACGACTGAGCCAACCAGGCGCCCCTTATGTACACTTCCTTGGCAGGAGTGACATTTTAAATAAGCAGATCATTTTTCATATTATGTAACATAAGGACAGCCCTTAAGGCATGAAGAAAAAAAAAAGGTCCCTGGAGCCAGAACAGAATTGTGGGTGGTACTTTTTTTTTAAAGGTTTTATTTATTAATCTGAGAGAGAGAGAGCACCAGCTGGGGGGGAGGAGCAGAGGGAGAGGGAGAAGCAGACTCCCCACTGAGCAGGGAGCCCAAAGTGGGCCTGGGGCTGGATCCCAGGACCCCAAGATCATGACCTGAGCTGAAGGCAGATGCTTAACTGACTGAGCCACCAAGGCGTCCCACAATTGCAGGCTGGTTCTAAAGACTAACAGCCTGAGTGAGGTTTTAGCAGAAATGTTAGCTGGAAGGTACATGAACAGTTATCAACACTTACTAACAACCCACGTGATGTAGATTCCTACACAAAATCCTTTGCAGATTTACAAAAAAGCATACAACTCTCTAATCGTCAATCTTCTCCTGTAATAGGTAAATAGACATAAATCCCCATCAGTATTTTCAGAATTTTAGAATGTTTTTCAAGGCTCTTCCTGAGATCTTTTTCTCCTTTTTTCTTTTTAAATTAACTTGCAAAATGTAGGGTATGGTGTGATAAGAGAAGAAAAGTTACAGAAAACAACAGATTAAGGGTAGAGGGAAACATGATGCCTTTCACCTTGCCTGCTCAAGGATCTGCTCGGCTGCACTGATGGTTTCTTTCCCCTCCTCAGAAGCCTGGACTTTCTGAGGCAGGACCATCTGCCCCAGGCTCCACCTGAAGAGTGTTCCTGCAGAAATCCTCCCCACACCTACCTAGTTTCTAGAACCTCGCTACTGAAAGCTCAGTGCCGCAAGAAAACTACACGCATATTTATGAACCTGGGCAGAATGATCAAGAAAAGCGGTTGCATCTCTCTCTGTCAAATAAACAAATAAAATCTTTAAAAAAAAAAGAAAAGAAAAGAAAAGAAAAGCGGTTGCAAACATCCTTCCCTTCAAAGTAATAGTTTAAGGGTAGTCTTTTGGACTTAATAGGGCTGCTTTTAGAATTTTACTCCTGGATAATTTGACTAGAATGGTCAGGTTGGGTAACTGGGTAGAGGTAGAACCACAGGAGGCTGTGCAGGGCCAATTTTTGAACAAGAAGTCTGCAGGTGTTGCTCTTCATACCACATTCAGAAAAAATGTTTTTGGTTTTTGATTTTTTTCTGACCTCCTGCAGAGTGATAATACAATGTTTTTTCATATTTTATTTATTTACTTGACAGAGAGAGAGAGCACAAGCAGGGGGAGTGGCAGGCAAAGGGGGAGAGAGAAGCAGGCCTCCCACAGAGCAGGGAGCCTGATGCGGGGCTCGATCCCAGGACCCTGAGATCATGACCTGAGCCGAAGGCAGACGCTTCACCGACTGAGCCACCCAGGCGCCCCGCGAGTAATTTACTTTTGAATTTAGATTCTTCTGCACTGGCGGGGGGGGCATACCCACTCCTTTCCACACCTTTCCCACTCTAACTGGATTTCTGGATCTTTCTCCTCATCTCTAACACAGAACCCATCTCCTCCAAACCATACACACTGCTCTCTAGTTTTCATTCCTATATAACTGTCAGAATAAAAACTGCTACACACTTCCAGATGAAAAGATGTCTAAGTCCCCTCAAGGCCGAAACGTATTTCCATATCAAATATGGCTCTATCTCCAACCCCAGTTAACTTGTTACATATATAAACAAATAATACATAAAACACTATCTCATCCAGGGCACCTGGGTGGCTCAGTCGGTTGAGCATCCAACTCTTGATTTTGGCTCAGTTTCATGATCTCAGGTCAGGGCCTGGGATCAAGCCCCATGTCAGACTCCACGCTCAGCGGGGAATCTGCTTGGGATTTACTCTCTCTCCCTCTGCCTCTGCCCCTCCTCTCCGTGTGCTCTCTCTCACAAATAAGTCAATAAATCTTTAAAAAAAAACCCCACTATCTCATCAAAATGCAGTTGCGGGGGCACCTGGGTGGCTCAGTCATTAAGCATCTGCCTTCGGCTCAGGTCATGATCCCGGGGTCCTGGGATCGAGCCCCACATTGGGCTCCTTGCTCCGCAGGAAGCCTGCTTCTCCCTCTCCCACTCCCCCTGCTTGTGTTCCCTCTCACTGTCTCTCTCTCTCTCTGTCAAATAAATAAATAAATAAATAATCTTTAAAACAAAATGCAGTTGCGCAGTCTAAATAATTGGTAATTTGGAAGGACTAAACACTTAACATACTGAAAACTTGATGAAGATTCAACAATAACAAAGTAGAATATTAAAAATAAGTTAAGATAGCAGGAGGGGAAGAATGAAGGGGGAAACTGGAGGGGGAGACGAACCATGAGAGACAATGGACTCTGAAAAACAAACTGAGGGTTCTAGAGGGGAGGGGGTGGGAGGATGGGTTAGCCTGGTGATGGGTATTAAGGAGGGCACGTACTGCATGGAGCACTGGGTGTTATATGCAAATAATGAATCATGGAACACTACATCAAAAAAAAAAATAGGTTAAGAATGGGGCGCCTCAGTGGCTCAGTCGGTTAAGCGGCTGCCTTCGGCTCAGGTCATGATCCCAGGGTCCTGGGATCGAGCCCCACGTCAGGCTCCTTCCTCAGCGGGGAGCCTGCTTCTCCCTCTCCCTCTGCTTGACACTCCACCTGCTTGTGCTCTCCCTCTCTCTATCTCTATCAAATAAATAAATAAAATCTTTAAAAAAAAATAGGTAAGAGTTTCTCCATTCAGAGGCATCTGTAAGCAATTGAAAGGGATACTTAGGAGAAATGGCATAGATGTCTACCAGGAAGGAATATCTTAAAAAAATACTTTTAGGGGGCACCTGGGTGGCTCAGTCGTTAAGCGCCTGCCTTCAGCTCAGGTCATGATCCCAGGGTCCTGGGATCAAGCCCCACATCGGGCTCCCTGCTCTGAGGGAAGTCTGCTTCTTCCTCTCCCACTACCCCTGCTTGCATTCCCTCTCTCACTGTGTCTCTCTCTCTGTCAAATAAATAAATAAATAAATCTTTAAAAAAAACACAAAAACTTTTTAGAAAAATTGCAATTTTGGGTGACTGCTGAAGCAAAGTCATTGTTTTTTCCATCTTTAATAAAGTGACAAGCTGCTGCAAACTTAAGCATAACATAAATTATTAACTCAAGGAGGCGTTAGGGCTTTTGTCTTGTGCCAAATTTCTCTACTCTCCAATCCTCACCTTTCAACAAAGGAAACATGAAAAAGAACTTCGAAATACATTGCAAATTATGTCAATACCTAACTTTAGTGCCACTGTGTCCTGCTACTTGAATCTAGCATTCTTATTAAATAGTGAAAAAAGGCTGGGTCCTTTTTCCCTCCATTTATTAGGGAAATTAAAATTTAAAACACTGTGTGAGGGGCAGCTGGGTGGCTCAGTCGGTTAAGTGTCTGCCTTCAGCACAGGTCATGATCTCGGGGTCCTGGGATCGAGCCCCATGTCAGGCTCCTTGCTCAGTGGAGAGCCTGCTTCTCCCTCTCCCTCTGCCCGCTCCCCTCCATGCTCTCTCTCTCGCTCACTCTCTTTCTCTCAAATAAATAAAATCTGAAAAAAAACCCAAAAAAACAAAAAACCACTGTGTACCACTAAACCCGACCATCATGGGAGAAATGTAAAATGTGTAAAAAGAAGAAAAGAAAGGACTTAAACTAAGGTTTATCGAACCCTGACACCCACCTTCCACACAGCTGAAATGACATCTATACAAATGACTTAGAAAAGAGGTAAATAACACTGTGAGAGCAGTTTTTGTTTCTGAACTCCTAACTCAAGTTTTTTCAAGTGA
>NW_023270770.1:0-20292 GCF_011800145.1 Mirounga leonina | reverse complement strand
GTAGTGTGGACATTTTAACAACATTAATTCTTCCATTCCATGAGCTTAGTGTAGCTTTCTATCTGTTAGTGTCATCTTCAATGTCTTTCATCCATATTTTATAGTTTTCAGAGTACAAGTGTTTCATTTCCCTGGTTAAATTTATTCCTAGGTATTTTATTCCTTTGGATACAATCACAAATGGGATTGTTTTCTTAATTTCTCTTTCTGCTACTTTGATATCAGTGTATAGAAACAACACACTTCTGTATATTAACTTGGTATCCTATGATTTTCCTGACTTCATTTATTGGTTGTAATAGATTCTTGGTGGAGTCTTCAAGGTTTTCTACTTGTAATATCATGCTGTTTGCAAATAGGGACAGTTTTACCTCTTCCTTACCAATCTAGATGCCTTTTATCTCTTTTTCTTGTCTGGTTACCAGGGCTAGGTCTTCCAGTACCATGGTGAACAAAAGTGGCACCAGTGGGCATCCTTGTCTTGTCCCTGATCTTAGAGGAAAATTCTCGGTTTTTCACCGTTGACTCTGATGGGCGCTCAGGGTTGCTGCAATATGGCCTTTATCATTTGAGGTATGTTTCCTCCATTGCCACTTTGTTGAGGGTTTTATTATGAACAGATGTTGTCAAATGCTTTTTCTGCATCTGTTGAGATGAACACATGGTTTTTACCCTTCATTTTGTTAATGTGATGTGTCACCATGATTCCAGCATTGAACCATCTTTCATCTCTGGAATGAATCCCACTTCACTCTGGTGAATAATCCTTCTAATGTATTGTTGAACTTGGTTTGCAAATAGTTTGTTGAGGGGTATTTTTGCATCTATGTTCATCAGGGATACTGGCCTGTAGTTCTCCTTTTTTGTGGTGTCTTTTTCTGGTTTTGGTAAAATGGTAATGCTGGCCTCATAGAATGAATCTGAAAGTTTTCCTTCTTTTTCTGCTTTTGAATTGGTTTGAGAATAGTTCTTAACTCTTGTTTCAAGGTTTGGTAAAACTCACCTGTGAAACCATCTGGTCCTGGACTTTTATTTGTTGGGAGGTTTTTTTGGTTTTTTTGGTTACTGATTCAAATTTGTTACTAGTAATTGGTCTGTTCAGATTTGCTAATTCTTCCTGATTCAGTTTTGGAAGATGGGATGTTTCTAGCAATTTATCTATTTCTTCTGGGTTATCTAGTTTGTTGGTGTGTAATTTTTCATGACAGTCTCTCATAATCTTTTGTGTTTCTCTGCTGTTATTTCTCTTATTTCTAATTTTATTTGAATTTTTTTTCATAATGAGTCTAGCTAAATGTTTATCAATTTTGTTTCTTTTCAAAGAACCAGCTCTTCATTTTATTTATCTTTTCTGGTTTTTTAGTCTCTATTTAATTTCTTTTCACTCTGATCTTTACTATTTCCTCCCTTCTGCCAACTTTGGGCCTTGTTTGTTGTTGTTCTTCTAGTTCCTTGAGGCATGAGGTTAGATTATTTGAGATTTTTCTTGTTTCTAGAGGGAGGCTGGTATCACTACACACTTCCCTCTTACAACTTCTGCTGCTTCCCAAAGATTTTACGATGTTGTGTTTGCATTTTCATTTGTCTCCAGGTATTTAAGTTTATTCTTTGAAGATACATTTGTTATTTAGTAGCATGTGTTTAGCCTCCACATGTGTTTTTTCCATTTTTTTCTTGTCACCAATTTCTAGTTTCATGTGGTTTAAAAAGATGCTTGATGAGATTTCAGTCTTCAGTTTGCTGAGACTTGGTTTGTGGCCCAACCTGTGATCAACTCCAGAGAACGCTCCACATGCACTTGAGATGAATGTGTATTCTGCTGTCTGGGACAGATTGTTCTGTGTGTATCTGTTATGTCCATCTGGACTCGTGTGTTGTCAAGGTCAATGCATCTTCCTGTCTGGCTGATCTGTCCACAGAGGTAAGTGGGGTGTTACAATCCTCTCCTGCTACCGTATCACCATGGACATCTCCCTTTATGCCTGCTAATATCAGTGAATAACTTGTGTACTTGGGTGTTTCTGTGCCGGGTGCACAGATAACTTAGAAACTGTCCTATTCTCTTGTTGGATTGATCCCTTTATCACTAGGTAATGCCTTTCTAAGTCTCTGGTTACAGATTTTAAGTCTTTTTTTTCTGACAGAAGGATTGCTACGCTGGATTTGTGTGTGTGTGTGTGCGCGCTTCTCTTTGCATAGATCTCTTTCCATCCTTCTACTTTCAGTCTGCATGTGTCTTTAGGTCTGAAGTGAGTCTCTTGTAAACAGCACATGGATGGGTCTTGTTTTTTAATCCATTCAGTCACCCTCTCTTTTTTGGAGTATTTATGCCATTTGCATTTAAGGTAATTAGTGATACGTATGTGCTTATTGCCATCTTGTTAAATTCCCTCTGGTTGGGTTTGTGGTTCTTTTCCTTTCTTCTTGTTCTCGTCCTTTACAATTGATGACTTTGTTTAGTGTTATGCTTGGACCTTTCCGTTCATTTTTTGTGTATCAGTTACAGGTTTTTGGTTTGTGGCTACCATAAAGTTCATATATAACATCCTAACTATACAGCAATCTATATGAAGCTGGTGGTCGCTTAAGTTCAAACACATTCTGAGAGCCCTACATTTTTGTTCCCCCTTTCATGTTATATGTCTATGATGTCATGTTTCACATCTTTGATTTTGTGAGTTCTTTATCTTTTAACTTTCATACTAGCTTTATAAGTGCTTGATTCACTGCCTTTAGTGTATGTTTGCTTTTCCTGACAATTTGCCTTTCATAATTTCCTTCTAATTATAGCCTTTCCTTTGCTACTTCAGGAAGTCCTGTTGACATTTCTTGTAACTCTAGTTCAGGGGGGATGAACTCCTTCAACTTTTGCTTGTCTGGGATATGCTTTCTCTTTTCTTCAGTTCTAAGTGATATAGTATACTTGGTTATAAGTTTTTCCCTTCAGCACTTTGCAGGCAAGAGGGAGTGGTGATCTATTCAAAGTTTCTGCTGAAAAACGGCTGATAGCCGTTTGGGGTTTCCCTTGTGGGCAACTAGTTGTTTTTCTTCTGCTGCTTTTAAGATTGTCATTATCTTTAATCTTTGACATCTGGATTATTATCTGTCTTGGTTGGACTTCCTAGGGTTCATCTTCTTTGGGGCTCTCTCTGCTTCTTGATCTTGGATCTCTGTCTCTTTTCCCAGGTTAGGGAAGTTTTTGGCTATTATCTTTTCAAGTAACTTTTCTGCCCCTTTCTCCTCTTCTTCTGGGACCCTTATAATATGAATGTTGGTATATTTGATGTTGTCCCAGACCTTTCTTAACCTATCTTTTTATTTATGCACATCTTCCTTCCTTCCCTCTCTGCTGCTCAGAGTGCTTTCCATGACCCTGTCTTCCAGATTATTGATCCTTCTGTATCCTCTAATCTGTTGATTCCCTCACATGTACTCTTCATTGCAGTTACTGTATTCAACTCTGATTCTTTCTTATATTTGCTCTCTCTCTGGAAATTCTCACTGAGCTCATCTAGTTCTCTCAAGTCCAGTGAGCACCTTATGACCTCTACTTTGAAGTCTTTATCGGGTAGATTGCTTATCTCTGTTTCACATGGTGGTTTTTCTGAAGCTTTGTCTTGTTCTTTCATTGGGAGCATATTCCTGTCTCCTCATTTTGTGTTTCTGTAAAGTAGGTGGAACAGCTGTATCTCCTTATCTTGAAGGAATGGTCTTATATAGGAACATTCCCTGTGTGGACTGCCTGTGCCTGGTGGCTTTGGCTGGCTAGCTGGCTGGGACCATGGTGGGTAGAGGCTGTGGGTCTCAGTGCACTCCAACCCAGGGCCACCCTGCTGGGACAGCTGGAGCTGAAGTGGGAGTGGGCCAGGGGATCCCTGGGTGCTCCATGCAGAAGGTGCTCTGCTGTCAACAGGTAGAGGTAAGGTTGCTACAGCCCAGGAAGTCCCAGTACATTCAGTGCAGGGGGCACCCTAGCAGGACGCCTGGAGCTGAAGTGCCATGGGCTGCATGGGGACCCAAGGTGCTGCACAGGGGCTTTCATGATGGGATGGATGGCACGAGCCAAAGCGGGTGTGGACCCGGATGTCCTGGGGTACTCCACATAGGGGGTTTCCTGGAAAGTTGTGTGGAGTGGAGACAGGTACAGGCAGCTCCCAGGGTGCTTTGTGCCCGTGTCACCCTGGAGAGACAGCTGCAGCTGTATTGGGGAGTGTCTGCTGCCCTGGGGTTGCCTTGCTGGCTTGGCTGGGGTCAGCTAGGGGCCCAGGGCTTGCTAAGGCAGCAGGCTGGCAAGGAAGCCCAGCGCCCCCCCCCATCTGCATTAGCAAGGTGAAGGGAGAATGGAAACCATGGTGAGGGCCAGCACCTCTGACTCCAGAGAGCATTACAGCAGGTCCCCCACCATTGGGCAGGTGCTCTAGGATCATTCCCTTCTAATCTAGCTTTACACCGTGGCTTGTTTTGTGTGCCCTGGTTGGATGAATCTGCTCCCAGTCCCTCCACCCTACCCATCCCCACTGATCCCCTGGTAAGGCCCTGGGACTCTGTAAGCAAGGCATCAGGCTGACATTTCCCAGGGGCTTTACTGGCTCCGTAAAGTCCACCTCAGTTCTGAGTTGATGCAGATCATTCTAGTCAAAGCCTTGGTAACGTCGTCTGTGTTGCCCACTGTGTCCGTTACAAGCAGAACAGATTCTCCATGGACTTCTGCAAATACGTGGCCAAGAAGAATACTCAGAGCTGCTGACTCTGGACGCATCAGGCCCAGGTAAGGAAGTGTAGTCGCTCTTGCTCTTTGTCATGGTTTCCTGAAGCCGTCAGGCTCTCCCTCAGAGCTCTGTAAATCCGCACGCAGGTCAACAGTCTTCAATCATTGGAGATCCGTATCCTGGAGTCTGGGTCTGTCCTTACCTGAGTCCCCTTGAGGAGGGAGCACTTGTGCAAAAGCTTCGGAATGACACGATAACCACCTGTCAGTGAGAAAGGGAGGCAGATGACATGAAAGGTAAAGTAAAATGTTTATAATTCCTTATAAAAAGCAGACCAGTAATCCTAGAAAAGGAGAAAAACCAAATTTTAATTTTGCGTGAGCTTGCTTTTGATATTAAAACTTGTTTTTAAATTTATCCAAGCCAGTTGATCACACATTTTAAAATTTTGCCCAATCAGATTTTCTTTTTAGATTTTTTATTCATTTATTTGACAGAAAGAGCATGAGCAGGGGGAGTGGCAGGCAGAAGGAGAAGCAGGCTCCCCGCTGAGCAAGGAGCCTGATGTGGGACTCACTCATCAAGCCTCCCAATCAGATTTTGTCCTAAGTTTTCCCCCTAAAATAACCAGTCTTACATTAGGACAAAATTACTTTTCCTCAACACAAAAAATACATTTTTTACCAAAAGCACATATCCTTTTTTTTTTGCGAGAGAGAGCACGAGAGGGAGGAGGGTCAGAGGGAGAAGCAGGGAGCCCGATGTGGGACTCGATCCTGGGACTCCAGGATCATGACCTGAGCCGAAGGCAGTTGCTTAACCAACTGAGCCACCCAGGCGCCCCCTACTTTTCTTGCATACAGAAATGCTCCCCTTAATATAGTGGTTAAAGATACTAAAAATATTAAGTAGAACGGTGAACCAATAGGACCTGCATGTCCAGGGGCCACTAAGTAGCAGGCTTGTGAACTGTTCGGCCGGCGTTCTTCCTGTTGGCAAAGTGATGACCACATTTCATAATTCCTACAAACCTGTGTTTCCATAGGGCCTGAGAAAGGTTTACTAACAGACCCAAATGTATCTTTAGTTTCTCTGTAATAAGGAACCCCACAGTAGTCAACCTAAGAGACCAATACGTTGTGATTTTACCTTATTTGGAGTGACCTAGGCGCACAGCTAGGTCCTCGGGCTCTCCAAGCACTAGACGTCCAGCAGGAATTCCAGACACGGCTTCTATGGGGCTGACGCCCGTGCGCCAGGGAGCCAGCACAGAGCGCCAATGTCCTAGGCCAGGGAAGGGTGACGCCTGGGCACGTGGGGGCAGGGAGAGGCCGGGGGCACAGTGCACAGAACATGCTTCTGCATACATCGCGTGCCTCGTTGGCATGTTCGACCCCTGGGTGTGATTTACTAGGAGAACCGGGGGGAGGTAGGTAGAGTGGGGCACCGGGCTCCATCTTGGCGCAGGCTGGTTTGGTCCCGTCCTCACCAGCCTTCGGAGTCCCTCCGTCCCCTGCAGGATGTGCCGTCCAAGGGCACAGCATTCTGGCTCTCCTGGGAGCCCCACCACTGAGGGGCGCTGCCGATCCGGGGTGCTGGGGTTGGGGCCGGGGGCCCGAGTCTAGTCCCTGATCTGTCTCCTAGGCTTTCGACAGATTTAACTCCTCACTTAGCAAAATGTCAACGTTTCAGGTCACCAAAAAGATTTAGGGGAATTATTTCCACCTACCTATGCAGGTAATGTGCTCTCAACAGCCCTGTGTCCAGCCACGCACACTGCACGAGCCGTCTGTCCAGCAAAGTCCACCATTCTCTCCAGCGGTGGTGGTAAATTCTGGAACCTAGATAACATAAAACTCTTATTGTTCCTGGGTTTACTGGAAGTCCAATGAGTTTACTTCTAAGGCTCATAACTCTATTAAACCCACAACCTTAAATTGGTCTTACTATCAAATATTTTCCCAGGTCATGTGAACTGGAAATTCATTTGGATTTAGTTTCTATTTTATTTTTGAGAATTTTTATGAATACTGAGTGTATGTAAATGCTCAATTTTCTAGAGCCCTTTTACAAATTAATTTTGGCAATAATACCTTATCTGTCACATACCTACACATTCATATAGACGAACACAGAGCTCTTGTAGCTTGTTTCAAAATAACCGTTGGAATAAATTGAAATTACTGGCCCCGATGGCTTAAAGCCTTTCAGGGTTTGTGGACGAGATTGTAAGGTTTGTCCCTGGACACAATCCTAGGAAGGCTGGGGTCTGGAGGGGGGCAGAGCCCCTCTGCAGGTTTCAGTGTTTAAAAAGGTCTCTTTCCCTCCTTTGATTCTCTCAGGCAGGTGTGGGCTGTGTTCACACTTCAGAGACATGGTAAGATTTATAACTTTAAGGGACAGAGAATGAATGTAAGTTTTATGGTTCTAAGCGTTTTGGTGTAATTGCTTTTCAGATTTTCCTTCCTTTCTGACAGCGTGATTTTGTTCCCGTGTCCTCCTATTTCTTACTATCTACAATCCTCGGAGAGGAACAGGTGAGGTGTCTGGATTGGTAAAGGTAGGTGGGCTTTGACTTGCTTCTAGATTTGCATTTCTGGTTTTGTAGGGGCTTGGGAGACAGTGGTGTCTGCACCCCCGAGGAGCTGGGTGAAGCCTGGGTGTCTCGGGCCCGGCCGCCTTCCTAACCTTGCTTGGCTTCCTCACATCAGGACGAACGCCAGCCAAGCCGCGAATCAAAACCTTTATACCTTTGTGAAGTCTGTATAAAGTTTTCTGAGTTCAAATTCAACCTTGGCTCTGATCAGCACTGGGATACCGACCTTTAGCTGGTCACTTGTAGGAAGGCCTCGGAGGGATGCTGGTCCTCTGCTTCCTCTATGCGGGACAGTGGGTGTCAACAGACACTCCTCCCTCATTTCTCCCCACAGTTGGGAGGATCTGGAAGCGGAGGTAGACGGGCTTTATAATTTAAAGGATCTGCTGCTGTCCTGGGGATCTGACCTTGGCGCGGTGGGGAGGGGTGGTCTAGGGTCCATCTGTAGAGGACACTGCACGGGTCTGCTGAGGCCGGCAGAGCCTGGACCGAGCCAGGAGTTGCAAACCTCACTGCCTAGCTCCGAGTGTGGACACGGCTACCCTGTCGACCTGGGGCCCAGAGATTAGGCCAGAGTGCTCTCTGCAAACCGTGTAGGGAACGGCAAGTCCCAAGAGGCCGAGGGGGGCCACATTCTGAGAACGGGAGCTTAGCTTGGAGGACATTCACTTCTGTCTTAATTCTAATTTCTGTTGTCTTGTCCAGGCAGGCCCTGAGGCTAACTCTTGTACTCCTCAGACAACAGGGAACTCGCTACAGAGAAGTCGTTCTCTCTCAGAGCCAATTTAAAGAGTCCATCATGGGGCCAGTGATGAGTAGGAGCTTATTCATCTGAACAGGGACTCAAAGCAATAAGGTTCTTTATGGAAAGACGCAGAGGCAATCACCGTGAACACAGGTGATGCAGCCCCCATGACCCGAAAGTTTACTCCCCAAAACAGTCTAAGAAAGGGCCTTCGTACACAGGGAGTGAGGACGGGTGCTGAGCGTGGGGTTTCCCGTCTCCCACAAATGTGAGTGCCTCTCATGCCAGACCCCACGGAGAGCTGGAGGGTTCCGTGTTGCCGGACCCCGGTCCGCGGGTTCTGTGACGGGCCACCGAGGGTCACCCCAGAAGCGCCCCCTACCACAGCGGAGGCAGAAAAGATCCTCACCGCTCACGAAGACAGGCGCTCAGGACACAAGAACATGAAAGCACATGCCTCGCCCGGATTCCACGCGGGGGACCCACAGCACAGTGTGAACGTACCCATCGAGGCCGGCTCGAACCGCAGGCTTGCAGGTCCAAGGGTGCGTTCTCCCTGAGGTGAGTCCTCTTTATGACAAAAGACAAATGGCCACCATCTCTGGGAGGAAATGGGTGAATCGGCCAAGAGAATCTACCAAATCCCTCAGAGTCGCTAAGCCCAAGGAACTGGTTCGGCAAGTATTTTCTCCCACTGATCTGAGTTTAGAACGTGAGAAAAGGGACTCGCACTCTTGCTCCCATCCAACCCGGAGGCTGACTTGGGAAGGATTCTCGCACCGGCTGCGTTGTGAGTCAGGTTAATTGAAAGTAATCAATATCCACAGTAGGACGGGGAAAGATGGCGGAGGAGTAGGGGACCCTATTTCAACTGGTCCCCGGAATTGAGCTGGATATCTACCAGACCACTCTGAGCACCCATGAAACCAGCCTGAGATGTAAGAAGATCTGGATTTCTACAAACAGAATATCGCAGGCGGTTGGTTCCAAGGTACGAAGCGAAGTGGGGAGCCATGATTCTGTGGGCAGATATCAGCATAAATGGCAGCGGGAGGGAGCCTGGCCGTGGGGATCCTACACCGCCGGTGAGCGACAGCCTCCTGCGCTGGGGACGGGGGCACAGACTCGCAGACCGGTAGCGTCGGGAAAGGACTTTAGGGCAGCCCCCGGGGTGGAGGACCAGACCGGCCCACGCGAACTGGGAGCGGCTGGCGGTTTTAGAAGCACAAAGGGCAGAGACGTGCCCCGACCTGGAGGCAGGACTGGGGGCGCTGCGGAGGGGCGCACAACCCAGGCTGCTGCAGTTTCTAGCAGCACGGACAGAAACGGAGACGGTGTGGCCTGGAGAGCTCACTGAAGAACAGACTGAGGTCTCTCTGCTCTGAGGCAGAGGGTTGGAAACGGTCTCTTCTGCTCTGACTCCCGCGGAAGAGACGCGGAAAGCCTCCAGGGAAAGGTGCCAGACAACAGAAGCCCCAAAGACTGATTCCCACTGAGCCCATCCCCGCCACAGGGGCAGGGCAACTCCGCCCAAACAGGGTTGCCTGAGTAACAGCTTGGCAGGCCCCTCCCGCAGAAGACAGGCTGGGAAAACAAGAGGCCAGCAACCCTAAGGTCCCAAGAAAACAGGTGCATCTTGCTTGGGTTCTGGTCAATAATTTGGACTCTATACATTCCCTCAAACACCCATCAACAGAATGACTAGGAGGAGCAGCCCCCAAAACAGAAAAGACTTAGAGATTATAAATGGATGCAGGTATAACCAAGCTGTCAGAGATGGAATTCAGGCTAGCCATTGTGAAGACAATGGCTAGAATGGAGAAATCAATTAATGGCAACAGAGTCTCTAAGGGCAGAAATAAAAGGTGAATTGGCAGAATTTAAAAATGCTATCAATGAGATCCAATCCAATCTAGATAATCTAACAGCTAGGGTAACTGAGACAGAAGAGAGAATAAGCGACCTGGAAGACAATATAACAGATAAAAAGGGAAAAGAGGAGGCCAAGGAAAAACAACTCAGAATCCATGAAAATAGAATCAGAGAAATAAGTGACACCATGAGGCGTTCCAATGTCAGAATCATTGGAATCCCGGAGGGAGTGGAGAAAGAGAGGACTAGAAGATGTATTTGAGCAAATCGTAGCTGAGAACTTCCCTAATCTGGGGAATGAAATAAACATTCGAGTCCTAGAGGCAGAGAGGACCCCTCCTAAGATCAAGGAAAACAAGCCAACACCCCGGCATGTAATAGTAAAACTTGCAAATCTTAGAACCAAGGAAACCATCTTAAGGGCAGTTAGGGGGAAGAGATTCCTTACGTACAGAGGGAGGAACATCAGAATAACATCAGACCTATCCACAGAGACCTGGCCAGCCATATTCAGGGTACTAAATGAGAAGAACATGCAGCCAAGAATACTTTATCTGGAAAGGCTTTCATTTAGAATGGATGGAGAGATGCAGAGCTTCCACGACTGGCAGAAGTTGAAACAATATGTGACCACTAAGCCGGCCCTGCAAGAAATATTAAGGGGGGGGTTCTATAAAAGGAGAAAGACCCCAAGAGTGATCTACAACAGAAATTTACAGGGACAATCTATAAAAACAACATCTTCACAGGCAACATGATGACAATTAATTCATATCTTTCAATAATCACTCTCACTGTGAATGGCCTAAACGCTCCCATAAAACGGCACAGGGTTGCAGATTGGATAAAAAGACAGGACCCATCCATATGCTGTCTACAAGAGACTCATTTTGAACCTAAAGATACATCCAGACTGAAAGTGAAGGGATGGAGATCTATCTTCCATGCCAGCGGACCTCAAAAGAAAGCTGGGGTAGCAATTCTTATATCAGACAAATTCGATTTTAAACTAAAGTCTGTAATAAGAGACCCAGAAGGACACTATATCATTCTTAAAGGGTCTATCCAACAAGAAGATCTAACAATTGTAAATATCTATGCCCCCAACATGGGAGCAGCCATCTACATAAGCCAACAGTTAACCAAAATAAAGAGTCATATTGATAACAATACGTTAATTGTAGGAGACCTCAATACTCCACTCTCAGCAATGGACAGATCATCTAAGCAGAAAATCAACAAGGAAACAAGAGCTTTGAATGATACATTGGACCAGATGGACCTCATAGATATTTACAGAACATTCCACCCTAAAACAACAGAATACTCATTCTTCTCGAGCGCACATGGAACTTTCTCCAGAATAGACCATATACTGGGTCATAAATCAGGTCTCAACCGATACCAAACGATTGAGATTATTCCCCACATATTCTCAGACCACAATGCTCTAAAACTGGAACTCAAGCACAAGAAAAAATTTGGCAGAAATTCAAACACTTGGAAGCTAAAGACCACTCTGCTCAAGAATGTTTGGGTCAACCAAGAAATCAAAGAAGAACTTAAACAATTCATGGAAATCAATGAGAACGAAAACACATCGGTCCAAAACCTATAGGATACTGCAAAGGCGGTCCTAAGGGGGAAATACATAGCCATCCAAGCCTCACTCAAAAAAATAGAAAAATCCCAAATTCACCAACTAACTCTACACCTTAAAGAACTAGAGAAAAAGCAACAAACGACACCTAAGCTACAATTAGAAGAAAGAGAATTAAAATTAGAGCAGAAATCAATGAATTAGAAACCAGAAACACAGTAGATCAGATCAATGAAACTAGAAGTTGGTTCTTTGAAAGAATTAATGAGATTGATAAACCACTGGCCAGACTTATCCAAAAGAAAAGAGAAAGGACACAAATTAATAAAATTATGAATGAAAGGGGAGAGATCACGACTAACTCCAAGGACATAGAAACAATTATTAGAAATTATTATCAACTATATGCCAATAAACTGAGCAATCTGGATGAAATGGAGGCCTTCCTGGAAACCTATAAGCTGCCAAGACTGAAACAGGAAGAAATTGACAACCTGAATAGGCCAATAACCAGTAACGAGATTGAAGCAGTGATCAAAAACCTCCCAAAAAACAAGAGTCCAGGGCCTGATGGATTCCCTGGGGAATTCTACCAAACATTCAAAGAAGAAATAATACCTATTCTACTGAAGCTGTTTCAAAAAATAGAAACAGAAGGAAAACTTCCAAACTCATTCTATGAGGCCAGCATTACCTTAATCCCCAAACCAGGCAAAGACCCCATCAAAAAGGAAAATTTCAGACCAATATCCCTGATGAATATGGATTCCAAAATCCTCAACAAAATCCTAGCTAACAGGATCCAACAATACATTAAAAGGATCATCCACCACGACCAAGTGGGATTTATCCCCGGGATGCAAGGGTGGTTCAACATTCGCAAATCAATCAATGTGATAGAACACATTAATAGGAGGAGGGAGAAGAACCATATGGTCCTCTCGATACAGAAAAAGCATTTGACAAAATACATCCTTTCCTGATTAAAACTCTCCAGAGTATAGGGATAGAGGGAACATTCCTCAAGCTCATAAAATCCATCTATGAAAAACCCACAGCGAATATCATCCTCAATGGGGAAAAGCTGAGAGCCTTTCCCTTAAGATCAGGAACACGTCAAGGGTGCCCACTCTCACCACTGTTGTTCAACATAGTACTAGAAGTCCTAGCAACAGCAATCAGACAACAAAAAGAAACAAAAGGTATTCAAATTGGCAAAGAAGAAGTCAAACTCTCTCTTTTCGCAGACGACATGATACTTCATGTGGAAAACCCAAAAAACTCCACCCCCAAATTACTAGAACTTATCCAGCAATTCAGTGATGTGGCAGGACACAAAATCAATGCACAGAAATCAGTTGCTTTCTTATACACTAACAACGCAACTATAGAAAGAGAAATTAAAGAAACGATTCCATTTACAATAGCACCAAAAACCATAAGATACCTCGGAATAAACCTAACCAAAGAGGCAAAGGATCTATACTCTAGGAACTACAAAACACTCATGAAAGAAATTGAAGAAGACACAAAAAGATGGAAGAATATTCCAGGCTCATGGATCAGAAGAATAAACATTGTTAAAATGTCTATGCTACCCAGAGCAATTTATACCTTCAGTGCCATCCCGATCAAAATTCCAATGACATTTTTCAAAGTGCTGGAACAAACAATCCTAAAATTTGTATGGAATCAGAAAAGGCCCCGAATAGCCAAGGAGATGTTGAAAAAGAAAAACAAAGCTGGGGGCATCACGTTGCCCGATTTCAAGCTATATTACAAAGCTGTGATCACCAAGACAGCGTGGTACTGGCACAAAAACAGACATATAGACCAATGGAACAGAATAGAGAACCCAGGTATGGACCCTCAACTCTATGGTCAAATAGTCTTCGACAAAGCAGGAAAAAACATGCAATGGAAAGAAGACAGTCTCTTCAATAAATGGTGCTGGGAAAATTGGACAGCCATATGCAGAAGAATGAAACTCGACTATTCTCTAACACCATTCACAAAGATAAACTCAAAGTGGATGAAAGACCTCAATGTGAGACAGGAATCCATCCAAATCCTAGAGGAGAACATAGGCAGTAACCTCTTTGACATCGCCCACAGCAACTTCTTTCAAGATACATCTCCAAAAGCTAGTGAAACAAAAGCAAAAATGAACTTTTGGGACTTCATCAAGATAAAAAGCTTCTGCACAGCAAAGGAAACAGTCAACAAAACAAAGAGGCAACCCACAGAATGGGAGAAGATATTTGCAAATGACACTACAGATAAAGGGCTGGTATCCAAAATCTATAAAGAACTTCTCAAACTCAACACCCAAAAAAGAAATAATCAAGTCAAAAAGTGGGCAGAAGAGATGAACAGACACTTCTCTGAAGAAGACATACAAATGGCTAACAGACCCATGAAAAAATGTTCATCATCATTAGCCATCAGGGAAATCCAAATCAAAACCACACTGAGATACCACCTTACCCCAGTTAGAATGGCAAAAACGGACAGGGCAAGAAACAACAAATGTTGGAGAGGCTGTGGAGAAAGGGGAACCCTCTTACACTGTTGGTGGGAATGCAAGTTGTTACAGCCACTTTGGAAAACAGTGTGGAGGTTCCTCAAAAAGTTAAAAATAGAGCTACCCTATGACCCAGCAACTGCACTCCTGGGTATTTACCCCAAAGACACAGATGTAGTGAAAAGAAGGGCCATATGCACCCCAATGTTCATAGCAGCAATGTCCACAAAAGCCAAACTGTGGAAAGAGCCGAGATGCCCTTCAACAGATGAATGGATAAAGAAGATGTGGTCCATATAGACAATGGAATATTACTCAGACATCAGAAAAGATGAATACCCAACTTTTACATCAACATGGATGGGACTGGAGATTATGCTAAGTGAAGTAAGTCAAGCAGAGAAAGTCAATTAGCATATGGTTTCACTTATTTGTGGAACATAAGGAATAACATGGAGGACATTAAGAGAAGGAAGGGAAAAATGGGCGGGGGGAATTGGAGGGAGAGATGAACCATGAGAGACTATGGACCTGAGAAACAAACAGGGTTTTAGAGGGGAGGGGGGAGGGGGGATTGGTTAGCCCGGTGATGGGTATTAAAGAGGGCACGTACTGCATGGAGCACTGGGTGTTATACGAAAACAATGGATCGTGGATCACCACATCAAAAACTAATGATGTATTGTATGGTGACTAACATAACATCATAAAATTTTTTTTAAAAAGTAATCAATATCCCAATGTGGCACATTTAGGGGGCCCTGCCCCCCAATAGGCATTGATGCCGGTGAAAGCCTGGAAATATCCGGATTCCTTGGACCCACGATGGCCCCTTCCGGTCCCAGCCTCTCAAGACACTGGCCCCGTCGCAGGTTGCTGGCTGCACAGATCGGCCAGGCCCTCCCTGGTGCCGCCACCCTCGGCAGCCGGGACACCCCAGCCTGTGGAGCTCATGCCAGTTCCCACCAATGGCACGGACTCCAAGGTGGGGGAGACGCCGGAAAATCTGCCTGACACAGCAGCTGTAAATTGATGACCGTCATTCCCCATGTGGACGGACGGCCTGCGGGGTCCCAGGCGTCTTTTTGGAGGGTAGCCTCCAGGACCATTTCCTCCAGCTCTGCCTGCACGGGGAATATGCACATTTGTGGGGTTCGGGCTTGAAACAGGCAGAGGCCTCGTGCCACCAGGAGCCGGCTCCCAGGACCCGGCTCCCACCGTAGCAGGTCCCTGGCCACCTCAAGTGTCCATGCAAGTGTTGGCCAATCACAGGCAACTGGGACATGCATGGCCCCAGGGTGGAGGGAGCACAGCCCCCCAAATCTTTCTGAGGCATTAGCTTTAAACTGGGAAAAGTCAGCCACCCTTTCAAGTGGCCGTTTGATGGGGTCCTGGGCTTAGCGCTCATCAGGCCTCCGGTGTCTCTTCGTGAAGGGAACCCCAGCAGCCAGACAGGCCCCTTCCTGGCCTGACAGCCCAGGCTCCTCCCCTTTACCCTCAGCGGAAGACTGGCGCCTGTGGAGGATAAGGCTTGGGAGACGCAGATGTCTCTTACCCCAAACGCCAGGACCCATGACCCAGCTTCTCCTGGCACTTGCCCCGTTCCAGGGCAGGAGATGCAGATAAAACATGAGACAAAACTCAACACCAATTCATGATAAAAACCCAGCAATCTGGGAATAAGGGGAAACTCCCTCAACTTAATAAACAGCAGCTAACATTATACTTGATGGTGAGAAACTCAACCTTTTCTCACTAGGATCAGGAACAAGGCAAAGATGTCCCCTGTTGCCATTGCTTTTCAGCAAAATGAGAGAGGACATCTTGGAAGAGGGAAAGTGGGCAGGTGATAACTGACTCAGTGGAGAGAAAGCCCCAGCTACTACAGCTAGACAAGAAAATCCCAAATTCTCAGCAGGTTAATTGGTGGATATCAACAAATGGATTCTAAAGTTTATATGGAGAGCGGGAGATCCAGAATAGCCAGCTCAATTTTTTTTTAAGATTTTATTCATTTATTTGAGAGACAGCATATGCCAATGAGTGGGGGGAGATGGAGAGAGAATCAGAAGCAGATTCCACACCGAGCACAGAGCCCCACATGGGGCTCGATCCAACCACCACGAGATCACGACCTGAGCCGAAACCAAGAATCGGACGCTTAACCAACTCAGCCACCCAGGTGCCCCTCGCCAGCTCAACTCTGAAGGACAAGAACAAAGCAAGAGGACTGGCCCTATGACCCCACCCAACGTCCAGACCCGCTGGGAAGCCACAGGGATGGAGACAGCGAGGTCCTGCTGAAAGAACTGGTCAATGGGACAGAAAATGACCCACATCAACAGAGTCCATTGATCACCACCAAAGGAGTAAAGACCCTACAACAAAGACGGGCTCTTCCATCAACAGCGCCGGGACAACAGGGCATCCACGGGCAAAAAAATTAAAAACCACCAAGACAGAGACCTTACTCCCTTTACAAAATTAACTCTAACTGGAACACAGACCTCAATGTAACACAGAACAACAGGCATAGTGTGTGTTATTCTGCTTTGTAGATACTGCGTTTTCTGCATATTGAAGGTTTGGGGCGACCCTGTAGCACCAAGGCCATCGGGGACATTATTCCTACAGCATTTACCACTTCTTGTCTCTGGTCCCGTTTCAGTAATCCTCAGCTTGTGCCAGATGTTTCCTCTATGGCTGTTAGATCTTCGATGTTACCGCTGTAATCGTTTGGGGCACCAGGACCGACGCTGGTGAGCTTCTCAGTACATGTTGTGTGTGTTGTGACTGATCCATCGACCGGTGCCCCCATCTCCCTCCCTCTCCTCGGGCCTCCCTCGCCCCTGAGACACAACAATGGTGAAGCCAGCGCAGCTCCTAACCCTACAGTGGCCTCTAGGCATGCACACCCCTGCTGATGTAAATCAGAAGCTGGAAATGATGAAGCTCAGCAAGGAAGGCGTGTTGAAAGCTACGCCTCTCATGCCAAACAGACCAGTGGTGAATGCAAAGGAACGTTCTGGAAGGAACTGAAAAGAGCTCTCCAGTGAGCACACAAAGGAGAAACGAAACAGCCTTACTACTGATACGGACAAAGTCTGAGTGGTCTGGATGGAAGCTCAAACCAGCCACAAACGTTCCCTTCAGCCAAAGCCTCGCCCAGAGCAAGGCCCTGACTCTGTTCAACTCTGTGAGGCTGAGGGAGGGGAGGAAGCTGCAGAAGACAAGTCTGAGACCAGCAGAGGCTGGTCATGAGGTTTAAGGCAGGACGCCGTCTCCATAACATCAAGGCACAAGGTGAAGCAGCACTTGATCCAGGACACATAGCTGAGCTCATTGGAGGTGGTTCCACTAAACAGCAGGTTTTCAGTGTAGACGCAACAGCCCTCTGTTGGAAGATGCTGTCTAGGACCTTCACAGTCAGAGAGGAGAAGTCAGTGCCTGGCTTCAGAGCTTCAGGGGACAGGCGGACTCTCTCTCAGGGGCTAAAGCAGCTGGTGACTCCAAGTTGAAGCCAAGGCTCATTGACCATCCTGAAAATCCCAGGGCCCTTGAGAATCGTGCTCCATCTACTCTGTGCTCTAGCAACGGAACAACGGAGCCTGGATGACAGCTCATCTCCTTACAACATGGTCGGCTGAGTAATTTAAGCCCACTCTTGAACCTACTGCTGAGAAAAAAAGATTCCTTTCAAAATGTTATTTCTCACTGAAAACACACCTGGTCACCCAGGAGCTCTGATGGGGATGAACAACGAGACCCATGTTCTCATGGCAGCTAACACAACATCCATTCTGCAGCCCATGGAGCAAGGAGTCTTTTAGACTTTCACGTCGTCTTTTTAAAGAAATACGTTTTGTAAGGCTGCAGCTGCCATAGATGGTGATTCCTCTGAGGGACCCGGACAAAGTCAACAGGAAGGGATTCACCATCGCAGATGCCATAGGAACATTCCTGATTCACGGGGAGAGGTCAGACTATCAACATGAACAGGAATTGGAAGAGGTTGACTCCAACCCTCATGCATGACGGTGAGGAGGTGGAGACCAGTGGAGGAAGTCACCACAGATGGGGTGGAAATGGCAAGAGAACCAGAATGAGAGGTGGAGCCTGAAGATGGGGCCGACTCCCTGCATCTCAGGATAAAACTCGAAGGGACGAGGAGGTGCTTCTTGTGGGGGAGCAAAGAGCGTGGGTTCTTGAGATGGAATCTACTCCTGGTGAAGGTGCTGAAGACTCGTGGAGTGACACAGGGGACTTAGAACATCACATAGACGTAGTGGCAGGTTTGAGAGGATGGACTCCAATATGGAGAGACGGTCTGCTGTGGGTAAAATGCGATCAAACAGCACCACCTGCTGCAGAGAAATCATGTGTGACAGGAACGGTCCATGGATGGGACAAACGTCATTCTTGTCTTAGCTGAAGGAACTGGCACGGCCGCCCCCGCCTTCCACGAGCGCCATCCTGGTGGCCAGCAGCCATCGGCATCGAGGGGAGACCCTCCACCAGAACACAGATCACAACTCACTGAAAACTTGGATGACGGCTAGCATATTTTACAACGAAGCATTTGCAAATTAAGGTGTGAACACTGTTTTCATAGACATGCTGCGCACTCAGTAGACTACAACAGAGGAGACACATTTCTGTGCGGGGAATCCAAACCCTCACTCGACTCGCGCGGCTGTGGTGTTTGCGTTGCTGCCGTGGTCTGGAGCCAAACCTGCCCTATCTCCAAGGTACACCCATGGGAGAAACCAACAAATATGGAACCAGTCTGTCCCTGAAGTGAGAACTGACACCGAACGGAAAGGCCAAAAATTGGAATAGAATTCCAACAAACTGATGTGGACACAGAAACCCAGTGGCTATTAGATGGACGGACCAAAGGAGGAGCACATCTGATCCTCCAGGAGCAGAGACTGTGCAGCTCGGGTCCATGACCGCCTCAACTTAAAACCTTAGAGCACATGGAGAAAATCATTCTCACCGACCAACATCCTTGTTTGCCTGGCTGGCAGCCACCTGGACACTCAGAGGGCCTGTGGCTGACATAGCATCCTGTAAAACATCTCCATGGAGAACAGCAGGCACGCTCTGATAACAGAGTGAGAACGCTTCACGGTCATCTGTCATGGGGACAGACACCTCGCTGGTACACGCAGAAGCCACTGAAAATTCAGAAGATCATCCGCCAAGCTGCGCCCCCACAGGACGGAACAGTATTACGTTCAGTATTTGCAGGTGACGGGACACAGGAGAACTGGCTGGCTTGCTAAGAGCTTCTGAGGAAATGATCAGACAACACTCACGTGGAAGGCACAACAGGCCGGCCCGTGGTGTGAATGGACCCAATCCCCGTGGACCACGGAGACCTAAATCGGCACAGCCCTGCTGGCCCCCTAAGCCGCTCACACCACCACTCTGTAAACTAGTTTAACAACAGAACCCAGACAGAAACCCAGAAACCCTCAGACTGGCAGAGAAACAGAAGCCACCCACCTTCTAGAGTCAATGTACCTACAGGAAGGAAACCCACACACAGACCGCACTGAATCATTCGCTGTAAATATTCACCTCTTTATAAAACATAATCCCACTAATAAACAAGCCGCCGAGGGACCCCTGGGTGGCTCAGATCGTTAAGCATCTGCCTTCGGCTCAGGTCATGATCTCAGGGTCCTGGGATCGAGTCCCGCATCGGGCTCCCTGCTCGGCGGGAAGCCTGCTTCCCCCTCTGCCTGCCACCCCCCCGGCTTGTACTCTCCCTCTCTCTGGCAAATAAATAAAACTTTAAAAAAATAATAAAAATAAAAAGCCACCGATACCCGAACAAGAGGAAACCCCACGAGGCCCCCGAAGGGACTCAACAGTCTCCATCACTGGTCCCAAGTCAGAGACAATCACACTTGGGTCACACTGGTTATATCAATAAAAACGCCTTTGGAAAATAAAAATACTACACAACCACTGTGTTTTCAGGTACACGGTCCCAGGTAACAGTGACACACGTGTGTGCTACTGATTTAGAAAACTTTACAGTAATAACAACTCTGCCTGGACTGTTAAGAGGGCAGGCAGGTCCCGTAGACTTATAGTAGGTTATAGGAATTGAAACAAACACGCCCAAAAATCAAGATGGTTTTCCTGAATACGGGCACCATCATAGTATCTCCCTGGATCTGACACTCAGTACACACTGGTCGACTCATCTGACCTGTTCTTTGCTCTTCCCAC